>NW_028186867.1:1132157-1422192 GCF_003343005.1 Rhea americana | reverse complement strand
TTTTTTTTTAATATAAATAGTCCTGTCACTGCTTATGCTGTTATACCAGAAATGGAAATCTAATAAAGTTCCATGCTCAATATGAATGAGTGGAATAGCTAAATATGGTACACCAAAAAAAATTTGCTATTAAAAAAAAATAACGTTAGTCTCTAATTCTACCATGTATGTCTGAATATCCACACTGATTTTTTTCCTTATTAAAACTTAAAGGGGAAACATAGCAGATTCAGCCTCTTATTGCTGAATTCTTACTTAATGACAAATTTCTGCACCCAAAATCTAGGCTGAAAAAGTCCACACTTAACTTGAACTAGCTAGATTTAGCCAGGTGAGTTTAAAGCAGTAGAAATACTTAAAGTTTCATTGCACAACGTACCCCACAGTTTCAAGAGTTAAGCTGTTAATGCATTCTCAAAGTTCCAATTCTTTCATATCAGTGACAGCACTTTCACTTTGCTATTGACAAGATTTCATATCTCATCTTGGTATCTGCCTCTTTACATCTTTAATTTCCCTTAGAGATGTGCCATAAGGGCAATGAGCATCCCACAATGCGTGCTGTGATTTTGTGGGTTGCAGCACAACCATTAATTCAATGTCCCACTGCCTGTTCTCAGCTACATTACCCAGTCCTCTAATCAAGTAACTTATTGTGCTAGAATGGCCACAGTAAGTACCTTACAGATAAAACACAGTACTAACTGCCTCTGTCTGATGGGTAAGTGACCCCAAAGATTCACGATGGCCTGTTGCATCTCTTTTGCCAAGTCGAAAGATCTGTTAGCTTAAAACCCCTAAAACTCTGATTATAAAATTACTGTTTCCATGTCCACAAGCATTATTTCTGCATTGCTGTTAAAGTCATTTATGTAAATGGAATGCTAACTTTACATTGTAAGGTGTCATTGCTACCTGCGCAGATGAGTTAACAGAGACTGTGTTGGGAGTTTTGGTTTAACATCTGAAAAACCCACAAGCAAAATGTACCACAGTAGAGTTCAGCCTTCTCTGAGCAAGCTGATTGCTGAAGAAAACACAGAAGGCCTGAAATCCTAGGACTAATCTTGCCTTTCCTGCCACATAGGCAGGCATTGAGCAGCCCGAATGTCCAGTGTGAAAACTCACAGCAGAGAGGCAATTTTGGAGGTGTCTCTACCACTGGCCATCTATCACTTTTTACTTTTCAGAAGATAGTTCAAAGTGGCCTATGCGAATGCTTCTTGTTCATTAAATGGAAAAATTAAGCTGTTATACTAAATTATGTTCAGCACTGGCCCGCTTTAGTCATTTGACTTCACCTTGAAGCATGCTACAAGTTTCTAAATGGTAATTACACATCTGAGAGGCAGCTAGGGTTGTTGCTATCTATCAGCCATCAGATACCTGACTATATATGTGTATGTAAAGCCATGTCAAGCAAAGACAGAATTCCTTCATTAGCAGGTATATCATCAACATACTTGTGATCAAAAGCTCCAACAATGTAGCCACAGCATGTAATTTATGTGTGCAGATAAATCACGTCACAGAGTTTTGATATGATTTTCTGCTATTTTATGCTTTTCTTCCAAAAAAATACAAAACAAAATTAATATGAATAACAGCCTGTATTAATTCCACATTAAGGGCTTAAATGAAGAGGTATTAGAAAGAAGAGAAGRAACTAAAAGGTTAAGGTATTCAAAAGCAGTAACTCACGATTGCATATACTGCAGGCAGCTAAGCATGCACCTTATCTGTGGAACACAAACTGTATAGATMAGTTAATTTTATGATACAATCTTGACTTTTCATTAATTCCTGCTCAGGTATTCAAGTTTACAACCTTAATGCAAGTTACTTCATTAATAAAACATTATTTATAAAATTTGACCATACTACTTAACCTCTACACAGGAATAACGATGTCAAAACAAGTTAAAGGTCAGTGTCTAAGGGTATTATTTTTACCCTTGGGAAAAGAATTGAGCTTTCTTCCTCATCACTGTTTCAAAATACTTCATTAAAAGCTTTTCAATACAACAAGTTACCACACTTAGCCTTGTACCAAGTGTTCTTGCAACTTCAGTAACATGTTTACATTAAACAAGACCTTTATGTTTTCATTAAATGCATTTAAAACCCAAGGTTGCAGCATTAGAAAAAGCAATTAGTATAAGATCCAGCAAAAATCTATTTGGTTCTGATGAGTTCAAAAACATAATCTGGAAAAGTTAATGAAGTAGTTATAATGTTGTTGTTAATGAAGATTTGAGCTGGATTAGAATGGCCTTCAAAAAATAAATAAGAAAATTAAGTAGGTTTTCAGAACTGTGAAAGTTTCTTAGGTTCCACAAGAAGAATGCTCAGAATACCTATACTAAGATGGATATTTGGAAACACTTAGTTCTTAATGGATGGATATTTGGAAACAATTTGGAAAACACTTAGTTTTGTTATCTGGAGTATAACAAAATAACAGATAAAAAAAATTGTCTTCAAGTCAACATCAAYGTTTGGGTTCATAAGCATGTGATGCTTACTGCTGACCAGCTGTTCCTTAAGTTTTGTTTTAAACAAAAATCTTTAAGTCTTTTCAAGGTATCTTTAACTATAGTACCTGCCATATAAAGCATGATATGCTAGTGTCGGGRCTGTTAGAAATCTTCATCGTTATTTGAACTGACCTCACTACCAGATTAGCTAAATCAGTAATCATGTGCTAAATTAGCTAAATCATGTGCTAAATGTGCTAAATCATGTGATCTTGAGCTTCATGGAGGAGATGGATGATTTCATAAATAAAACAGTTACCATTGGTTGAATTATATACTGTATCCCATGAGCTTTTGCAGAAGACTGAAGAAATCAGTTGGACCACAAAATCCTAAATGAGTCCAGAGAAGTGGGCCAGAGAAGGAAAAACGAGGAAAGGCAGTGGGGCAGTTCCACTACTTGCCATGAGGGCAGCATAATACTCTTTTAGCATGCTGACCCACTTTCACTGATGCTTCTGGAGAAGTCACAGCTTGGCTTAATTTATTCTACATAACTGTATAGGCATTGAAGTACTGAATCACCTTAAGCTCTTCTGCAATTTGTGAAAGAGAACAAGTCATCATTTCTCACAGCCTAGATAAGCCTATCACCATACAGAAGTGCATCTCTCTTAATTGACCGTAAAAGGCTGACTACACACCTACCTTAAATTCAATTAATTTCAGACTTTAACTAGATTCCTTAAGCTGAGAGAGATGAGTGCTGGCCAAAGAGCACGTGAAAATAAGCTAAATGACTATGAAAATAATGATAAAAATGGAGAGTATGCAGATTGATTGGAACAATATTATTTGTGGGTGGAACATATTGACAAGCTTGAAATTTAGTTTTTCATAGTCCATATTCAGGCAAAGACACTCTTTTAGCTTAAATGTGAGCAAAGACATCAAAACTTAGGTGAAGAAAGGAAAGGAGAAGCAAAATCTTATATACTGGCAGTTCTGACTATTAACAAGAAAATATGGGCATTTTTCCTTTTTAAATCCTTGTTTTGTGGGAAGACTGAAGGACTAAGCAACAGAAATTCTTGTCATGGAGTTTCTCARATCAAGGAAGGGGAGGCAATCATCTACAGCATACAAACAGAAATGCATATATTGCAAGAGCATATGTTTTTAATAAAGTGATCTGTCCCAGTAACTACTCACAGTATATAGTGATTTTTTTTTTTTTGTTGAAAAGATTAAGGAAAACAACTACTTAGAGTGTAATTTCAGGCTGTGTGTCTGTCATAAATACTACTATTGTATAAAGAACACATATTSAAAAAAATGTATTTAAGAGCAGGAAGGTCTGCAAGGCACATGTCACGTATTCACATGACAGCTGAGGCCTCACTTAGGATAGCCTTTGACCTTTACACTGTAAAAATGAGAAAATAGCACAGATGAAGAACATTAAGAAAGCTGCAAGATACGATGAACAAAATGGAAAGGATGTCTAGCTTAAACAAAATATTGAAGTTCTAAAGATTTTGTAAAAGAAGCAAAATGAAAAAGAGAGACTTGTTTCATGGTTGACCATGGAGAATTTTCACCTAAAACWTAACAAGTTTATATCAAATGTGAGGCCAAACCTGCAAATAAGAGTTACTCATCAATGGAACAGTCTGYCAAGAGAAACCCCTTGGATATAACAAGAGGAAATACTTAAAAGGAGATTAGATAATACACTCAAAATAGTGTAGCAGATAAACCTGTAAAATATGCAAAAGGCTGGAGTGGATAACCTCCTTTCAGCCTCCACTTTGTTTAGGAAAACCACAGAGAAACCTTTATAGTATTTGGCTTGGAATATTAGGTAGAGTTCAGCCCTGCAAAGATTTTGTCACTTTAAGATTCCCTAACAATACAAATAATCTCACTGAATTCAGTTATATTTTAACATATTTTATACCATAGAGAATAGACAGAAACATTCAAAAGTTCCCCCACAAATGTCAGAACATTCTTTAACAGTACCAAAGGATTTTAGCTTAAGACCAGAATACAAGAGATAGCAAAGATGTATATTCATCTACTCTAAAGAAAATTTGGCTCCCTGCTCCTTCCCTCTTGGAAATTAGTGTCCCCTGCTTCCTAAGGCTTGCTGCTGAGTAGAGTCTGGTTGGACATCCCAGGGCAGGAATCTGCTGTGGCCTAAAAAGAGAAAGCTCCTGAAGGTTCACAGTAGTTGGTCACATTAACCCGTATACACTTCTCCAGTGCCATTTCTAACTGTCTTTAGACAACAGCTGCAGGAGATCCACAGGAAAGAAAAGGAAGATTTAACATACCACATCGCTCAGCACCATCTTGCTCTACCTCACTCTGGCTGCTRCTACATACCTCCAGACCCATATCTGTGCAGCCAGCCCCAGTGTGAATGAAAACCTTTGCCCAGCCAARCACCCTGCACTCTCTAATGGCATTTAATACACAGTACAATGTTTAAGCTCATTTATCAGGTCAGCTCTTAGATGTTGCAAGTGGAATTACCAGCTTTGTACACGTGGATACCACCTTTCCCTACAGCGGTGCCTTGACTAAATCAGGCACCTGAGATAGCAAACCTCTTACCTGATTTTAGACATCCACAACACAGCTGTCTCCACTTCTAAGCTAATGATTGTAGACTGCTGTTATATTCAATGGAGAAAAATCAGCACTTCTAGGGCTCGGTTCAGCTGAGCTATTTCAGGAATCTGCTTTAGGAATTAGGCCCTGTAAGTGCCTATTCTTCTCCAGGGATTATAAAGTGAACATTGATTGCTAGCCCAGACACCATACCAGCTGAGTCCCCCCTTCAGATATTCATCTTTCTGTAATATTGGGCATCTACTGCAAGAAATAGATTTCTCTTAGTCATTAAGATATGCTGATGTCATTCAGCAGAGAACAAAGCCACCCAAACCCTTAGCTGGATCRTGGATTAAGACTGAACTGGTCAGATAATAGGAAAGCACAATATATACCATTAAAGAAATAGGACCAAACCATCATATAACCTGTATTCTTTAACCAACAATCTGCAGTCAGGATACCTTGAGCTAGTAGGTGATGCTGTTAAGGACAGTTAAGTTCAGCTATGTGGTTAATTTGGCTAAGTATATTCATATTTGTCAGTACTAGGTGGATAGGAGTGGGTTGCTTTTCTTATTTTTTGTCTTTTTTTTTTCTTTTCTTTTTAAAACTTACACAAGTTCTAGGACCTTTCTAATTCATTTGAGCAGAGAAAAGAAGAAAGCTAAAAACTTTTTTCTTAAGTCCCTCATAAGCCACACTTCACTCTTCTCTAAGAAATAAGAAACAAATAGGTCTCTGACTTTAGCTTAGCTTCACACTTTGATTAGTTTTAAAAGGAACAAGAAGTGCTGGTATGATTAAAAAAAGTCCTCAGGTAAAAACTCTACAAAATAAGACACAAAAATAATATATTGGCRTATGCCGTGGTAATCACAGGGGTGTATATATAATGCTAAAGTGATGACAAGTATAGAAAAGAATTTTAATTAAATCTAACCATTAAGAAAACTCTTCTAACTGTTAGCTGAAATGATATGTAGAAAAATGTAGTCACCATCCTTGGGGTTCAATTATTCAGGCAGGAACATTTGCTTTTATTTCTTCCTTTTTCCCTCTGTTGCTTAAACACCTCTAGTTACTCTCTTTTCCAGTAATATTGAGGGTGTAATTGAAGGAAGAAGTGGACACAGTTGTTCAACTCCTTATGGAAAATGCTGCAGCACATATTTTCATGAATTTGGAAGCACTACCAGCTGTCTCTAAAAGATGAAGGTAGTTTGGTTTTCTTTTTCAGTTAGGGAGGTTTAGGTTTAAAACAGTGTTAGAATTACAGCATTTACAGAATAAAAAAACTGTTTATATTGGGAGCTCATAGGTTGGGGGAACATTAGAATTTTAGAGGGGGTATGTGTTTTTTATTGCCTGAATAACTTAAAATTCTTAGAAATCTGTGTGGACAAGACCAAAAAGTGAAGGGAATTTCTATTCTCTGAAAAAAAAAATGTTTCTTTCTCCTTTCTATGGCAGCATATAAGCTTTCTGCATGCTTTGGCATCAAAATTGATTTAAAAAAATGTTAGCAGAAAATTTTATTACTTGAAGCATGTACTGCAAAATGAAGCAACAGAATTTACATAAAAACTTCTAAATAGCTGATTTCATTTTGTATAAAATAATTACTTCTGCTGTTGAGGAAGTTAAAATATATTTCAGTTACCAGACCACAAAATGAAAATGAGTAAAACTTGCCCTTGCTTAATACTAAGAGACATGCAAATAAAAGAACTCATATTTCAAAGGCCTGTCTCCACCCATTTGGAAGGCAGATGCTTGAAGGTGACTTGTGTTTTAAAAAAAGGAAAAAAAGAAAAGATAGCCTTCATTCTTCACTTACACTGTGCTGAAAGCCTGAAATAGGAGTGATAGCAACAGAGGATGCTATGACCTCATCATCTGTCATGATCTAAGTAGAAACATGCTAGATCTGTACCTAAAGGGTAGATTTATATATGAAACACTGCTGTGTGAGGTCATTCAATAATGAAAAAATGATGCGCGTTCCTAGTGAATCAGCAGTCCATGTGCGATATTTCACGATACTGCAATATTGGCATTTCAGAGCAGACAGGGAGCCAAAGCTTTAGCTGTTTCTATTTATTGAGTGTTACTACTCATAATTATTTCATAAAGTCTGAAGTATTACCAGTTGTCTCCAGTGAAGTTCCTTTTCAGATAAATACGTTGTTTATGATGTTTCCTTTAAATCTTTAGTCGCACAAACCACCTTTTTTCTCCTTTACTTTGACAACTGTATGTAATGGCTATGCCCAACAAAATCCACAGCAGATTTTTTGACAGTAAAAATCAACAGGGCTCTGAGTCACTCAGGAACTTTTGAAAATGTGGTCTTGTACCAGGATTACTCAAAAATAATAGACTCCAGTCTACATCCAGACCAGAGGTAAATTTTGCCACAGACTTCACTGTGCTTCCAGGTCTATAACGCCTCCCACGCTCCTGAGAAGGAATTCCCAATTTCTTTCCAGTCTTTTCCCAGTATATTCCCATAGTTATCAGCTCTGAAAGAGATGTGGCAGTGTCTGCTCGACCCAACACACCTTCTCCAGAGCAGACCTCTGTAAGATAACYAAAATTACACCAGTAAGTAGCTGCCCTGTCCTATACCACTGCAACACTGTTAGCTGGAGCTACTGTTCATTTTGAACAGTAACTCTCCTTCGGCATTTCAAAGCTCTGTGAGCGGAAGCCTTAATGGTGACTGTCTTGTTCTTTTTCATAAACTGTCTACTTCTTCCTGTATTTCTTTTTCTGTTTCTACCCCTCTGAGGAGAGGAAAAAAAAACATACAGTGGCAAAAGGATGCAAATGCATGCAAAGTGCCAGACTGGACAATTTAGCAAAATCCTAGAAATGCCTAGATGTGGGGTTTGGCAGTAATTAGACATTAGCCCCAAGCACTTCTGAAGCATTCTCTAAATAAGAGAATGCAATGAGATAATGCCACAGGCGAGCTACATCGGGCCATCTCCTAGGAACCTGATCCCTTCAAAACGTTTGTGTGTACAGGAGGAAGGGTAAATGCAGGAGGGTGGGGATATGTATATAGGCTTAGGCACTTACTGACACAGGACCAAAAGAGAGCTAGTTCTCCACACCCTTATCTTTTCAGGTATCTGCAACACATTTCTCTTTTACCAGTAATCAGTCAGCTATTAACTCCACGCTGGAGTGGTGGCAGTAGGGGTGACCCTAGCTGTTTGTTTGTTGGTGCATTACTGAAATGTTTGCAAAGGAAGTGATCCTGCTGCCGTTCTTTTCACCCCTGCAGGGCTCAGGTAACACAGATACTATACATTATGGCTTGCTGCACTGCCTGAAAAAAAGCTCTGTGGATGAAAAAAGTCAGAGGGGAGTGCACTGTTTTTTGTGTGTACAGCAGAGGTGTAACAACAGCAATGGGGAAAGTCTGTCTGCACGAGAGCAATGGTGTGTACAATGGCTTCTTTCAAAAGTTATTTGGAGTATCCCAAATACTCTTTACAATGTCTGCATTAATCACGTGCATTTTGTACACATTAAGCTGTTGTTTGACTAAACCTGGCTTGGCATATTTGCTTTCAAAGTATGGAAATAACAGATGGTCTCTAGGCTCGAGGTTCAGCCCTGGGCAATGCATCCAGGAAGGCTGGGAGGAGGCAGATAACTGTTTCACTAGTGTGCAAGAAAAAGGAGAATGTTATATACAAATATTATCCTCTATTCTATAGTTACTCATATGAGAGCTAGTGAGATGGACTTCCCATATTAAAACCTAGGGGTGACTGTTCAGGTGGAAAACAGTGAACTCTGTATAAGCATCTACGCTTCAGAGTTCTCTAAAGTCCCTTTGTTTCTGCAGTAACGTGCATATATTTACAAACTGTTTCTGAATGCACTAGTTTGTGATTTTTTTTCCTTCCTGGGCCCCTGAAATATGACAGGCCAGCTCATTAGCATGACACTAGGATGCCCCAGCATGTATGATACTAAAGTTTTAAGACATCAGTGGCAGTAGGGAAGTTAGTAAATAGATAACAAAGCTATTAATGTTCTGTTCCCCATTGGTTTGGCTGATGAAGGCTTTGGAACTGGTGAGGAATTTTCTTTTTTTTATTTTGGTTTCTGTGGTATGAAATATATGTCCCTTGGGATTCTTCTTCAGAAACATGTCAGCTTGAGGTTTCTWTTTATTTTCAGCAAACAAGAAGATAATTGAAACCCTTCCTGAGTTACAGCTATGTTTCCTGTTAGAGAGACTGACAGATTCAGCAAAACATGGAGGACACTGAAAATGAAGAAAAGCATTTTTCTGAGTTTGCCATGTTACTCCCTTCAGACTTTTAACATATATAACAGTTCCTTGGAACAGACTACAGCTTCTATATCCTGAAAAGTAAATAGCAAGAGATACTTGAATAAGAGTCACGAGCAGAAACGTTTCATTCCCCACCAGTCACTGACAGCGCCAAGCCCATCCCTCTGCAGCGCAGCAGGTCAGCCAGGCTCTGGGGGAGCAAGGGGGAGCCCAGATCCCACGGCCAGGCACCACCTGGTTTCTCTGCCAAGAGTCATTACAACTGCCTGCTGGGTGTAGAGGCGGTTTGTTTGCACTGGGGACACCTGCCCAGCAGGAACGGCGCAGATAGCCCCAATTCAGGGGTTCGCTAGCTGTCCAGCTGCTTCTCTGAGAGACTGGGATGCTCCCTGATAAATCCCTTTACCGCGGCATTTGATTGCTGGTGTATTTGTAATAGGCCTGATGCTGTGGACCAGCTGGACATGATGTAAAGCTCATTTGTGAGGCAGGGCAACAAGAGAAATCTGGTTCAGCCATAGGGTAGAAAGGAGTTTTGTTCGTAAGAGACACTGAAGATTTGTTCTGATTTCCTAGCTAGATCTAGCTGGGAAATTTCTGACAACTTTTTTTCCTTCATTGGAAATACATCTGTTTATCAAAAACGAAACATTTTCCAAAATGAAAACTTCATTGGAAAATGCTTTCCAGGCTCAGGACAGAATCTCTTATCTAAGGAAAAGCCAGCTGCTGGGTGGCTAATGGAGACCTATCAGATCTCAGGGAGAGAAGCCAATTTCATGCACGTTTCACACTCCTCTGAAGCAAAGTCTGCTGGCAAGACTGCAGCATAAATTCACTGTTGAGCAGGGTGTCCATACAGAGCAGGGCAGCAGAGGTAGCAGTGCTGTGCTGGATGGACCATGGGACTGTGCAGAAGTTGGCGTTATACATGCAAGCTCTGCGAAGAGCTTCCATTGTATGGCCCTGCACCTTAGCATGCATCTTCCTCTTGACCAGACATCTACATTTCCCTGAGTTTGATGTGGAAACCTCACATCCAGCCTTAGATTTTGTCAGATTTGAGAGGCCGACCGAATAGTTGGTACCATGTCAGATAAGAAATAGAATATGGAAATTCCAGATCTCCATCTACCTCCTCTACCAAATTCATAACCTATATTTCCATGCTTGTCCCACATGAGTACAATAACTGGCTAGCCTAAATACTGGTAAAAGATTTCCCAAAGATTAAACACACCAAAAAACCCCAAACCCTCTGTTTGATGATGGTAAAAGTGCATTGAAGTCTTGTTTCCAATTTTCATACTGTGTTTTTAATTGAAAATGAAAGGTCATCAGAGCATCAGGTTCTTTCTGTCTTACATTAGAGGTATATTCAAATATATTTGTAAAAAAAGATGACATTACTCAGTTCTTTAGGCTGCATTGAGTTGACAGGAGAACTGGAAATAGCTAGGGAAGAAAAACTCAGCTAGGCAAAAAGGCTCAAGATTTTATAATGTCTAATTTAACAGGGCTAAAAACAAGCTTATCATACAGAAGCTTTCATGAAAGAAAAACAAGGAAAATATACTGTGAAATTACTCAGAACTTTAGTATTTTAATAAGGATTGCACTCCACAGTGCACTAGGGAGATAAGGTAAGTAGCTTTTGGAGTGTCAGATGGAACACCACATTCACAGGTGACTTCTTTTCCTCTTTTTAAAAAGGTTAGTTGACTGGAAAAGAAAGAAGCAAAAGGAAGATTTCATAATTTATCTAACTCAACCTCAGAGTGAAAAAACAGCTACTGCCTTTTGGTTACAAATATAAGAGCTGTATTTCCTAAATGTATGTTCTTTTTATTGTAAATTGTGTTATTAAATGCACAGATAAGGATCTGATTGGACAATGCAAAAGGAGCAAAATTGAAAACATAATGTAAAAAGTAAAAGACAGAGATGGGCCTGGATACAATTTTCATTCTTGAAAATCTATCCCAAAACCATTTTGCAAAAAAATAGAAGGGGGRAATGGAGGGGAGAATTTTCTTTATATTTTCTTTCAAAAATAAGAAAATAGTTGGAACTGTCATGTGACAATAATGAAGCGAATTATTGGGCAGGAGGGTAGAAAAGGGAAGCATCAGCTGTTTCTAATAAACCTTTTGCCCTTAGAAAGTATGTGGACATTTATGAAGCTGTCTCCCTATAGGGTGGAAGGACAAAACCTTTAGGAATCTGTCAGTCAATAGTCACTTTCATGCTAGTGAAATCTGTTCACAGCAGAAGCAAGGCAAAATGTTTTGAGTGGTGTGCAAGCACAGAAGCGTCATTTCTGCACTTCAGAATTACAGACCAATACTTGTAGGTTTAGTTGGAGAAGGACAAAGAGCTCAGCAGACCTTGGCACATACTCCAACAACCTCAGGACTAGGCTTTCCTTCCAGTTTGTGCCTGATGTTTGACATAGTCCAGCTCTAGATTTGGAGACCCACACATTAGATACAYACCAAGCAACCGTCATCTCTTGGGSATGTCTAGCTTTAACCAGCCAGCTCAGGTGTGCATGCTGTGCAGGAAGCAGTGGAAAGCCAAGGTGCCTGGYGGATTCTGCAGYCCATGTTAAGCTTGATAATGTCATAACGCTACTGTTAGCTGWACTTGAGCTAGCTAGTTACTTTGAGTTATTCTGAAATAGCTCAAAGTGATCTGCTGTCATCATCATGACTTCAGTGTATTCTGTTCCCAGCCTATCCTTTAAAAATAACACTTTTTTRTTGCCCTAGTACTTCACAGGTCACAGCTCCAAGTATGTGTAAGGTGTACAATGTACAATCYTATGTGCTCCATCCAAAAGGCAGGAATTTTCCCATAGGCTCTAATTGCAGAATCCACGGGTCTCCTACCAGTACAATAGCCTTAGCTGCAATATTAGAGCCGAATTTATTTTACATCCGGAAGACTTCACAGAGTTTAAATGTACGCTATGTATCTTCATGCTACAGTTGAATTTTATGGCAAGACTTACAGGGAAAGATGATAAAAAATATAATGCAATTCCTGGGTAATTCAATGTAGACTAAATATTGGAAAAATGTCTTTGCACAAACGAGAACACCAATAAGGCTTTTGAAGTGGCAGAGGACTGTGGAAGTCAGATACAAGCAATAGAAAAAGCTACCTATCTCAATACACAGGAGGTTTGTGAAACTGTTTCAAAGAGTTTCCAGTGAAATATCGTATTTTATCACAAAACTTATAGATTTATTTCAGCACGCTATGCATTAGGCAACACAGTAGTAGACCACTGTAATTCAGGCACCACTGAACTTCATTTCTGTCATCACAGTGCTGCGAGGCCGGCATGGTCCACCCTCACTGCCCCACCACCTTCAAGTCCAGGAATGAAATTTCATAAAACAGTGCACAGACAGTTTCAAGACTACASTAAATAAAACAGTCTCATACTATCTGTAAACACTGCCCAGAATCTGCCTGCAGAACATTCCCTGTGGGATATACATATACATAAACACACAACCTGAGAGGGTGATGCTCGTCAGGGTATCAAGAGCTAAAAGTCTGTGCCCGCTCAACTAATGCTTCAGTCTGCTTGCTGAGTTGCCCATGTAGTAGTACTGGTTAGAGGTCTTTAAAGCTGTTAATAGTAGTGCTTCCTGACTGTCCAGTTGTGAGTATTTTAATTTTTCCCCCAAAATTACTTCACCAATTACACATCTGTTACTGTAATTTACACCTCAGTCTAAAGAATGTCTAGGGAGGTTGCAAGCAGTCACATTTTTATGCTTTTTCTCCCCACTGCACTCAATTCATCTCATTCTTTCTTCATGTTTCTCATTGTTCTCCTCTTTTCTTAGTTTTATTTTCCTCTTGTCTATTTACACCAGGAACAAGAAATGTGATAAGATTATTAGACTTAAAATTGCTCCACCCAGTTCTAAATTGCAACTGGCTGAAGAAAAGATCGTTCTCTACTGCTCAGCTGCATTTATTTTCCACTGCCTGCAGCACCAGTAACGTTTTTTGAATCTTTTTATTTTAATCCTCATGTCTGTCCGGAATTAGTAGAGTGATCAAGCAAGCTCTGCGCCTGCCAGTCACAGCAGGAGCTTCACTCAGCTTCTTTTGGACTATGTCAGCATGGTTACAGGTGGCCGGGCAGTAGAAAATAAACAAGCCTCAAAAGGCCAAGGGTTAGGACTCAGGTAGCAGACTGCGGTGTAAGGAAGCTGTGAGTAGAGGTCTGCATGACAGAATGGTCTTCTACCAAATGACACTAGTAGCTGTAAGTATGGGGCATGCTGAAGCAGAAGGAAAAGAATAAAKGGTTTGGGACTTGGTGACTTAAAATTCGAATCCCCTTCCACAGTTACTGTCATTCCTCTTTTTGATTATCATGTATAGTGTATCAGATCCTCCAAGCCATCCTCACAGATTAAAAATGAGCTCTATGCCCAACATGTGCTTCTTTCATCTCTGTGGAGCAACTGCTGAAGTTTTATTGGAGTATTTCAGGGAGATCAATATTTTATTCCACAAAGGAAAAGAAAATGTGCAATACAACGGTTTGGCAAGCAAAATGATTATATTGCTGTTCAATGTTTTGTTTTGTTTTCCAGGAGAACTCACTCTCTTTGAGCACTTCTAACGAATCTCAAACTTTGAGATGCCAACTGGTCCATAGCCCCTTGATGATGTCTATTTCCCAGCTGACTCAGCACCTCTCTTCACTTGGAGCATATACTTTTCACTGCCATCTTCAGAACATCATTCTTGCCAGTAAGCAGGCTTATAAAAATCAATTTGTTTTTGACTGTCTCAGTACTTTCTTAGTTACTTGTGCAGAGCATTATTACAAGTTGTTCCTCAGATAGCATTTGATACACAGGAATGGGCATTACTTATGCCAGACTAAATCTTTCTGGAAATGTGTATTCTACACCTTCCTGCAAATAAGAATAGGTGAACTCTAGTGCTAATCAGGTCTTCATCATGAACATCTCTTAAAATGTGTATTTAAGTTGAGTTGGCATTTGTTTCACACATTTTTGGAAGTTTTTATCCGATATCTTCACACTGTGTACCTTATTCACTTGGACTGTACTTGCTATGGGGAGTCAAACAATCCATTTTTCCACTGTTGTCCTTTTGACTGAGTGATTTGCCAGATGTGACAAACAGAACACAAAAGTATACAACTAGCCTAAAAGAAAAACAAATGATTCATTTCTGTTTTAATATCTGTCCGTATTGCGCTGGAATATTTCAGCTGTGGCATATAMCAGATGAAGAAACCACTAAATTGTTATCCCTAAAAACCTCTGGAACAGCTTACGTCCTTTGGAAGCTACCATCCATTGGGGAAATAAAATGATCAATCTCAAGAGGAACAGGTGTGCAAATAAGGAACAGATGAGTTTTGGTAAGTAACCCGCAGGACTGGAAGTCCCACCTGTAATGAATCAGAATGATAGTGAATCATGACAACAGCAGAAAGAGAAATGCAAATTTGAATTTAGTATCTAGTGAGGATTTTCAAGGCTCTGATCCAAGGTAAGTCTTAGTGCTGGCTGGGAGAAGCATTCCCTCCTTAGTGCTCCTGGCTCTTATCACTGACCTTGCACCAGAACTATGGTTCAGATGGCCTCCTAATGAGACAGGTCAGAGAAGTGATCTGGCGGAAAGATAACTTTTCCAGCTGGATTTGTTTTCAGAAAGAACTGCTCCCTGCCCTGAGTCCCTATGGAGCTGTACACATGKTGGTGTCAGCATGAACTATGTGGGGACAGGAGCTGCGTCCCCTGCTCTTGGTGGCTGTATGGGTTTATGCAAAGGTGTGCAAATGACTGTGTAACCCCAGTCTTACTCTGGGAAGTCCCTGTAGTCCCTTCTGTTCTTTGTAAGATATGATACTAGTTATAGAATCATAGAATTGGTAAAGTTGGAAAGGACCTCTGGAGGTCRCCTAGTCCAACCCTCAAATGAGCGGCCCATACAGGGATTGAACCTACGACCTTGGCATTATTAGCACCACACTCTAACCAAYGGAGCTAAACCTAACCCCAGTTATGCTAGAGAAAGAGAACAGGCAGACAGACATAYGTACCCAATGACATATATACACATGCACAAAATGTTGTTGAGGCTATTATACACCCCAGGAATYCCAAACATTTTAATTTTATAATACTGTATCTTTAGCTCATAGCACTCGTGTAAAAAAGTAGAAAAACCTGACAACTGAGTGTCAGCTGAAATTCCTTTTCCTCCCTCTCTGTCTGTGTAACTACTGTAATCTCTGTGGATTTAGTTTCCCATATTGGATTTACATGATATGAACATTTATGCTCTTTTCCTAAGGGCTAGGGGAGGTAAATAAATTGCAATTAAGTGCAAAGAGCTAATCTGACACATCCAAATACGAATTTCATACTTTACTACTAGAAAAGGTTCTGAAACCAACAGCTAACCTCTGCTTGGTGTATGACACCCAGCTCTAAGAGCTGCTAACCATATTTGTGAGAGAGCGATGCAACTAGAGACACCTGACATAGGTTTGTAGCATCAGCCAGGGAGGGATACTGACTCAGCTCCCAGAAGCAGTGTAAACACATTGTTATACTCAGATCAGTTCCTGTGCCTAGAAGCAGGACTATGTGGTCCAGGAGCAGCGCTGCATCCACCTGGCCATACAGCTTCTATTCTAGACTTGCTGCACACAGAAACCCTGAAATCTGAAGTCAGCTTTTGCTTGCGCACTGCTACTTTGTTAAGCAACCCAGATTGCTTAGCTTGGCTGCTCTATTCGCAACATTTTGACAAACTTTATATCATCTACAAATTCTATCAGCAGTGATTTTATAGTTGCTATTCCAGTCATTTATAAAACAGAGTTTAATAGCATTGACCTGTAGCTGCTCTCTGAAAAATCCTATTTGGAATACTCTCTTCAATGATGAATCTTCTGTGACACTTCTTTGATATATACCTGCTAGCCAGTGCTTGTATCCATTTAATTTGTACTTCATCAATACTGCACAGTGTTGACTTTTAATCATAATAACAGGCAGTTCGGTGCCTTTCAAAAGGCAATTTACGTGGTATCTAAATAGTTGCTTAACGAACCAAATTTCTCTTATCGGAATAATAAAATCAAGTTAATGTTATGACCCACACGTTTTAAAATCTGGTTGATCATATTCATTCCCATCTTTTAAATCTTAATTAAGTAAATCTCATATCAKCATTCTGATTTTCACCATTCCGTCTAGGACTGATGTCAGGCTGGTTAGTCTAACAGTTTCAATCATTTCACTTTTGGATTTTAGAAACTAGTATGGCCTTAGCATGTACCTTCCTGCTTGGACCTTCTTTGATGTCAGTACACAGAAAGATAACCCAGGTTTTTATTCAGAATATTTATAGACTCATCCAGTTATATGGAAAAGAACAGGCTTTTCCGTATTTTTCAAGACATCCGTTCCTGAATATTTATAGCTGTGTCATGAATTCAGGCAGCATCAYTGAAGGCAGAAAATGCTATGACATTAACACTTGCAGAGATCCCACTACAGCATTACTGTTCAAAATCCTAGACAGAAAGCCYTCATTGAAGACCCAGAAGTGTTCAGTATCTGCAGTTTTATGAGGCATAGTGCTTGGATGACTCCCCTTCTACAGTCATCAGCCCTGACACGCAAGGCTTCTGATTTTGATTCTGATTTTTTAATCCTGCTCTTGTTTGAAGGCTCTGCAGATTTTTTACCCCCAAAGAATCTCAGTGCTTTCTTCTTATAATCTCTGTGTCTCCCTTTTAAGCTTTGGTGAACTAATATGAATGCACCGCTTAAGAGTTATACTTCCAGACCGATAGTCAGATAGGACAAGTGAGCTGTTATGAAGAAATAATAAGAAAGAAAAAGTAATAATAAATATAGCCATACTGCCCAGTTCCCTAGAACAGATCACTAAGCCAGCACCGCCATCCCACCATTTGTCTACAGGGAGAGGAAAGAAAGAGTATAGACAGATCCCAGAAAARCAGGGTATGAGAAAAGGGTCATAACTAATGCCTGAATGCAGAAAAATAGCAATTTCCRTAGCCAAAATACTATGCATCCTGCTACACAGGACACAGTTACACAGTTCCAGCRTTCAGAAGCTGTATCTTAAGAGGAACAAGAAGTTCTTCTTTTGCTTTTTAGTGCTGACCTAAAGTTTTCTTCCTTTCTAYATCCAGTCATTCTAACAACAGCTAAAGGGGTTACTCAGGGGACTAGGATACATAAGAGAACTGTGTCATAAGAATTAACAGCTAGTATTCACAAACAGCCTAATTCATCTTCAAAATTTATAGAATACAGCAAAGTATATGACATTAAAGGAATGACTACAGAACTAAATCTTTTTCCTRAGTTGTTGTCGTACAGACACAAAAGCTCTGTTGAGCAAAAAATCTGAGTTCCAGCTTAATATGCTGGAAGGCACAAGCAAAAGAAAAGAAGCTCCTACAGTGACAGACAGAAAATTAATTCTTCCCATCTGTAGGTATGTAATCCCACAGCAATGACAGAAAACAATTTAGGATGTTAGCACCTCATTTTCAGCTGTCATTTAAGAACAACTAGTCCATTTACTCTACCTGACCTCCAATTATGTCAGATATATTTAGCGTGCTTTATAAAGATGCCCTGAACTTTTTTCTTTAAGGGCACTAGAAGCCTAAGAAGAAAAAGTCCAACCATCTGAGAAACCTTTCTGTCATTTGGTTTTCACAGAAGAGTGATGCAATGGTTAAAATTTAACAGCATAATGTTTAGCCACATATACAATCTGGCCATAGCATTTTGAATTAACTGCAACCTATTCTAAATCTGGTATTTTCAATTAACTAGAGCTTATTCACATCTGGTAAGCTAGCAAACAGAGCGAGAGAGTGTTACAGCAGCTTAGCAGAAGCCTGTCATGAATACAAGTTTGGACAGCCTGGGAGAGCATCAGTGTCACTCTGGGAATGTTCCTGGCATGGTAAAAGAAAAACATCAAAGGCATTACAGATTTAAAACTGCCTCCAAGAGTGCAATCTGTAGTGACAGGAAATGGAAAAATTATCCTCAAAGCAACTGTGAAGAAAGAGCTAGTCCAACATGATAGTGGGTTCCGCACATAAAGCTTATGTTTTGTCAGAAAACTCACTAAGGCAAAATATTGTGCAGTTTTTGGCCCAAACTCAGAAACAAGTCTTCAGGGCAGCCCAGCAATTTCAGGAACCAAATCAATTTTGGAAAGGACAGTTCAGTAAAGATGTCTTGTCATCTGCATGGTACATCTAATATTTTAAGAGGCTACTGTAACCTAGATACCAGCATTTAAAAACAACAAAAGACTAATAAGGTCTGAAGATGGAACCCTGAAGAGCTACAAGACRAAAAAAGATTGACTAGAATAACTACCAGAGAGCTCTATCTGAGATTATTCCAAACATGCCAAAATAATACTCATGGTAACCCAGCAGTGCCTCTTCAAAGTTGACACTGCCTCAGCGTGATTGATGGAATCAAAAGCTGCCAATAAACACAGCAAAAGCAAAAGGACAGAACTTTGATCCCKGGGTAGGCTGAAGACTATTATAGTCCATGAAATTACTATGCRTAATTCCCATGCATAATGTACAAATGCGGATCTCACAGAGTATATGTTACCAAGGCTTAATTACAAGATTTAATTGACATAGGCTTTTGCAATAGGAAATTCTATTTATAGGATATACTTTTGTAAACCKTGGAAACAGCCCTGTAAGCTCCTTTATCAGTTTTTAAGCTAAATAACCTAGCTACTAGAAAGTATTTTAAGGAATCTCTTCAAGTGCACAGGGGTAATGTACAGAATAAATTCCTTGTCCAGGCTCTGAATCCTACTGTTATACAGGCCTCTTTAAGAAAACTTCAGAAAAATACATCACTAAGCACTTGATTATTGCTTCACAAAAACGAATTTCATGTAGATAGTAAACAGATAGACTGTTTAYATTTAGTTTGAACTTAGTTTTAAACTTTTCTGGCATCCACCTTAGCCCTAGGCCAAAGAGAGATTAAGTCCTTGACAAAGCTGGAGGAGACCCACTATGCTAAATTACATTTGGTTCAAGGAACTGTTTCAGCCTCTAGGGATCATCTCACTCAAACAAGTGGCACAAAAGATCTATAACATGGCTGAATTTTTACTGTATTGTCCCTCACCTTACAGTCATACAATCTATTCCTATAGAAACTAAGTAATATTTACATACAATCAGTTCCTGTAATCCTGTTTTGGTTTAGAGTCATCAYAATGGATGGCAACAACCAAGACTCTAGAGAAGAAAACTGATTTTCATGTACATTTATTGCAACTCAGGTACTTACTATTATAGCCCACGGGATAAAACACAGGTCTAGGGCATTTGCAGATATGCTTTTGATTTGTTTGCCAAGTTTAAAAGCAGTCCTTAACACTCTTGGGTTTCCCACGTGTCCAAAAGATCATTCCAAGCAGCCGCAGGATGTGGCACAGGAGACCTTTATGCAGTTACCACAACAAGAAATGCCGAGGAAAAGAAGGGCATATGCTGCAACGTGGTGGTGGCAAAGGAGGAAATGAGCATTTGGTACACAGACAACCTATAAAAGTCGAGTGGCCCATTCTTGCTTCCTGCTGATGGTCAGTCTAAACCAATGACTGGGGCAGTCTCGGTCTAAATGATAGAGGGAAGAAGGAGAAAGGAGGCTGAACAACTATGTCAAGGAATAGGACACAGAAACTAGYAACACATGTTGCAATGATTCATACACTTCAACCTGGAAAATCCCAGGCAGCCAACAGGGGTATGTGAATTAGAAAAACTACAARCATAGGTGACTACTGCATGGCAGAGGTAGCCAGCTCACTGGATAAAAYAAGTCTGGACAAAAATGATTCTTTGCACATGTGCTGAGCATCTAATATGTGCAGTATTACTTAGATCTCTTAAGCAAATGGTCAAATTCCTCYTGGTACCTAACAACCTCTGCAGTCGTTAAAAAAAATATTGGGCACAACAGGAAGTACTAAGAGAAAGGCAAAAGCCCTCAGTTCCCACCAGTAAATCTGCATCTATGATCACATCTTTTCTTGATATCCTGAAGAACCCCAGCTACTGAATGCAAACGGTACAGTAGATATGCTCTTCTGGAGTACTGCTTTTGCAGTTTCAAAGGCGATGGTGTAATACTTCAGGTTAAAAAAAAATCCTTTTTTTGCGTAGTACAAATAATAAAGACATCTGCRCCACTATGCCCTGAATCACATTGTGACAGACTTTGCTAGTCAAACCGATTGGCAGCAAAGTTCTGTTTTACAATTTTAGCGCTATTAAAGCTTGTCTTTTCAAGTAGCATCAGCTGTTACATTCGACCTGGCATCTACCTAAACCAAATATCTAGAGCTGAATACCTCTAGCTCTTTAAGGAAGTTTGGATATATAATCTAACTTTATTATTCAATGCYATTTTTTCATTCCCACTGTTTATAGAGTTTGGGCATTTCAACATGCAATTACACAGGAAGTATTGCCAAAAAAGAACATAATATTGTACCAAGTCTCCAAACAATGAAAACGTTATGGAAACCCTATAAGCACTATTCCTGCCAGTAAATATTTGAGGTAGTAAACATTGCTCATTTTCCTTCTTTGAAGTCAAAACACTGTTTTTTAACACAAATTAAATATAAATGCTTGTCCTAAATAGATAATGAGAAAAAATAATCTACAACTGTGTTACACAAATAAGACTCCGAAGTAAAAAGCTAATAATAAACTTTCCATTTTTCCTTAGCATTCACAGCATTGTACTTAGAAAAATATTCCATCATCATAAAATTCAGAGGAAATCGATTCAGTGTGGTAGGATCCCAAACTTTTGAGATCCTAAGGGACAAAGATTCCACAAGTACAGATATGTAAACCAGTCTAAACAGTACATGAGCATTCAGCTATTACCAATATGATTAATATTACCAGCATAATGAACTGAACAGACTCTTAGTGTAGCTGAAGTGGATAGTGCTGCTARGGTGCAACAAAATATACACTAAAACACTGTGTAGGCTGTCCAGACACTTCTCCTCTATCTCATCCCTCACATATCCTGAACTAATTTACATTTCTGTATGCATCAGCAGACTGGATGTAGGATTAAGAAATTCAGACAAAATTCAAACACAGCATATTCTTTGGCTTTAGACTGCACTCTGCCATGTATCTTTATACTCACAGAACTACAATTCAAAACTATGTGCACTGTTGCATTCACTGAGAGCCTTTGATACTATCTTCAGCCGTACTAATTCAGTTTACTCCTTTTTTAGTTCCTTCATAGGTAAGTGCAGCCAATAAATCTACATTTGATGGAGCCAGAGTGCATATACAGACCTCTAGTTTAGGACATTAWTTCAGTGGCTGACTCCACAGTAAGTGTTTAGAGAGAGTCAAAATACTATGTTCAAGTGTTAAAAAGCACAAATGCTGTTGTCTACATTTACTGAGGACTCTCAATTCCAGCTAATTGCAGCTCTTCCTCATGACATGCAAAGATGAACATACAATTTACATTATTAACAGAAGTCATTGATGTCTTTGTAGACATCAATGTATTGTTTTCTTATATTTACACACTTAGTCCATTAGTTTAATATTAGCACTGTTCCTTTCATTAAAACGTAACTTTAAAGGTTTTCCAGCAACTCTCAAAATAGATTCGTTTGAGGTGGTGTGCAGGAACCTGCAAGGGAACTTTTGTGCTGCAACACTAAGGAGCAGGCTTGTTTKGCAGGACTCCTTGTAAAGATTTCAGAAACACCAGAGGGGAAAGTCTGACCAAGCACAGGAAGTCGAGACTTTGAGGAGATCTGGTCTTTACCTTCTTTGACCTTTTGACCTTCTAGGGGTATGGAMAAAACATAGTCAGCCTCTACCCCTACCCTGCAATTTTATCCYGGACTTCTCCAAGGCCTTCTCTGACATAATTTTTGAAGATGAACACAATCAATATGGAGTCATACAAAGCCTTTATTTACTTTGCTAGTGGCTGCACAATAACAGAGATGCAGAAATTCAGATAGTTGAAGGCAAGATGCTGCTACCAGTAAYGTCACCTGAATGCCAACATGGCAAACAAAGTACATCTGGATTGCAGAACCTCCCGTACCACCTGCATGTTAAAAATGAGTAATTTTATAAGGACAATTAATTTAATGCATAGACAATGATCTATTACCCATATCATACACATTTTAAATGTCCTCCTAAGTAATGAATACATAAACATCTGAGAATTTTATGAGTAATCAAGTGCTGATACAAAAGGCTTTTTTTCTCCCAGATTATTAAATACTTTGGGTCACGTTATAATATGCTACAGAATTTTAGAATGCTCCTGTGCTTTTTATTATTTCTATGATGGGGACTACTAATTCCTTTGGGTCATATTGGGCATCATTAATTTTGTAGCTTGATGTGGGTAAGGGTTTACTTAATAAATTAATATTTAATTTTAACTCTCTTTTCTTGTTAGTTTAGGGTCAGTAAGAGGGTGTCATTTTATTGGCTTGCACCTGTTGACTGCTATTTCTTTAAATTTCAATAAAACATTCTGGTACAGCTCTGGGCTTTGAGTGATTACTAAGTTGTAATGAATCAAGCGCTTAAACACAGAATTTTAGTAAACTTACATAGAGAACAGTAAAAAAAAAACGAAGTGCTGGTTAAAATGTACCTTTGACAATGCTTTGTCCAAACTGGTATCTGGCAAATCAGATTGCAAACTACCATGCAGCTTTTAAAAACAAAGAAYTAAAAGCTAATCCCCAAACAAGCCTTCAAATTGGCTACCTCAACTGCAACAGTAGTCTGGATTCTCCCCCTCCCCCATTTTCCACTTCATTTTCTAGCTTTTCTTGTGCTTGTGACACATCACTGGGCAGGGATGACGACAAAGAGGACGATCAGCCTGAGCTGCCCAAGTGCAGGGAATTCCTAACAAATCCATGACCTGACTGGTWACAGAAACAGAGGAGAAACAGGGGTGGTAGGACCTGTGATGACACATTTGGAAGGGGACTCTTGTTGCAGGAGGCAATGCAAGTGCACCTGAAACCACCTAAAGTTATACCTCATCCTGCACAAGACACATCCTCATTGCCAGGTTCTGCAGATTGACAACAGTCTGCTTAAAAGTCAGATCAGAGCAGTGAGGCACTGAGAACGAATTGATGCTTCAATCTGTTCAACATCATCCTTGAAAGGCAGCAGTTCTCAGACTACTCCTTTTTGCAAAWTTTCCTCATTTTTTAATATCTGCAAGTTCTGACAATCGTGGTCTTGCAGGCCTGCAGTGGTTCCTTGGTTTAAGCACTTGCCTGCTGCTCTGCTTGGATGCGCCTGCCTTCCRTTCTGCTTCTATTGAAGATTTTGTCCATCTATTCCTGTTGTCCTCTGCAGCAATAGCTAGATCTTCAGACTGATAACTCATGTCTCAAAGCATCTGAGTAGGGAGGGAAAATGGGGTGTTCAATATATATGCTTATTCTTTTTTTACAGAGTGCAAGAAATGAATTCCTCTCTATCTCATTTCCTTATGACAAGGTCACAGTTTGCAACCTTTACCATTTCRGTATGCTAGCTTTTCACATGAAGCTATAAGTACCCAGCTCAGCTGTCCATCAAAATGAATGAAAAATAAGTAGGACACTTAGCCATATGATAGAAAGATGTCGTCATTCCCATATCTCTCTCATGCTCATGTCATTGGGGTTTTTCTGTAGTATTTTTTAAAGTACATGCCTTTTTAATGTGACTAATTCAGAAGCGTATCATAGCCTCTTTTGCAAGCTGGTGCTCTGTAATACTTGTCAAGTTGGATAACCTACYAAGGAAACAGCTTTTGAAGGTCCCAGAGTGGAAAAGAGAGGTGGCRGTCACCATCACTGATGTGACTGGAGCGCTATAAGAGCTTGTCAACCACAACATGTCTGTGAATGGAAGGATCAGCAAGGAGATTAACAAAAATATAGGTGGACCAAAGTTTTCCATATCAACTAACATGACAGATTCAGCAGTAGGAAGGATTTCTCCACAGGCAGGGAAAGAGCCAGACAACCACTGATAAGCTGCTGAAGTAAGTGTMAGTTGAATAACCAACATGCAGTCCCTTCTCTTCTGCCCATTTCCTCTCCCAGAAAAAGCAGTGGTAGGAAAGAAAGGATCAAACCAAGACAGTTTAAACWTTTTAATGAGGACATTTAGTGACCTATCTCTGCAGAATGCTTTTGAAGAGATYTCTGTGAAGAGAATGCAAACAACAGAAAACAAAATGAAACAAAAAAAGTAATTAAATAAGAATTTTCCCCAAATTAACAGGCTTTTCTGTACTCAACACCATATGGATAGTTTTCCTGAAAAGAGCCTTGTAAGGACTGGACTTAACTCTTTTTATATTAATACTAGCAGCTGTTGGTGCATTCATGATGGCTATGTAGTTCACAGGTAAGCAAAGTCACTGTTCTATTTTTACAGGAATTTCTCTAAATTATAACTAATAGAATAGGATCCTCAACAATGTACAGCAAGCATAGATCCCATAGTCTCAATTGCCKTATTGGACCCTTTTCTGAGGTCTTCCTCTGTCTCTTATTTCTGGGAAAGAAATGCATCAGGTTCAGTCATTGAAGCAATGGCAAGAGTCTCACCAAAATGTGCATCCCAGGCTATGGAGTAAGGCTGTTTCTGCGCATCTACTTTGTGAATCTTGTTTTTAGACATAATTCCTTGAAGTGCTTGGTTGTATTTCAAACCTGTGAACAGTCAGATAAGCTCTCTGTAAAAGCAGTCTTCCTGCTTCCACTCCAGTCTCTCTGTTGGTGACATTTCCTCCAAATGTTCATGACACCCTTCCYTCCTGCCTAGCTGTACACCAACAGCTGAAAACTGCCTTATTAGAAGAGGAGGTCATGGCTGGCCACTCACAGTAGGATCTGCCAGTTGTCTGTGGGAGCAAAGAAGGGTTAAACAGCTAACAGGGTCAGTCATTTCTAGAGACAAGAGAAGGTATGAGGAASGGGCATAAAATAGGGATTTACAGGAGGGCCAGTGAAAGACTGACTATATTTGAGCCATTATTTCCCACTACAATGTTAGTGTGAACTGGCTGTGCAGTGAGTAGCTGTAATGGGTACCCGTTCCAAGGCAGAGTGGGATTTTCTGAGTCAAGCTGTGGACATCCCCTGGGGGAAATGAATCAGGAGAACCACAGCATAAATGTGACAGTGGTACAGGCAGGAAGGCAAACTCATGTATATTTCCAGAGTAGAGCTCTACTAAATGTAAATACTAACAGTGTATTTATACTGTATGTACTGCGTACTTGTGTGGAAACTCACTTGCACAATGAATTGTTGAAATCCCTTAAGTCAGCAGAAAAATTCCCACAGCTTCAGTGAAGTTAGGACATTGTTCTAGGCATGCAACTGTCATTCATCTCTGAGCACCACTTTTCAAAGTGGTGCAGCAGAGCACCACTTTTCAAAAGTGCCTAAGCGATTAAGTTGCATGTGTGAATTAAAAATGTTACTCTCTGTTTTCTTGGTGCTTTAGTTGCCCGAACTTAAAATGGAGGTGGGATTTAAGACTTGTGTGGTTTGCAAAGGTCTTTAGTTACCTGAGCATGATTTTAGTGACAAAAGCAAAATAAATGATTTGTGACTGGAGCAGTTCTTCATTTCAGTCTGTTACTCAGCCCTCAAACTGTTGTCAGCAAAACGGAGACAGGAGTAAGGACCTGGARCTACTAATAAAAAAAATCACATTAAACAGTGCAGCAACCAAAGTGTGCAATTGCTGTTCCAATGCCAGTCACAGTCATGGTACTGACTCATTAAAGCATTTTTATCCACAGAAGGAATTTTAGATTTTYGGAGTTATAATACTTCATAGAATATTTCTAAATCTCCAGTAATTATAGGTCTCTAATCTAACATGTCTAGTAAATTTTTTATAGAACATCTTAAACTTAATTGTGGTTTTGGAACTGCAGAATATAATTTCCAAATATTCAGCATAAAATGTTGAGTAGAGTTAGATTAACATCTCTCTGCATGTTGGAAGTCCATCCAAGTGGTTACATATGCCAGCTGTGTGTCAGCTCTTTTCATGGCAATTCCGGGGTGCTGGATGTGACTCAGGAGTCAAAAGGAAAGTAGACACCACAAAATGGGAAGATTCAGGCATACTCTACACCAACTCCATCAAATCAATCTTGTCTCAACTTTAGCAATGCCATTTCGTAAGCTCAATAAGCCAATGGTTTGAGAGTAACCTCTCTTATCTTAGAATTATGTAGCATAACACTGAGAYATATATACCAAAAAGCCAAATGCTAAAAGTGCTCAGTGGAAATTCATGGAGAAAAAAGTTCCTTTAAAGTAGTACATACCTGATGAGGAACGGCTGCGAGAGCTGGGCCTCTTCAGCCTGGGGAAGAGAAGGCTGAGGGGGGATCTGATCAATGTGTACAAGTRYCTGAAGGGWGGGTGTCAAGGGGATGGRGACAAACTYTKTTCAGTTGYCCCGTGTGACAGGACAAGAGGCAATGGGCAGAAATTGAAGCACAGGAAGTTCYGCCTGAAMRTGAGGGGGAATTTCTTCCCTGTGAGAGTGACAGAGCACTGGMMCAGGTTGCCCAGAGAGGTTGTGGAGTCTCCTTCTCTGGAGMTCTTCAAGGCCYGCCTGGATGCAACCCTGTCTAACATGCTCTAGGTGACCCTGCTGAGCAGGGAGGTTGGACTAGATGATCTCCAGAGGTCCYTTCCAACCTTACYGATTCTATGATTCTATGATAAGGGGTAGTATACAACCTATTTCTAGTTCTCCCCCAGAGATGTCAATAAACCAAAGAATAGCTACACTATATTTCATTCCAAATGCCAAWTGAGGTTAGAATCTGCAAAAAGATTATAAAGAATTGAACTGGCCAGGCAAATTCACTCAGCCATGAGTGCTATGCTTGTGCTAAGTGTACAAAAACAGATCACAGAAGATCACTATCAGTGAAAAGAAAAAATGCCCTGAATGAATGAGAACTGCAGGAAAAATGGACATTTAGGGTGACCAAGTGAAACTCTTTTGCTAAAAGTAACTGGCTATGAAACCTCTTATTCTCCAATGAGAACCCTGTGGGAGCAAAAGAATCCCACGATTAACGGTTGATTATGTCACATCCTGTGAAGCTTTTATCATTTTTCAAACTGAGGAGACACAATCTGAGGAGACAATCAGAGAGAAAATACCTCTTCTAAGGAATATGGTTTAACAAAGGCAGGAGGAACATCTTAGGACAAACAAAATACAAACATGCATACCAACAAACATCTCACTGCGGAGTTGACCTTAGCGGCATGGTAGATATCTAAAACTATTAAACTTCTTCTATGACTTTTATACTATGTATGCTTCCATAYAGATATCCATAATATCATAACATCTTGACCTCTAAATTAAATATATATTGAGGATTCCGCTGCCTGTATTCTCAATATTCTCAATCTATGCAGGTATTAGTAATTACATTAAACACTTTGCAAAAGTGTAGTACAAATTAAGCCTTACTGAGAAAGAAAAGTAAAATGTGTCCTTGAACATGTCAACAGTAATTATTCCAAGTTTGTGGTTCACCAGTTTCTGCAAACTTTGTGGTGTAAGCACTCATTAACTGYTCTGGTGAGGAGAGCTTTTATTCTGCACTCAAGCTCAGCACAAAAACAGAGTAGGATTCCTAGACTGATCATTTTATTTTCTTTTTTTTTTCTTTTTTTTTAGGAGGTATCTAAATGCAGTATTTGACCAAATTATTTGATAATGTAAATGACAATTTTTTTAAAAGAATAAACCTATGATGTTTTGCTCAGACCATTAATTTGCTTTCTAATGCATTTAGAAGATATATGTATGTATGATTTATGCAGTTATAATCATCTTTATCACAACATACTTTTAAAAGACTCCTATATATTGCATGGGCTCTATCCAAGTTTTTCTTCAGTTTCATCTACTGTAATTACTGTACCAAAACTACACTATTTCACTATCTCAGCCATAAATTGATTCAAAACAATTTAAAAGCTACAAGTATCCCTTTGCAAAAAGCTTGACAACTCTGTATGCTGGTTGAAAGTTAGCAGAGCATAATTTATTTTCAGGACTGCTTCAGACTTCTGTATTGTAATTCCATTTATTACAGCCAAAAGAATACAGTTCTGATTGCTGCAACTAATTARCAGCTTAAAGTAAACAGAAAAAGAAAGGCTGAAAGACAGCACTTACTAACTTTATTTGCATGGCTAGGGGAGGAAAGAATTATCTAATCCTTCATCTATTTTTTCATTAAGGCCTAATTTAAGACATTGACTCATGAATACATTTTAGAAGAACCGTTTACAAGTAGAAATATGTCTTCAAATGATTAAGCCAATTGCAACAATCGATTACCTACCCGAAGGGTATGTAATTCCCTTGTTTGCCAATACCTGCTCTTGCAGTTCACACACTTGACAGGAGATGTAGATACTCTGCATATGATACGGCATATATGATTTTTTTGGTTTACAAAATTGTTTTCCTTCATATAAGCATAATAGAAACAAAATACAACTCATGGAGGGATCAAGAAGACAAGAAGGACATTTCAGTGCAATGTAGACACGTATACCCCCCTTAAATGTAATCACTGTACCCCAGACTAATTGTATAGATACATTTAGGATAGTTCTCCCCCCCTCAGCTTCCTTAGATGCCTCAGTTTTCCTCATTTAACATATTAAAGAGTGCCCAAAACATTAAACTTTTTTTTTTTTTTAATTTGAATAGAAATAGAAAAAAAATGTGAAGAGGTTTCAAACACTGAAAGCCTTAAAATATCTGAAGATGCTCCTTGATACAATCTGCCAGAACACAGAAATGCTGGCAAATCGTGGATTAAATACTCTCACCTCAGTTTAACCCCTGGCTTGAGTATCCAATCAGAACTCAGCAGGCATCTGTGCAAGCATACCAAGGAAAATTAACTTCTTGTTTTCTATACTAGAGTGCCACGCGTGAGAACATACTGTTTAACTGTTGGCCCGYAGAAGTGTCCACTTTCATTGTTTTACTTGGAAAAGGAAGATCCATAAACTGGCATACACTAGGAAACTTGGGCCAGTTGAAATTAGGAAGATGATTCTGACTCCGGAGAAGTTCCAATTCCGTTGTGCAACCACTTCGCACAAGGAGAATCACAAAGTGTTATCTCCGGATCAGATGGCAGGACAATAGTCTCCAATTAGAAAATGTAACATGATGCATCAACTTCTAAAATGTTAATATCTGACCAATTTTATACTTTTTTTGCAGCTACAAAGAAAACTATGTATCTTCTGTAAGTCACCCAGGGAAATTTTAACCCTTGCTCAGGAGTCTATTATATTTTTTTGGATAATAGAAGGATTAAGCAACTTGTTCTCACATATTACCAATTGATTTAAATATCAGCTACATAAAATATCTCAATTTGAACACATTTTATGGTCTTCTACCTCCTTTTCAGGTATGAGACAATAAAGAAACCCATAGAAAATTGGTAATGACTTAGCCCTACCTCTCTTTAGTGAAGTCATAATTTTAAATTACTTTAATTTTAAACTTTATAGATAGGTTATTTTAAATGCCTTAAAACTTAGAAAGTGCACACATCTTTTACCTACGCAGCTGAAAGGAATGATGTTAATAATCTTATATTTGATGTTGCACCTCTTTACTGGAAGACTTCCATCAAGCTTTACAAACTATATTGAAAATATATCTGGTAACACTCCAGAGACTCAGCAAAAATGGTTTGCATAATGCATTTCCTTTCTCATAAAGTCAAAGARGACCTGAATTCTGCCATTCGCCTGGGGACACTTAAGAACATTCTCCTTAAAATAGGAGGAAGCCTAACAAGGCTGTATATATTTCAAATATAGATAGATATACACAAAAAATATATACACATATATGTACACACACACACAGAGTCTGCATATAGAGCATGAATTATACCTTGTCTATTTGTATACATATATCACACACATTCTCCCACTGTGAATTTTAAAATACCGTCAGTTCATTCATTTTTAATGAGCAAAAAAGCACGTGATGCACAAGTCATCTTCTACCTGAAAATTCAGAATCTAAAAGATAGTCCTTACAACAGTCCTAGAAAATAATCTCTCTTGTGTATCAGTATCTGCACACTGTTTATGACAAAGCCTAATATTTCTTGAAGTTCTTTCTCCTCCAAAGGATAGATAATTCCACAGGTTTTCAGCTTCCCTTTGCCATGATTTTCCTCCTAATTTTGTCGAGATTCTCAAAACTAGACATCTGTTTCCCAATGAGATCATCCTACAGCTGACCTCTTATGGCTCAGCAATCACTGCCAGCCTTCCACTTAAGAGTCTCCTTGCCCCAGTTTTACCTCCTTTTACTGGCTTTAKTTGGTGTAATCAATGCAATCAATACATCACCACCCTCGTCTCTGCRAGCTTTTTTTATATCTTCTCTTATGCCAGCACTTTTTGCTAGCTAGTAGCCAGCTACTGCTATTTTTGCCCTTAGTCTTGCTTATGCAAGACTTAAGCTTATGGCCCCGAAAGCTTACATACGCTTTCAATGCCAGTTCTCATTCTCTAACATTTACACTCAGACTAGTCACCTGTCAGGAGATATCTCCTCCTTGTCCAGCCCTTACCCAGACAATTTTCCTTCGTGCCACTTCAAGTCAGTCCATTTGCCAGTGCCTGTATTTTGCCATCCCCATCCCATGTGGTATCATAGTACTGCACAGGACCCAAGCACATGCCTATAACATTGGTACGTGGTTCCACAGCTTTTAATAAGTCTGTGCAATGTCATGGGAACATCTCACGATRGAGAGACAGACAGCTGTCATGCTGAGCAGGGTGCAGCTGGCATAAGCTAGTAAAAAACAGATTTATGTGAATGTACCCAGCATGTAGGCACTTAACTCTTAGCTCCTTCCACCTGGAGTTCACAGCTCTAAACTCTCACCTGAAGTCTGTAACTGCAAGTGAGCTTTACTTCTTTCTTAACAGTTAAGTAGATCACATTGGTAAAGTATATGAAGCAGTGCTACCTCTCCAACAATGAAACTGTCTAAACTGGGGCATGGAACATATGTAATCTCCAGAAACGAGATAGCATGAACTTGCATTTGTCCTGCATATATGGTAGTTGTAGTCCACAGGTGCCCAATCCAGGGTCTAATTATATGCCATTAAAATTGTTAAGTTTCTTTTCAATAAAGTGCTGAGTACCTATGTTCCCACTACTTTTTTTTACTAACTAATTTCATTTTACAAAGCAGTTCTGACAAACACACTCACTTCTCCTATGCTACCACGACTGCATGTCCAAGTTGGCAAAGCGTAGGAGTGTATGAGGGGGAGGCAGAAGGAGGCAGGTCCAATGCAAAATCCATTGATGGCTACTTTCATTTGTTTTAATGGACTTATGTTCAGGATTATTTGGCTCATTAAAACAAGTGGGAATCTGCCACAGTATCCCTAATCTTTGTCAGCAGATGTCTGCCTTTGGACCGTATGCTGAGCATAATCACTTTCAGTTGCCATTTCTACTGCATGGTGAGTAATTTGGCAACTACCTCCTCTTGTCTGAGAAGCTTCTGGCACAGACAAAAGCAAGCCTTGAAGATTTTTTCTAGCAAAGAGAAAAGATATTGAAAATGAATTACAAATATCAAAGACTATCTGGAATGTGCTGATAGTGCTTCCATTACTACTTGCATATTTGTCTTCAATTATTTAGTTTCCTGTGTGTAAAGTTGTTAYAGGAATTTCATAATACATAAAACATCTGAGATATTTGACTGTACAGAAGGTGAATGACAATTTTATAACATTATAATTTTTTTCAAAGCAATGATGCTCCTATTTTTTCCGAAGTTGAAGATTCCCCCATCCATTATGCTATATTCAGATACTTCATGACACAAATTTGCACTTCTTTATCACCAGAATTTGTTGGTCTCAGGCTATATTTGTCTTGCTGTGTCTTTTAGTTTCCAGCATGAAAACAGACATAGAAAAAGCACTGAACAGAAATTTAGTGGAAAATTGGTAATTAATCTTAAGTCAGTTCCATGAAGTATAAAATGTTCATGACAAAATGTGTCAGGATTCTAAATAAAACTGATCTCAAATATTCTTCACAGTCTCTTTTACCGCTTTTTAACTAGTTCTCAGAATTCAGAAGTAAATTTATTTCAGTTTCAAGTAACTCTTTTTGATAAATGAAAAGTAAACTGAGATCAATGTTATTTATATTACTTGCTGCTAATTCCTCTTCAAATTCCACGTTGGCTGTTACAACTGTCATGTGATAAAAGCCATGATGCTCCATTTACTTCATCCTACAAGGAAGACTTTCAACAATATGTTTAAAACAAACCACAGTAACAGGTGCTTTAATCAAATAGCAGTTCAAATTTAGTTGAAATAAACTTAAGAATTCTCAACGCCATTAATTGTTCAATTCTGTAAGTACAGCATGGAAGGGAGGAAAGAAACATGGATTGGCAAGGGGAATACTTATGAAAGTGTCCCAAGAGCCTTTTTCCTTAGCAATTTACAAAGCAAATGATGGTAATGTGAAACTTCAAACTTTACAATATCTGCTTTATTAGACTTTAGTTTCTTGTTACTCTTTTCTCATTAGAAAACTCTTTTAAACACTAAAACCTCTATATAACTCCTTCACCTCTCTCAAGTCTCTCTCTTTAAACTCTTAGGCATATATTAGACATTAAGTTTGGTACATGAATTAGTTCCTTGTGATACTATCCCACAGCGAGTGTTTTACTGATCTAATAAAACCACAATGAAATTACTGTATACAACTTAAAATTGAAGCCCAATTATTGATTTTTAGGGCTTCATTTCCAACCCAAAAGTGGCAGTGTGTTTGAAATCCCTGCAACTAGATCCCTTTCTGGCAAAGAACCAACCAGGCATAGGGACATACTTTTAGAACGCTACGTTTTTCCTCACTGCTAACGGAGCCAGGAAATGATGTGTGTGTAGGTACATACAGTATAGATGTCATTCAATCATCCTCCACCTCCCTAATTATTTTTAATTGAACTATGGCTTTTCAAACACAGAGATGCCAAGACTGTTAGAAGGATGATGGCATCTCTGTGAGGACACGACGATACCGCAATTCAGAATTCTAACTTGATATCAGTACCGAAGTGTCACTTCTTCAGATTGGAGAGCACCTTCTGGAGGACGAAGTTTAGATATCTGATACAACTGATACCACAGCCCAAATGTTTTTATCTGTGCTACAGTATTAATTTCTGCTTTAAGCTTGCTTCCATATAAGGGAATATTTGAGTCTTATCCTTTGAATGCTYGTTTATCAAGGAGTTCACACTATAGTCACAGCATTCAGGAATGATCTAAAAAAATCCCAGGAGTTTCAATACACTTGGAACAAAGCTACAAAATGCAATGGTTCAATGATACACTTCACTGGTAGAAATTTTCGTAATGTACTATCAGAAGAAGATTTCAGTGCTCACATATAATGGACACCATACATAAAACACAMAGTAGTGAAGTAAATTCAGAGAAAAAGAATAGTCCAAGAACTCAGATCCCATCCTAAGTGTCCTCCCAAAGGAATAGCTTATATGCTATATGAAATTGAAATATTTATTTCCCTTTTTCTTTCAACCTTGTAAAAACAACGGGATATGAGAAGAGATAGCATAGCAAAGCATGCAATAGAAAATTAAATAAAAATAAGAAGTGAAGCTAAAAATAAAAAATGGACAACTGTTGAACCGTTGTGGAACTGGGAGCTCTAATTTAATTTTCCTAATTTAGTTTTCTTCTTCRCTTAAACTCTCTTATTTCCAGGAAACCTTCCCAAATGATTTGACACTTTTCCAACTAGTCTTTTACTCATTACAATGTATGACTGTCTGTAAAGAGGCTTCCTTTTATATAAAAATGATTCTTTAACATGGATGGAATAGCAGAGAAATTTTCAACTCATATAACAATTATGTTCATATATTAAACTATGTCTGTACCASCCACTTGCTACCTGGACAGAATATGCAAAATTATCTGTTATTCAAAAGAGACACGCAGATGAACTATCCTCATAAAATGCTCAAGATAAAGAAAAATGAGCTATATAAAATGAGAAAAGAGTTTCACAGATATTAAAAACAAAAATACTAGCAGAGGAAGATGATGCATCTTTACGAAAGCCTTTAGAAGCTATTATGAAAAAACTATCCTGTAATTATGTGGGCAGCCCAGAAAGACAAGCATTCTGGGTATACATCTAATTATTATGAGGGTTCAGAAGAAACATGAAGTTGGGAATATCACAGACTATTTACAGCAGAAATTACCACCAAGAAGAAAAAAAGAAAAGACAAAAATATATTTTGTTCTGAAAGATACTAGCTGTAATGACTCAATGCAGGAGGAAAACAATATGATAGTCTAACAATTATTTTTTGTCAAATGACTCTTACCATGTYGTTACTCAATGTTACTCAATGCATCCATTTGATCTTTATTTTTGTATTTATTTTGATAACTATTTTTGTATTCTAAATACAAGAGCTGTCTGCAAACCTTTGAAAATAATCATCACAACGGACCCATCAGCTATGGTGTATGATAGTAAATATTTTCCATTTCTACCATTCTAGAGGCTGTGATGCCATTTAGATGTTTACATTTCCATACATGAGGAAAAGATTAAAGAAAACTGAAGTCTTATATCTCAAAAGTCTATTTCCTCTCAATCATAATACCATTTACAAATCATAGCAAAGTGGATCCTGAATCTGGAAACTCCCATATAATTCTCTGATTAAGACTGAGAGCTAGACATTTTGAAATTGTCTCCAGTTCAAAGWTCCCTTTATTTTGTAATGCTTACAACATTTCTTCATTACTTATAAGGAAATCATTGAAGAGCAGATATCTAAAATTGGAGACTGTAACCTGCTTTTGGTGGAAAAACAGAGACCAACAGGCTGTCTTCCATATGCAACAGTAATCCCAGTCCATCTATTCTGAAGATTCACAACAGCAAGAGTGAATTAACAGTATTCCAAGTGTAAATATTGCCTCTCAAGTTCACGTAATCAAAGTCTGAATTCAATATACAGTTCCGTGTTGAGTAAGCAAAAATAAGCTAATAAATATGCAGCCTGTCAGTTCCAATGAACCCAAACTGCCGAGAGTTGACAGTATATAGTCTCTCATACAGCTAAGAAAATTACAGATTGTAGCATGAAAGATTACACATTGTTAAGCAGTGTCAAACCACATTGGCAGTTTTCACATGTCAAATGTGTAATTACATAAGGATTATTGCTAGAAAAACACAAGATCTAGATGATGTGAGATGAGTGCCAGCTCAGCCATTCATCTGAAAACATTCAGTATATGTATGTACATTGGATGAGAAAGAAATTGTGTTTCGGTGAGTTTTATTTTTCTTTTGCTGTTTTTTGTGATTGTGGCTCTAGTGCTGTATTGCAGTCTCCAGAGGATGCTCTTCTAATCTGAAAGCATCATCTTGTCAATGTCCATGGRCAAAGCATACGCACATGGAAGCTGAGTGATTCTGGCATGCAAAACCAACACCTGTATACTCACAAGAAACAGGACTRCTCCTCCTTCAAATTTCCTTTCCTTTGCCAATACAAATCAGAGTTGCAATTCTATGTTAAATCAGCTGCTTACATTTTTTGTTTGTTTTTTAAGACTGGATTTTGGTGGTGCAACGAATGGATACTATCAGCATTCAGCTCTCACAGGTAGGAGAAAAATAGCACCAGGTAGAGAAATGAGAAGGAAAAAGATAGTAGGAAGATGCAAGTGGACCACCTTGACGCGAATCAAGAAGAGAAATGAAGCCCGTTATAAGGTCAAATTTCTTAAAGGTCACTGAGCTAGCCAACAGACCTCACCACCATCTGCATAGCTTTCAAACAACTGGCATATTTCTGGTGCTATGCTTAGTTGTGACTTTTCAGGGGCCTGTGAATGAGTAGGTGACCCCAGGCTGAATTTCAATAGTCAGCTGCTACAAGCAGTTGCTGTTAACTTTCCATTCAATTAAAAAGACTGTGAAAATTAATCAAAACAATTTTTTTAAGTACATAAGGTAGTGTTGTGAGGGCAACAACAGAGTTATTTCTCCACAGAAAGAAGAGAAGTATTATGTTAAACAAAAGCTGCCACAAAGAAAGCAGAACCTAAATCCTCACAGGTGCTATCAAAAGAGAAAGAAACAGACTCAGAGCTCTAAACAATGATTACAAACCCTTCTATGAGACAGCAAAAAATAGATCAAGTCTAGAAACTTCTAATTTCAAAATTAACAACATCTAGCAGCATTTTGAGTTTTAATGAAGTAAAAAAATGTTGCAAAATATTTGTAGCCATTTTTCTGCTTGTTCTAGTGTTACCCTTTGTTAATCTTAATTCAGATCTGGCTACCAAAACAGTAAACACACTTGCGCTTCCCAGCATGAAACAAAACACACACCATGCCGTGTGGAAGCTACAAAGGGAGACAGGAAAAAAATAATAAAAACGAAATCCATACTGTTGACTTTTTCTCAACCCTTCAAGCTAAATAATAGAGGTGGAGCATTTTCTGCTATTCCATCAGTAGCTGACCTACCTGGCAGTGGCTATGTACAATGSAAGTACTGTGATATTTCATATAGCATTTGCTAAAAATGCAAATAGAGAGATGGAATTGCTCCATGACTGTTTTCAAAAAGAAGTGCTCCTATTACTTTACTTTAGCTTATACTGCAGGAAACCCTTCTAGAGTCCGTTGACTTCAGTAGGAATTCCAAGACCAACAGCCTCACTAAGTGTAATTCTAGTCTAAAAGGTGATTAACTTCAATAATACATTGTTTCATGTGGTTTCTGTGTCTCTGGAGCATCACTGACTATAGTACCAAAACAAACAACRTAAAAGTCATTGATGATGGGGAAAAAAGCAATCATACATTCCTAAACATAAATTCAAATCTGATTTTTGCATTGCTCAGTAAAATTCAGTTTCTAGAGCTGTGTGTTATAATGTAAGAGGCAACAATTCTGCAATGGCTGAAGATCCCACATGTAGCTCAAATGATATTTAGAATACGTTGGGAAAATATATGTTTAATATATAATTTTTTWAAGACTGTGTTTCACATGCACAGAAATAATTCTGCAAATTAGTTCACATTCACTTTTACTAAGTTTCACCCAGCTCACTTTTATAGCAGACTTAGTCATCCACTTTTATTCTAAAAAGCATTCAAATGATAGGCTGACAGTCAATAAATTCTTCCTTAAGTAATTAAATGAGATGTTAAGGCATTGACCGATAACCTGTTATGGCTTGACAGTAGCTCTTGTTAAAAGAAAATACAACTCGGATGGAGTGAAAGAAGAACTACAACAGCAAAGAGTTATCTGAATACTGGGAAAAAGCTAACCTGGCTGTGGGGTTGGGATCTTCCTCTACAAGTAGAGCTCTCAGGAAAACTCTACCTGCAGGATCCAAGTTTTTCTCTTTTTGGAGGCTTCCTTGAGACTCCAGAAATAATTTGAACTGTTCAACCCTGAGTTGTAGGAACGATGCTTTGAAAACACATAACTGTATTATCTGGACTCATATAGGCAGTGCTACATTTTCAGGATAAGTGCTTTTGCCTGCTCCAAAGGGCTTATGCACAGAACCTGGAAAGARAGCCAAGATAGAAACCAAATCTGATCACAGTTCTGGGAAGTAGGTTTCTGGCAGCAGTGACTGACAACTTGTTTCCCACGCTCAGGCATGTAAAACAGGTCTTTAACAATATAAAAACATTTGCTTAACAGTCTCTTACTATTTTTAATTTAATAGTTGGCTTAKCTCTCAATTATTTTCACCCTCTTCAGCATCCTCACACTGTTTCAGCAAACAGTAGCAGTCTATCTGCTATTACTCCAAAGTTTTTCTTCCTTCCCACRGGTTCCCACCTTCTCACTTTGCCTCTTTAGAATATTACTGATACTACATCCAAAAACTTTTTGAACGCCTAACTGCTTCTAAAATCATGTATCATATAGTATTTGTGCTAGGCCAGGGGCTGGTGAAAAGTTGACTTACTTAGTAGAACAATAGGGACAAGGATTTGTTTGCATGACCTGTTCCRAGGGGCCATTTGTCAGACAAGCAATCAGATCCATTTGCTGTACCACAGGAGTCCGAACTGAGAACAGCAATCAGAAYGAGATGTGTTGATATCTGCAGAAAGCACTCCCTTGGTAAAACAGGACCAAAACACTGTAGGCAATTTAGGGCAGTGATTCTTCTGAAAGGAGAGACTCTAGAAGACTTAAGCAATTTGTTATGCTTTCTTCAGGCAGACACATTTAGCCTTTTTTTTTACAGAGCAAATTAGATCTTTATAGTCTGGTGAAGTAATTTGTATGACTGTAGGACTATCCCAAAACAAATGGGAGAGAGTGTGGCTCCTGAACTGCAGCTTACCTACGGACAGAGCTGATCAGAAAAGAGTTTCCTGTCTGAAAATAATTAATAATCAATAACAACGTTCCCTTTTGAATAAACTCCAAAATAAAAGAAAAAATATCAGATTTATTGTGAATCACAAATTTATGCAAATGTTTACCTCAAAAACAGCGTWACATGACATTTCAGAACCAATCTAGGCTTTTGAATTCTGCAGCTGCTCTGTGAAACTGTCTTTCTTGTTAAATCTGAAACTGCCTAATTTATTAAGCTTCCCTAAGCAGCCTCTGAAGGTGTCAGAATTTGTAGCTTCCTGGCAAAAAGACTGCATGAGGGGAACTATACTAGCTTCCCAAAAATTGATTTTGGCCTACSCAGGTTCCAAATCTCCCATCTAAGATACGGGTGGGAGCTCAAAAACTCTGATCTGGCTCCAGCCAAGATTTTCAAGGCTTCTAGACAAGGCTGGAAGCCAAATTCAAGTTAACAGGAGGACTTYCAGGCTTCTCCCTTTGAGGCCAATATCTTGGAAGCACTTGCGTGGAGACACACCACTGGCCACAAGYGCCCTTTAACGTCAGATTGCTTTTGCCACTGCACCAGGAGGGCTCGCCCGAAATCAGGGACCAAGTGCCCATAGAAGCCACAAGGATCACTCTGCATCTCCAGCACAGGCTCACTGTGTGGACTTGCCAAGACCGAGGACAGGTGCCTTCAACATCTGTGACTTAAAAACAACCAAACCAAACCAACCAACCAAACAAGRAGAAAACAGAGATCTGTCTGCCAATAGGTTTCACAGCCAAATTGCAAAAGTAGCAATTCTCCATACAAAGTCAGTTTGTCAGGAAGCCAGGTCACAGTCCTCYTCTCTCCCCTCAAAACCTTCCTGAAAGCCGGCACAAATTTTAACCAGTGATATTTTGAATGAATTTTGTTGCTTTGTATTAATCAGCTTTTCAAACAAAGCACACTTTCTGACCAGAATTACCTAGCAATTATCAGAGCTAAGATCACAGAGGGCTTGATTCAGTTACCCCCGCACCAGCTTCGAGTGCCATCTGAGGTGGAGATATACCCTAGGGCATTGCAGCTTTCAGCTGCTATCCCAAAGGGCAAGGATCTCCTGTATCCTGTGTCTTATCTGTCAGTTGCACAGTGATGTGGATACATTAGTGAGTCCCACAGGACATTAAATGCCCGTGTGCAGGCAAATTAATTATGCCCGAATTAATCACTTGGATCCACCACTGCCATGCTAATTCAGCAAGTCAGCTTGTTTTCTGCTGTCTTGACGGAGTAAAAAGACAAAAAAAGGGACTAGATATACCACAATCTTTAATGATTTGTCTTCATTAGGAAAGCTCATATAGTGATAAATATAATTCATCTCGTTAGATGAATTTTGTTATCATTAGTCCATAAGTTCTTGTCTATATTGAGATGGCAGCCACAACCAGCATCCTCTCTGATARTAGTTCTCACAATACGAATTTCCTAGTAGCCATCATTAGTTTTCAGTCCCTTATGTTCAGACAGCATTTGTTTACCTCATTTAATAATTTTCACTTCTCCATTTCATAAAAACAAAAATAAGATGTTCCTGAAACATTCCACTCCTTTGGGGAAAAAAAGCCCTTTATTCTCTTAGAATCCTAGAATAATTCAGGTTGGAAAGGACCTCTGTAAGCCACACAGTCCAACACCCTGCTCCAAACAGGTCAAACTTGATCAGGTAGCTCAAGGCTTTGTTCAGTCAAGTTTTGAATATCTCCAAGGATGGAGATTCCACAAATATTCTGGGCAGCCTGTTGAGGTGTTTAACCACCCTCAGGATGAAAAGATGTATAATCATAACCAGTATTTCCTATGTTCCAGCCTGTGTCCACTGYCTCGCCTATAACTGAAACCACTGGCAGAAATTCTAATAAGTAATTGTTAGCAAAATTTAATTATTGTCCTAAAGGAAGTAGCATTTGAAACTAAATGCTTTTAGGAAAGCAGTAATTTTAGGAAGTTTAACTAATGTGTGAGATGTATCTAGTATCATTAGAATRCTGTTTTCTCATATGACTAATCCTAACAGCTTTGCAGATGTTTATATTTTATATCAGTTACTTCAGTGAAAYTTTATTTTAGGTATATGCAAGAGATGCTTAAAAATCTACGTATAGGAGATTTTTATGGTTATATGATTATCTACCAATACGAAGCACATTTTCCCCCCATATATTGCATACAATCTTTTTTTGATAAATAAGAACTTTCTTCAACTTTTCAACTTTGCTTTAAATTAGCTGAAGGACAGAATGAGCTGCTTCAGGTAGAATTTGGAGAATTTGGCTATATACAGGCAACTAACACAGAACTGGATAATACAACCTGTCAGAAATGATTTAATATTTTACCTCTTATTTCCAAGACAGTGACACCACTCCTAGAAAGAAGCATTTCTATTTCATTAGTCTTACATTTTAACCTTTTTTTTGTCTAACAATACTCTCTATAATATTATACTGTAGTGTGGTAAGTAGTTGTAAGTAGCAAGAAAAAAAGTGAAMTATTTCTCACTAAAACTTCTTTGTAATTAACATACCAATTAACACCTCTCTGACTAAAAGTGGCAATCAGCGTGAAGCTAGGTGTTAATTTATATTTGGTTCTTTTCAGATACAGATAGTTATATCCATGTTCAACAGAAAAGGTGCTGTTTGATAACACTTTTTGTGAAACAGAAASAAGAGACTATGTTCTTTCAAGAAACGCTACAAGGAAACACCAGCAAATACTTCTTAAAGCAACAACAGATTTTTGTGCGTGTGTGTTCTGTGCAGTTTTGTTTTTACACGGGAAGTTGTAACTGGCGTACCTAGCTGATGGGCAGAAGATGAGGGAGGAAGCATCAGTGACTGAACAGAAGCCCRAGGATGAAACACGTAAGGCACGTGTGCATATTCTCCTCGCGCATTGCTGCTTTTCCTCCCACCTGCACCATTTTACCTCCCAACAGGGTGCACCAAAATACAGCGACCAGGCAGAACAGGCATGCTACATCACTGCTACCACGTCACAGGGGAGGAACGCACGTGTTGCGTGAAGTCTTTCCAGTGCGAGCACAGCAGGTCTCCCACCTTCAGGAACATCGCTTCTGGCAAGTCCCCAAATTTGTGAATCAGCAGCCTAACACCCCTCTCGATTTCTGAGAGCTTACCACGCACCTTTACCGCGAMACCTTTGGTTGGAAACTGTAAGGGCAGTACAAATTTTATGATGCTGTGAGTTAAGTGTGTGCCATTCCCAACAGCTCTGAAGACTGTGAATGGTTTGAGGACTGTAGTTTGGAAATCACTGCCTGAATATTAAGATCTTCAGGTGCATGTAGCTAATAAAACAAAGAACATGGTAGAATTTCCATGGCGTTTGTTCAGTCTGCTTGTGCRCCATGCTCTGCTCTTTCTCTATCCTGTCTACTCTGAGTATGAGCCACTTTTAGCAGGGTTTTCCTTACTGCCTTGAGTAGCCTACGTAAAAGGACTATATTCTTTACACGTGATGAAAAGATTTTAAGATTAAGATTTTAGGCAATCACATGCAATTTAATGAGTATCCTCAACATCATTGTGATTTGACAGGGGAAATAACTGTCCCTTATTTCTAGCCCATGCCTGCCTTACTTTGCAAAGATCAAAAACTTTCATTAGTTTGTGATTCAACAAGCTTATGTAAGCTCTTGAGGAAAAATTTTCTTTTTTAATAAAGAGCCTTTCCAAACTTAACACTCATTTTAAAGCTTTGGAGCTGACTTACTTTAAGAAATCAAGAATGAGCATAACAAACATTAAAAAAACTATGAGCCACAGGCTGTAAGAAAGAATTACGGAATTACAACACCTACTGACTGATGTAAGATAATTTCCTTGCTAGAAATGCACAGGCCAATTAATGGTTTCTGTATCTAAATTTGTTTTCCAAWTTTACTTTTCAGCAGTGTTCTGCCAGCAAGGCAGATTAACAGTTAGTTAAAAACACTACACAATTTAAAAGTTAACTGCTTGCTTTGTTGCTCTCAGATTTGCCATAGTATCTAGGGATGACTTTTCAGCCTGATCTTAYCCATGTATAAGGTCCTGACCTGATTTTTTGTGAGTGTCCAGTTGTCTCTTGGCATACGATTTAGAGCAGGTTAAAGGAAAACAACATGCACAAAGAGTTKCTTTAGTCTGTTTGAAAAAAAAAATAAAATAAAAATAATAAAAAAGCCTCTCATGGGTGTCCTATATGCAACAACCAACACCACTGTTCATATTTGCAAACATGGGCTGTTGAAATGTCATTCAAAAYGAATTTTGTTTTCATATTTGTTTATCACTTTAGCCATCACTTTCACATTCTTTTTTCTTTCYCTTGTGTGTGCTTGTACAGTAACACAGTTAGTTACTTAGTGTTAATAAATAATATTTGCGTGCGTGGCAGGGACTTGCGGGTCTTGTGGAAGGAACAGCTCTTCTATCCACCAGAGAGAGAGGAGAGCTTGCAGATGACAATTTCTCTCTCTTACTTAGGCTCCTGTGCTCAAGATGGGATGGATAGCCCTGTGGAGACACCTATTTTTCCCTGTAACCTGYGAAGAGTACCTAAAAGATTAGCTCAGACTATGTTCATTGGCCAAAAGTGTAAACGCTAGGGTTCTCCAGCTAGTCACATCCCTTTCCCCTCTCAGCTACCCAGAAGATTTGGTGTTTGTTTCCAYAAATCTGTCAGCAATCACTCCACAGACAATATATCTTTGTCAGATAAAGACTAGTCCAACCTTACTACGGTGTAGTACTCTTCACTTTTAAAAAAAAATTTGTTCAAGGATACTAAACCAATTAATTTCTCCTTACTTTCTTTTGTTTTCCTAGTACAGCATAAGAAATTCGGAATTACAACTCTATGAAAGCAACATTACTTTGATAAAAGAAGCATTTTCTCATTAACGAGAAGTACTCATGCATAYGATAAAATCTCCAACGGGGTTAGCAGCTGCTATTAATGGCTGCTTGCTTGTTGATACAGTCATATATGTTTAAACATGAGCCAATACATTACTGCTATTTGCATATCTGCTCCTGTGTTTTCCATTTCATCCAAATGTATCAGATCATAAGAGAAAGTCATGTTAAACCGAAGCAACCACACCAGCACAACACTAAATAAAAATGAGAAAAAAGACAAAACCTGTATTTTTCATGCACATACATTAGCAATATATTGCGGCTGTTTTATGCTTTTCCTGTTCATTTTCTGGGTTTATTTTCTGAGAAGTGATGTACTAAAGTGTGCAAAACGATATCAATGAATTATTCAACAACTTTCTAAGCTCTGATTTATCTGAAAGCAGAAAGAATTCATTACCAGCAGAGCTAAAATAAACACACTCTTATGACTTTAAGATTAAATTACTGACATAAGCAAAATCTGAAATGCCTTCATATAAGTCTCTACATGAAGGAAGTGGTGGAATCCTTTCCTGTATGGGCTGTAAGGGTGCAGAGAGAGTATTCCAGCTAAGGTCATGTCTCTTACCTTCACAAGGATACTGGAAGAACTATGTATTAAAAATTTTCCATCAGTTGCATTGCTGACAGTAAATAGTCGTATAAATTGGAATTTACAGATATTGCTAAATGTCTCACATATAAAGCAGGTAATAAAAGGGACAGTTTACCGAGATTCTCTTGATGCCAGTTTCCAGCAATMAGTAAAACCTGAAGCATACAGGAGTCATATATATATATGTATATATATATGTATATAAACTTTACCCGGCATGCTCTTAATTGGCCTCTGAGGAACAAGTTTCCAAGCAGTGGATCCAGTCATCCCCTGAGTCCTGTAACCAGGGGTACACAGTTCAGCTTCAGTTCTATGCTTCATAATTAAGCATCCATGCTGAACACACACACAAGATTGGAACACAGGATCCTATTGTGCTTTCACCTATTTGCAAACATGAAAAGTTTATTTTTAAGCTCAGTGTTGTATAGAGGGTCCTTTCTTTTTCTCTTTTCACGTRTAATACCAAAAAGGGATGGTTATTCTGAAAGGCCTTTCTTAAGGCCCCTTTTTTCTTTTTTTTTAATAGGAACAACATGGTAATTAGATCCCAGAATTTGCAATAGAAATTTGCAAAAGAAAAAAAAGAAAAAAAAAAACAAAAATCAGATCAAATCGTTTTACTGCAGTAAGAATCTGTAATAAATTCATTTATTTCTGTTGAACAACTTCAGATTTATCATGGCATAAGAAAGTGTGACACTAGCGGATTTATTGTGCACTTCTAACCCAGTGCACTTCTCTATRTATTTTTATAACTTTTCCTATATAGTTTCACACAAAAAACCCTCACAGTTTTAACCATGACTATTAAGTTAAATCTGGATCTGGCTTTCAGGCCTTCGTGCTGTCTGGATCCAAAGCCTGAAGTAAATCAAATGTTTATTGAGAGAATAGTGAGGATTTATTAGCATGAACTATGATGTTGCATTCTTTTTTCAAAATAGATTTTTTTTCTATTTTTTTTTAAGTTACCATAATCTTTTTCAAAATTTGCTTTATCAAAACTCAGATATTGGTAGAAAAACAAATTTTAATTTTAGTTTAATTTAATTATTTAAAATAATTGCATTGAATTTTAAAGCAACTAATTAGACAGTATTTTTATTTATGTGCATAATTTTTAAAGTCCATTTTTCAGTTTTAAGAGTCTCCATGCAAACTTTTCTTTCTCTGCTATGTTTCTCAGCCACTTGCCAGAGTAGTTTTACACACGTGACTTCATTTCTGTTTTGGTCTTGTCTCAACCCTTCTCTCAAATTTCCTCACCCTATAAATTTGCAWGGTCTAGTATAATGGTACTTTGATCTAGGTTATTATTTTAGATATAACTCAGGTATCCATCCTAGTAGCTGTAAATACTTTGAGCCTTTTAAAACCTTGTGTAAAATCCTGTTCTTTCAGTTTCAAATGCATCAAGATATTACTCCATACTTCTTTCATAACCTTCATCTCCAGCTCTTTGCCTCAGGACACATAAAAAGTACGTAGTCACTTCCAGTGTTATATTGGCACATATCCTGGGACAGAATATAAGCTACTTCAATTTCTGAAATGAGAAAAAAAGAACAAGCAGCCTATGCATTTCATATTTTGAAAAATACCTATTTAATGTTATTTTTCTCCTGTTCTGGAGTGTATACGGGTGCACATCTTCTCCTTCCTCCTGAAACAAAAAGGGGCTTCAGAATTAAGCAAGTGTGAAAAGCARATTCTCATGAAATTAGCTGCTACACTAGCAATGCTTCCCGTGTAAGCATTTTCATTTAAAGTCGTTATTCCTGCAAATTATTAAATGCACATTTAAATTTATATTCTTGAGTAGTCCTATTGTCTTCATCAACACAGTTGTTGAAGGATTAAGGCCTACATCTTTTCTATGTTTTTTCATAGCTGAATGCTTCTCCTCAGCAATACGCCCATATAAGGAGACACTCAGAGAAAAAAAAATCAAATTTCTTTCTAAATGGATGTGTTAAAATGCAACAGCTGAATTAGTAGAACTTTCTGTGATTTCAAAATAAAAAAGAAGGGTATGAAAAAAGTGTATTTATAGGGAGATAATTTCAGTAAAATATATCCCCAGTTCATAAAATCGAGGACTATAAGCCTTTGGCAAGAACTTTTTGCTCGAAGGTTGAGAGAGTACTTCTGTTTGTGGCTTTTAAATTATTTTTACATAATTTCTGGATRTTTGCTTATGTCCGATGACATTCTACCTTTCAGTAAGTTCCATCTGATATCAGTGGAACAAAAACATGGGAGCAGGAGTCCTCTTCAATGTGCAAGTAATCAACAAAAATCAGACCTATATTACACACATTAATATTTCCAATTACCATTTTGTAGATACATAACTAATATTAATCCTTACCATCTATCAGAAAAAAAAAAATCCATAAGGGGTAAAGAAAGACCTGAAATTGAACGAAAAATTTATTTTCTAAATATATAGCTGGCTTCCAATTTTTAGCATTTTCTAAGGAAAATAATGCCTAAATACAAAATGTTTTTTCTCATTTACAAGGTCATAGCAAGAAAGAGATAAAATCAAATTAACAGTAACCATAAAGATATTAACCTGAGCAGAAAGAATTTGTGCCTTGCCAAAGTAAAGCGTTTGAAAGCCGTAGAGGTTTTACCCATGCTATTCATATGCTTTTGATTTGGGCCTATTTCAGAGCTTTCTTAAGGAGTTTATTGTTCCTCTAATTAAAAAAAAAAAAAAAAAAAAAAAAAAAAAGGAAGGGAAAGAAACATCTTAAAGGAAGAGTGTTCAGAAGAGACCTCTAAGGACAACCTTTCATTTTATTACCCTGTGGTAAGAAGGCAAACCAGTACTTCTAATAAAGAAGTACTATGCAGTAAACAGGAATCATTGTGTCATCCACATTTTGCTGAAGTAAATTCATGTCAACTTCTTCTAAGTTCATGACTTTTGTTTATTTTAGAGTAAAATAGCAAACCTTGTGGCTTTCACTTTTTCTTACTCCCTTCTCTCTTTTCAGCAACAGTAATACACAGTAAAAGTCATTTTAAGGATGTTCTCTTCCCAAACCCCTCYGCACAGACATTTATCAATTGTGAGTGTAACCAGAATTTAGAACAYAGCAGTAATGTATTTCATAATGAAAAACTTGCAAGTACTTTTATTTTAGGAGCTTCGGAACAAGGATTCAATTTGAATATGAAACTGTCGTGGGTTTTCTATCATCTTCACTGAGATACATTCTGTAGAGTCAATATTCAATATCTGTGGTAAGGATTCACAGTGGCAAAACCATTATTTAAGGGATAGATAAATTCACTGCATGTCGTACATTAGAATTAAAGGTATGAAACATCAGTTTCTAGAAAGCTCAGATTTTACAGTAACACGAGGAAAACTAGCGCATATGTAACAGCTGTGATGCATCTAATGCACTGTTCTATCCTATTTAAGCTTGTTTTGAAATAATGTGTAAATGCAGATAATTGCTGTTATTGGTTGTTTGCCTTAAGATTGTATAAAAATGGGTTTTGACYGATAAATATTTCCTTTACAGAAGGATATTAAACAAAACACTAGAAGAAGTACCTTCCTGTGTTAAATAAAGTAAACTATGTCATTTTGAAAGCTTTTTTTTTTTTCTTCCCTGGAGGTTATTCCTAATAATATTTAGTGAAAGAGAACTACATTTTCAACTTTAGTACAATTTCAGAAGTTTGATGGTCTTAATTAACAKGAGTTAAATGAAAGCACTTCACTAAGGAATGTAGAAGAATGGTGTTTTTAGCCCATCTCAGTCTAAGTCAGTGCCGATTTAGAAAAACACTTTCTTTCTTTCTTGCATTCTTTAGCTAGGATTTGTGAAAGCAAATATGAATAACAGAGGAGCACCATTACTGCAGGTTTAGAATAGAGCTGAAAGAAGCCAAAAGCACTACAAAAGGAAGTGGTGCAGATCAAATTTCTGAAAGAATTATTTTTCTASCCACAGTTGGAGAGCTAACAGTAAAAGCAAATGTGAAAAGCTTTGAGTAGTTGCATATCTTTACCTGGATTAGATTATACCATTGTAACAGGAAAATTAGTCAAACAGATTAATCCTGTGTACCTAACCATCACTTAAAATAGAAGTAAAAGAAATCATGCTGCCCTTATTTTTAAATGAAATGTTTACATTTAAGATTTTGTCTGCAGTACTTTGTAAGGTAATTCTACTGGGACTTTGTTAAGACCGGTTTTGAGAGATGATATTTACCCACCCTGCTATCCACTCCTATCACTGCAAAAAATTGGATTATTTGGGCCTATCCTCCACCCTGGGCTGTGAAAGCTTCAGGCGGAGAGAAGCCCAGCAGTTGCAGGGCTCCCACGCCAAGCCCGCGTGATGCAAGGAGATCAGCTCAGCTGTAACCAGCAGCTGTCGGCACGCTGCCGAGTGGTTGCAAGGAAGAACATCATCCAATAAACTGGCTGTCACACCTATCTGTTACTTGACGTGGACCTCTAACTTTTAGCTACTTTGTCTCCAGTGGGGATTTGAACCTCAGTGTTGGCACTTAGGCATTCCACTTGACTCAAAGGCTTCCTTGCACATAAGGATGCCTTGCAGCTAGATGCCTCAGAGGCTGAGCCAAATATTAGCAATTTTGAGTAAGGAGCCACCCAAAGCTAACCAAGCAAAAGCAATTAACAGTATTTATAAGAGCTGTCTAAAAGCTTTCTGAATAATTGAGGTTGGGATAGCCACCTTATTATAGTATCAGGACAGCATTTATTAACTCAACCTCTTGTTTAATGTAGAATATACAATCCTCAATTTCAAAAAAAAAAAAAAAAAAAAAAAAAAAAAAAAAAAAAAAAACACAAACCAACAAAAAAAACCCCACCAAAAATACACTCTTCTTCCTCCTTTTCCCCCAGAGAAATAGTCCTGGATGAGTATATGCAGTTCTTCTTCCAAAAAAGTCATCCTTCGGCTGCACAGTCAATGCTTGCTTTGTCTTTTTGTCCACATTACTTTCTGCATATAGAGCCACAGTTAGTAGGTTGTTTCAGGCAGCAAATATGTGGGTTGAGTAGTCTTCTGGAAAGGGTGGGTTTCCACAGGTCTCTTGTTTCCTGTGATGTATAATCACTATCTGAAATGACATTTCCTACCCTGCCAATCAAAAGTTCAGAAGACAACTACAGACACATTTTTGTGAGGGCCTCCAGCCACATGGCAGTACCGAGGGATTCTCCTCCTCCTGCTGTCTGTCRAATGTCACACAGCTTAGTTTCTGTATTTTAAGCAGGATTAGGCATGAGACACCTAATCAGTGTGCTCAGGGTGAGATAGCAAGAGACACGACAGGTCACATGCTTGAGCATAAGCTAGGGCAGGCTGGGATTCTCTGCAGAATATCAGTTTCTGACTTGACCACAGAGAGTCAGCTCAAGCTCTGCTTGGTAAGTGACAGCGTGGAACCTGAATTGTTAGTCTGATYGAAGCACGAGAACTGTCTTGCTAAGACTTTCTGTTGGAAATAGAGACTTGCCATGTAGGAGAGCTGTATATTTTGGCTGGAAGATACCTATCCCAGAACAAGAAAAGTATGGGCCCCAAGTGCTATACCTAAATCACAGTGACATTGTGGGCTGAAGACTATAGAGGCGAAATTGAGGCATAAATCTATAAATTTATAGCTATGACTTAGTCACAAGAATGAATGAAGCCTATGCTGGGATGACACCACTATCACAACTTGTCACATCACTTATATAGATACAGATGAACTGGGTGATGTCCTTTTTGACTCCTTGGGAATTAGTAGCAATATGACCCCTAGTAGCACAATGTTTTGCCTATTCATGTTCTAAACCATGCAGATTGAATTAACAGTACATAAATCTCTTATGTTTTAATTTGGGGTTACTGGTAAAACTGASAGAACTGTTCTACTAGGAATAAATTCCACCATGCATTAATTTCAGAGCTTAAATAGATAACTTCCAACATCTTCAGAACAGCCAGGATTTCACCCACTAGGAAGCCCAACAAGAAAAGCCCTTCAATTTGACTGAAGTTCCTGTGTAATCCCATTTCTAAGATTCAGCACTATGTTATAAACAGAAATTTGCAAAATTACTACTTGCAAAGGTGAGTCTCAATGTTTAGACTATGCTCCTATAATCAAAAAGTCTTCAAACTCATAAAAATAGAAAACATCGCATCTTTGACACAGCTTCTCTTTGATGCTGGAGTTATTTTTCCATTGTCTTTTCCTTAGAAGTATCAAAATAATTTTTTCTTACATAATGTAGGTTCTTATGGAAAGTGTGATAGAGTTTATGAAATCTCACAACAAAGTAAGAGCAATTTAACTTTCATTCTAGATTACTTCTAGAGACCTTTCCAAACAGTCCACCTTTARAAAGGAGCTCACTCATTTGAGCAGTCAGTAGGGCTACATGCGATCCTTGGCACAACATTTCTTCGTAAACTGTACTGTCTTGCAAGCTATAATGTTTTCTAGACTACAAAATCTAGCACAGCTTTATCAGCCAAGTCTAAGAGGCTCACAGAAAGCAGGTGAGCTTTTGATCTCCAGCAAGAGAGGAAAGACAGCAGAGCTGTTAGCGCTATCAAAAATTATTTTCTTTCACAATGCCTGTAATAACAGTAAGAATACTATCTTCTACGCCAGCAGGGGGTTCTGCCCTCTTGGAGGAGTTGCAAGAAAATTCAGTCTACTGCCTGTCTCCATTTAGCCTATTTACAACATATTTTTTAATATAATGATGAATATTTTAAAAGAAAGAATGCATGAGTTAGACACTCGACATGTTTTAGCAGCTAGGAATGCAGCCTTAATTTAATTTCAGACAGGATCTAAGAAGCTATAATTACCCATTCTAGTTGCTTAAATATGAAAAACATTAGAGGATTTCAGGTAATACAAAGAGACATCCACCTTGGGATTTCTGAATAATGCAAACACAAATGGAAATGCCAGATAATATAATCCACTGCTGCTCATTAATGATCTCATGTCAAAGAGTTGTATATATACAGACTGGATCTTGCTCTCATATATGAAGTCTCAATCTATATCTGATTAGGGAACTTGAGAATATTTCCCCTTTTTGCATTTGGCTCCATGCCCCAGCCAATTTCATATCAGCACAAAACCTGGACATACAACATCGTTCCCTGATTTCCACAGAAAGGAAACCCAAACACCCAAGTCAGACAGGAACTGTAGCATTGCAAGAACCAGAAGCCCAGGGCATGCACTTCATGTTGCAGCAGAAAAGTCTAGACACAGTTTTAAAAGATTAGTAGGAGACAGATTAAAGAAAGACCATTCTGTTTGTAATGTCTGAAATACCTGTCAGAAATGAGTTTCCCCAGTATCAATTTATCACAAAAATAAGTATTTCAGAACACGGCTCCACAATACAAAGTCCCACACCTAGCAAAGCTTTGGCCATCAAAATTTGAACTATTCTTCAAGGTCAACATTGCAGTCAATTAAAAAGAAAGCTAAAAACTTGGAGCACTCACATTATAATAGGTACATCCTTAAGTTCAATGAGTTAAGCTGATTCAGTTTTACCCCTTCTTTAATGTAGCCAGTAAAGGAATCTCTTCATCAGTGAAATCTAATATTAAAAAAAATAGAAGCTCTCATAATAACTCAGTATGACATAAGACAACTTAACAAAACAAAAGTTTGAGTCCCCAGGATTTCCGGATTCAAAACCACAGGAGTTTCAGCTTTCAAAYCATAATATTGGTTCATTATGCTGAAGCATTTAGGGTGTTGTTACACCTCTTTTTAACTTTCTGAATAAGAAATATATAAGCAGTGTTATAGTTCTACATGACAAACAATGAAATCTCCATTTATAATTAGCTATTTAGCRTGCATGTCAAATGTGATGGAGATTCCTGTAAATTTGAAAGGTGGAGTTTCTGTCTGTAGTCCAGTTCCATTTTTATTCTTTTTTCTAGTCATAATATCCTGTATCAGTGTAAACCTATTAGATCTCAAGTTACATGATTACCATCAACAAAAGTTTCTTCTTTCCTTTTTACTTTTTTGACAAGCCTCTGAAAGTGTTTTCAATTCCTCCCCTTTCTATATAGAGGAATTATTCATATATATGCATTATTCAATACCTAATTTGAATCAAAATAATTTTTATGGATCAGATATTTAGCTTCTCAGAGAAAATGACTTTCTCAGAAACACTACTAACAACATCACGAAAARAGTTATTTTCAATGAGCAGTGTTCAAAGATCTCAAAAATATTTGCTCAACAGAAGGAACATTTAAATGTGTTTTCCATGTACCAGGGTAAAACTCACAGAAATCTAGGAGAAGTGGCCTTAGAAATCTAAGGAAAAACTACTGAACTCCAATCAAATCAGTGTTTCTGATAAAACAAATATTTTGGATATATTGATTTATCATTTAGTTTAATTGCAAAGTTCTGTTGGAAGATTTCTAGCTACATGCAACCCCATTAGTTYGCCAAAAYAGTAATTTTTTCCCTGCTAAACCAMAACCTAAACAAGGAAGGTATAGAGTCCTTTTTGTTTAGAGGAACATTCTGTATATAGGAYTGAAAGGCAGTTACTGTTGAAATTTGATTTTCCTTTTGCTTAATTCAGTATGGGCGATATGAAATTTGGACAAAGCCACGAAAGACCTCCAGGAAAATCTCTAATGTTTCAGCAGGTGACACTTTCAAGTCTGTAAATGACAGTTTTAAACCTTTTCTTTCTCTCTTTTTTTTTCCTTCTCTTAACATACTCTTGTCAAAAACACAGAGGGACATTTCTGTTTCCCAGCCCCTTAAGGAATCTTCACTATTTTTCTCAGTATATACAGAGATGCGCAGTTAACATTTATCTTGCATTACGCACGCTTACTTCCCTTCACTTGTACATATGTCTACACCCCACTGTACAGGTCTTTGATAACATCACCAGAGCATACAAAATGTGATGAGACAGATATCCAATATATTATATAACCCAACGACTCTTTGTAACAGGCATGCGTTGCCGTACTTTCTTTTTCCATTAGGCAACTCTCTTATAGAAACCTACCAGAGCAGCAGCTAAATTAGTTCAGTCTTGATGCTTTAGTGCATCAAGTTCTGCCCTGACACTTTCAGTAAATTTTAGCTTGAACATATCCAGCGCTGCCTTTAACCTTAGCTCTGTTATTCCATCTCAAGTAACAGATTCAGTGGAGTGACGAAGCGCGACGATTTGGTAGCTGTCCTAAAAGGGTCACTACCTAAAAGATACGTCCACACTGCACAGTGGGTCATGGTGCATYGAACCCCTACTCTAGTAGCACCCAAGCCCGCTGCAGAATTGGAAACGGTATATTTATTTCACCCTAGTAAAATCTAGCTGYTCTGCTTCTGGAACATAGGCTGACCTCTCTCCATGGCATGTCCTGGATAAGCCTACTGCCACGCTGCGAGTTATGGGGGCTCGCAGGTGTCCCTTGAGATGCAGTACCGTGAAACAGCAAGAGCYCATTATTTCTGATATACAGCATGCTCAGCTCTGCTGAGCTAACATCTGCCACGGGAGCYACAAGACACCACCGCACGCTCAGGAGGAAAGGCTGGAGGCTACAGMACTCACCGTCACACTCCCACCTTAACAGTGCACTACAAGAAGTGGGTCTCAGAGTAAGGATGATGAATAGTACGACAGGCAAAGCTCAGGCTCCCGCACATGAATGGCACAATATACAAAGCCTCAAACTATGGATCGATCATCTGTATTCACACAAGGCAAAATAACTGATTAGCACCTTCAGGTTTTTAAYGTCTGGATATCAGCTGGGCTAGTGTTCAAAAGCAGAAGTATGAAAACCTAAAAATAGCTGTCTAAAGGACAAGCTGGAAGCCAGCAYGGTGTCTGGGTTATTCAGACTTGTGAACGGTGTTGTGAGAATCTAGGGGATTATAAAGGTAACTCTCTTAAAACTTTTCTCTTAAGGCAAAACAGTAAGAATTAAGTTATCTTCATTTCTCCTGAGGTAGTAAATAAAAATATCAAGCTGGAACCTAATCACCTCAGCAGCTTGAGGAAAGGGCTTAGTATCCTGACTTTCATTTTATAACTTGCACTTTGATCAAAATCAAGATGAATTACATAACTGTCTGACAAGAAGAATTGACTTGGCCAGTACAGGGAAAGAGGAAAAAATCTTTTTTTCTTAATCTAAAATTTTTCCATCTTTATTTGCAAAGCAAGAACTGACATGCTTAGTAGCATGATGACGAAGTTTCATCAATTCACATGTCAGCTATTCTACAGCAATGTGATTTATTAAAAAAAGACTCCAGTACTTCAGTTAATATAGTTGGCTGAAATGTAACCCCAGACAACCACCTCTCTATTACACTCTAAAAATCTTAAGAGATGAAAGATYCCTGCCTATTCCTATTAGTTAGAATATCTAAAGTAAACCACAGGATGCCAGCAGCTCTCCTTTTAACATTTTACCCAGCTGCATCCAAAGTCCCTAGCATTCGTCTTTCTTTTGCTTTGTTAACCCAAATAAAGTTACATATAACATATGAGTTCACAAGCCAGAAGTAATCAGCAGCGTCCTCACGATCGTATGGCCGAACGCAGCACTAGTTCCTCTTTAGTTTGCAATAAGTCTCCCCTGTGCAGCCACAGCTCGCCAGCGTGCCTGGCCCTGCAGGCACCCAAATCCCAACCCCGAAACCTTCCCTCTCGGTGCAGTCCCTAGCGGCACCGTTCAAGAAGGGACCCAGCTTAACTTCATTCTGTCTGTTGTCCTGGGACAGACCCCGTGCCCCAGCTTTAGCAATTCAACGAGCAGCAGCAAGCATTGCGATGAAATACCCTGATGTTACTGCTGTTYCTGTTCCACTTCAGAAAGTTTTAGGACCAACCACTGAAGCTGTGGAAACAAACAAGGACCTTTCAGACCATGACTTATTACATTGCTATTAAATGTGGACAGGAACTGATTAATCTACAGAAAATTGGTACAAATCTCTTGCAATAAGAGAATAGGTGTAGAGGAAATAGCAGCTTTGCAAAAACTGAAACCTGTGTTTAATTTTCTAACGTGGAGAGTTTTTGAACCTGATTCCTATAATTAACGTCTGTTATTAACACACATTTCCCTGTTCTGAGGCCTATTCAATACAAACAGTGGTTTTCCAGTGAGAAAAAGATCCGTGTTTTCTACTACAGCAAGAAAGCCACACAGAGGGGAAGAAAGCATGCTGCTTAGCCAGTACGTAGTGTATCAGACAGTTTTGCTTTCTTTCGCATAAGAAAGGTGGATAATTTTAACCATCAACAAGACCCCAGCTAGGTGGTTTTTAACCCAGGTCAAGAATGGGGAAACAAAGAGGTATTGGCCGGATATGGCCTGTAAATTTGCTTCGTATAACCTATGACACGTTTTATTTCTGAGTTGTTAAGAGTAAGGTATATTGTGCCCATGAAAAGATTACACAGCTCTCAGTGAACGAAAAAAAAATTACGTTTGACTACTTCTGCCCAAGAGGGTTTCTCTCACCCTTTCTTGTATTACTATCATTCCTTCAACTTTTTCCTGTGTTCTCATTATTCTTGTCTTCATCATATTTTTCCTTACTATACTTTCATTCTAAGCTGGACACACACCTAACAGCATTCATTTTCAGTGTGTAGTTTCCATGTTTAAAATTTTTATGCAAAATAATATAATCAACCTTATTTATAACCTTAAGCCCTGAGTATAATGGTCTATCTTTAGGGTTCTAAAACCAGTATTTTTTGTTTACATTTACCATTGACATTGTCCCTGTTATTAAAAGGAAAGTAACTAAAAATAAACTAGTCAATATCATGAAAGCAAGCACTATTTGAGCTAACTAGAGAGTTCCTGATTTTTCCTTCCCGAGGTTCTACCACCGTAGGCCCCCTATTAAAGTTGGTGTGTTCTGAAATATAAATGAACTGCATGAAACTGCAAAGATGTATTCCCTGGCCTGCATCTTTAAGACTATAAGCACTCGTCTGCCTGTAGCTAAAAAGTCCCTTTCAGCTGATGCCGTCTGGCTGTCAGTGAGGAAGTGCATCAAATCTTCTCCTATAGGGACTTACATTTCTAACATCAGTCAATCAGCAACACGATCTGGGTGCAAGGGTCCTGATTATAACACTAAAGGCCTGAATACTACCAATAGCTTGTTACTTTATGACTTTGGACAAATTATTTCACTAGTCTTTATGTACCTATGTATAGTCATCTGTAACTGCTTGCTACCACAATTTAACTAATACTATATTGAATATTTAAATATTGTTTAGTATAACACAGTTCATCCTAATGAGAGGTTACAGCCTGAGATTTCAGATGCTACAGTAATGAAGATTAGGAATCAAACTGAAAATAGGTATTTCCTCTTCATCTGTGGAAAAAGATATATATTGGTATTATATCCAGAATGACACTCCATCACTTTACACATTAGAAAACTGGTTACTTACCACTATTTAGCTAGGAAGCAAGCGTTCTGCATATCCAACCCCCCTTCATAAATATTAACAGTATTAAATATCAGGCTAGATAAATCCATGATGATGTAAGTGAACCTTACTTTAAGGTCAAAGTCATCCCTCTGGCTTTTGCATGCAAAATGTACAAGACAGTTGATGCATTTTTTTTCCTACCCCATTTCTCTTTTTGTCTGTTTAAATAATTTAACTCTTACCCTAGGCTCAGAACATGCACTTGTAGATGAGTTTACTTTCCAGGTGGCTTCTCACAGCCTTTCTAATTGGAAGAATTCTTTCTTTGAAGCATATACAAGCCATCATTTAAGTCAAAAGAAAAACACAGGCTAAGTGATGTCAGTTTTATGATACTGTTTATTACTGGCTATATTATCACAGTTTGAGACAAGGATTACTCTGCACTTACAGGTAATCCATTCAGATCACTGCCTTACCAAATGATGATAGCTCAAGGTTGTACTAATTTAACCTTTTTAGCTCCATGTGCGTTTTATAGAGAAAAAGAAAGAGACTAACATATGCCTTCATTGAACAAAATGAGTTTCTTTTACCTCCTACATTAGCACTGAGATGAAAGACAGTGACTCTAAGCACCAAACTCCCAGAAGTACATAGCAATCTGGAGCACGGAATATCTCCTGAGTTTGTCAGAACTTTGTAGAATCAGGGTCATTTCACACATCTGCCCTCAGCAATTCACTTCAGTGAGATTAAAACTGAGTGTTAATGAAAACAGAAAGAATGTCATAGCTTGAGATCCGTGCAGCTACATAAAGCACATTTCCAGAGCCTTCTTCCTAGCGGTGGGAATAGTAATTTCATTTCTTCAATATGCTAAACTTACTATCTGAGGAGTAATATAGTATGGACGTAGTATAGAAGTAATGAACCCAACATGTAGGGACACAAATATCCCGAACAACATTTGCCGGTTCCTAGGCACATACTTTTCTAAATAGGTCACATAGCGCCTGTGGCTCCCTGGGTAGTGTCAATGAGGACATCATGGGATGCACGTCATGAACATCTGCCTAGTTCATGCCCTTGATCACAGCAAAGAGCTAAAACCAGAGAGACTTAGTTTTACAACTATTGCTGCAAGAGATACAATACACAAATCACCAAAAGATCAGACTTAAGTGACAAAGAAACAGCAATTTAGCATCTTCAGAATACATTCTGAAAAACAAAAAGCAACCTCTGCGTGGGAGTGGGGAGACAGGTATGAACTGGAAATAAAATCTCTCTCCTTCCCATCTGTAGGGAAAAAATGCAACACTTAGTGAGTTATCCCTATCTCTAGAATATTTGTTTCATAAGAAAAGAAAAAATATTTTCTTTGCTATCTAGGATGGATACATTATTCATAGAGTTACTGGAATGCTCTCCTAGCACTAACTCAGCTGTGCAATCAGACATGTTATACCAAATAGCTTTTTTGGGGGGGATGCTTGGGGGGCAGGAGAGGGGGATAAAAGAAACTAATAACTCCAGCAGTCCCCTTCAATCATCTCCTAAAAAGGGTCAAAGTGTAACTGCCTTAAAAATCCAGGCCAAGTCTAGCTTGAATTCTTCACATTTGCAGAATTCCAGGCACAATTAGGAGACCAGTAATGACAAGGAAAAGTGCTGACCCTGTGTAATATAAACAGCTATTATCAAAACCATTGCCAAGTTTATATCCCATGGATACACATTTTCTTAAGTGACACAATAACAATAAGTGAAGCTGTGCCAGTTAAGGAAAGCAATACAAGGCAAACAAGCTCTTTTGTGAGGAGCGTTATCTCCCTTAGACTGCTAAGAGGTGCAGAAGATTCCACAAGGCTGAAGTCATCTGAGCTAAGAGAAGGCCGTCAGCATGGGAATGACACCTTTATTATCAACAATTTCCAGCCTGAGAGGAAACAATCATACCAGTTAAAAAAAAATATATCTGTATGTTCTCATGGGATTTTCATCTTTTCTCTCACTCTTTCTCTAAAATCACTATCAAAGAAAACACAAACAAAAACCCATTTGGACTAGAAAGAAGCTTCTTCAAAAAAAAAGGCAAAATTCCAAACACCTTATTATTGCTAGTGGGAACATGAAGAGAACATTTCACAGTATGTGGTGAATGGAAATTTTTAATTTAAAACATGTAGTGGTTTTGTGAAAAATTATTTCTGGTGTAGTCTTAAACAATTACAGAATACTGAAAAACCAGTATCAGTCACATATGTACTGATGTGAAGGGAAGTAAGTTGTCACTAGCTGGAAGGTTCATTTGAAACTGCCTGGATTTATACTCTTCTATTTAGGTCTACAGCAATTATTCGTTGAACGCATTTAACTTCTTTATGTGGTGCCAAAGAACTGATTTTCTTAATTGACATATCTACTAGGAGAAACAAACATATATATATACACACAGATTGAAATGCTGGACAAAATCCACAATCTCTAAGAGGATATAGAATTGTGGAAGGTACCAAAAGAAAAAAAAGGGGGGAGGGGGTGAGATGTAGAAAACTTCTCCAGGAGGCAGATGTAAAGACTTAGCTTACCAAAGAGAAGACTGACAAGTGACATGGTTCTATCTTAATATTTTATAGGGAATAATTGTGGGCTTATTAATCTAGTAGTACAATTCTCAATGGTCAGAAGCTGATGCCAGATAAAATCAAGTTAAAAGTAATGGTTTGTTTAGACTTTGTCAGTCATTGGAAAAAAGCTATCAAAGCAAACTTTGCTTAATTTTAGACCAAGACTGGATGTCTTTTTGGAAGGCATGTTTAACTTAAACAGGAAGCACCAAGTTCAGTATGGATAACTGGATGAAGTGTAGCAGCTTGTGACATACAGAGAGCAGAAAGCTCTTGGCTTCTATCTTTAAACTTTATGGATCCCAGAACTTTATACTGGACTCCCTAGTCATAGGCTGCCGTCAACAGTTCTTAAACATTTCACAAGCCTGTCTGGATCTCTACTTACATGTCAGGCTGCACCATGCTTTTTTTTTTTTTTTTTTTTTTTTTTTTTTTTTTTTTTTGCATAAGCCTTTCCTCAGTCCATGTCAAAGGGGAGCTTGTTAGTTCACTGAAAATCTGTTTGAACAAGTTTAGCAAAAAATAATGACAAATAAATTGGCTGTGAACCCTGTGGCTCAGAACCTAATTTTCAAAATATGCATAAGTTGGTGACATGAAAATCAATTTCCTCTGGAATGTGCTTCTCCTCAGCAAGGACTATTTCAATGCCAATATGTTCTCTCACATCATTGGTTTTGGCTGTGATACTATTAAAAAGAAGTGGCAAGATTTTTTCCCCCTCCAATGGATGAAAAAACCTACACTTTTTATGAAGTCACTGAGTAGGGTTCAGTATCTGAGGTTTCTTTTAATAGCATTAATATGTGGATTTTGRAAGAAACAAGGCCTGAAATTTTCAATGCAAGAACAGGGAATATTAGATTACAGTGATTGAGAAAAGCAGTTARGACAAGACTTAATTAAAGACTTGAAAGCTTAACTGCACTAAAACAAAAATTGTAAGTGTAATTCTGAAATGCAAAAAAGCCAATAAAAAACCCACTATCAGTGGAGTTACCAGGGATGAGGTGGAGGGGGAAACCTCATCCCAGCCTTGGGATCCCTGCACCCTGAAAAGGGGGTGAACGTAGTACAAAATGCCTGCTGTCCTGGGACACGCAGAGGAGGCATGTGGGGAACAAGACCACAGCACAGGGTCAGCAGAGCCCCCGGCAAGGCTGGGACCTCTGGGGAGATGAGATGCACCACCCTAGCCCACTAGTTCATGTCTGAAGTGTGTTTTATGACCATGGCTGAGGGTTGCATGCTGTGCCTCTTACAGGTATGGTACAGGTGCTTAACTAAGACATTGAAGAAGCCACCCACATGACCTGGTCCCAGGAGGAGAGACCTACAAAACAGAAACAAAGGAAGAGGAAGAAAATATGARGGAAAGAAAATGTGAGGGAAAGGAATATTTGACAAGAAGTCTTTCCTGTTCTCTTTGAGCCCACACATTCTCAGGACCACCCTGGATATAAGTAAAAATAAGCCAAAAAGGAAAGAGGAGGAAATGCTTTTCACAGAGCAGTTACATTTCATCTCTCAATTTTAGAAAATGCCAGGCTGCCATTTCCAGWACTTATATTAGAGCATAGCTTTCTACCCTCAATTTCCATTAGTTCCAAATCATTTTCTATTAGCAATCCATTTAAAAAAACTGTGACAAAATCAGCTCTCAGAAAACAGCATCAGTCATATCCATTCCCGGAGGCAAACTTGTTTCATGTCAGTCTAAACCCTGGTTAGTAAACAAATCTATAAATCCATTTTGACAATGTCATCAGATTAAACATTGGCCTTTTTTGTCAGGAGAAGAGCCAGCTCTAGAGGAATGACAGAAGTCATTCTGAAAATCTTAAATGAGAGAAAACATGAACTGTTCAGTGAAAAATAATGATGATAAAAAAAACAACAATCTCACTTCTTTATAGCCAGCAACATTTGATTTGGGCTTTTTTCCATCAGGAGTAAAAGTTCTTCCTTGTTCCATATGGCAATAAAAATCTTTCCCCAATTATGCGGTTTTGATAGATTTTTTTTTTGTGCCAAAACCTATATAGAAAGGCAATCATCTTCCTTCATGCATCTGAAGGAAAAATCCTACACACAGAAGTTTCATTTGGTGGAGGGCAAAAAGGGAGCCTGGACCACACAGTACTCGGATCACACTACCAGCGATGCAAGCACGTATGCTCTGTGAAGCCCTTCAGTACTCCCCATGAGATTAAAACACACACACACACGCATCCTACGCCTCATTATATGGTGAAGGAATATATGACATTTTCCATTCTAAAAGATATGTAAGGCTTTCATAAAAGATAGTGTCATGTTAAAAAAAAAAAAAAGAAAGAAAGAAAGAAAGAAAGAAGAAGTTTTGGGAGAAAAAAAATCCTTAGAATAGAAATTGCCTTTTTGTCCCAATTAATTTTGCTGAGATTTATGTAAACTATAATGTTCCAGTAATTTTTATTCATCCTCATATGTTTTCCTTGGGAAACTCCAAGTCAAAAACAATAAATGAAATAAGAACATTTATACCAGTAAATGGCACAAGGGAATGCTCCCAGGCCCTGGAATTTGGCTGGTATATCATTCAGTTGTTAAAATCACAGAATCACAGAATGGTTGAGGTTGGAAGGGACCTCTGAAGGTCATCTAGTCCAACCTCCCTGCTCAGCAGGGTCACCTAGAGCATGTTGCACAGGATCATGTGTGGGTGGGTTTTGAATATCTCCAGGGAAGGAGACTCCACAGCCTCTCTGGGCAACCTGGTCCAGTGCTCCGTCACTCTCACAGTGAAGAAGTTTTTCCTCATATTCTGGTGGAACTTTCTCTATTTCAGTTTTTGCCCCTTGCCTCACRTCCTGTCCCTGGGCACCACTGAAAAGAGTCCAGCACCATCCTCTAGACACCCTCCCTCCAGGTACTTGTACCCATTGATCAGATCCCCCCTCAGTCTTCTCTTCCCCAGGCTGAAGAGGCCCAGCTCTCGCAGCCGTTCCTCATAGGGCAGGTGCTCCAGCCCTCTGATCATCCTCGTAGCCTTACGCTGGACCCTCTCCAGTAGTTCCATGYCTCTCTTGTAGTGGGGAGCCCAGAACTAGACACAGTATTTCAGATGTGAAATGCTCCCTAGTATGGCTCCAACACAGATTAACAGGGTCTCTCTCAGACTGTTTCTAGGCACAGTATAGAAGTTAGCATGGGACCGTCCCTAAGAAGTGGACTGCATGACTCTTTTTAGGAGGCTTAAACTTCAATAGCATGGCTATGGGTTGCTCCATATGTATTGGCCTCAGAAAACGGTCCCGGCCCTGTTGAATTTCCTAGTCTAGACATAGCTTCTATGTGCCAGACCAATGTTTCTGCTAAAGCAAAGTGAGATACAGTCTATTAGCAACATTGCTAGAGCTGCTTTCTATTTCATCAGAAGAGAGTATCCATGCTGAGTTATGTTAAGTTCTTCCCCCACTCTCTCTCATGCAGTCCCAGTAGCTTTTACATCTCCTAGGAGGGAAAGAACACACAGAAAGAGGAAGGAGAAGGAGAAAGCTCAATTCCTTTATCCATCCTCAGGGACCGCACACAAAGCCCAAAAAGTACATTAGCCATCAGTCAGTCAACTTTGCTGCTCCTATTACTGCAGCTGGTAGAACTCACAACAGGAGTTAYTCATTCAGAGCTTAAAAATTGCTAGTTAAATATGCTAGGGGGAATGATTATAGTTGTACAAAATAGWATAAAAAGTAGAATAAAAATGTAATGTTGGAAGTTATGCACAAACTCTCATTATTAAAATTATGATATTTTGGTTGACAAATCAAATGCCTGTGAAAGTTATGAAATGTCACATTGAGATTTATACACAAACATATCTACATCTTTGATGCAAGCTTCCTTCTAAACCAGCTATTCTTTCCATCTCAATTCCTTACTGCCAAATAAATGTATTTCCAGCTGTATCTGTGGGAAACAAATACTGTCAGGCAATGACCAGCTAGGAAACGCACACCTGTCATAAACTAAAGAGCATCTCAGGGGATATATTGTATTCCATTCCCAACTTACCAAGAAAGGATACAATGGAAAATGGATTGATGTCAACTACCAGATGTTTTCAAGCCTCTCTAATTAGGTAAAAAAATTAAACAACTGCTATATTCTATATTATAGATATTTTGCAGATGTGTAATTCACATAAACAAACAAAGTCTGATTTTCATTTACACTGAGGCCTCTTTACACTGTTCTGGAATCGTAATATGTCTTAAAATTGGCACAAGTTATTTAGACACATTTTAAGTTCTCTTTATACTATGAGAATATAATAACCAGTTTCACATAAATATAAGAGGATCAGGACGATAGTGTTTTGAGGGGAGACTTTAGCAAGGAATCTGGAGAACAATTAGCTCTTGTTAACAGACAAAAGAAGGAAAAATAAATCTTACTCTCCTTTAAGCAGTATTTAGATTTCTTGTACAACAAATCTGCTGAGCATGAATGAGGCTCAGTTCTTCTGAACTGTGCATCTCTGGAAATGTCATTGCATATTTAACTGTAACTCTAATTAATGTGCTCATGAGGAACACAAAACATTCAGCTACATTTTCTTTACTCTCTCATGCCTTTTCTGAGGCTCTAATGGACAGTCTGCAAGATGCAAAAATTTCATAGGAAGAAAGAAAAAAGCCATCCTGTTTGTACCCAAAGCACTAGCAGTTCCTCATCTTGCAGGTTAAGGTAAGAGGGAAATTATCATTAGGCAAGGCGAAGTGGTAGAACTTAGCAAAATACCTAATACTGGACTACAACTAAGTGAACTACTTCATTTTGCTCCTGCCAAAGACCAGGGCAAAAAAAGACTTACTTCTTGTGCTCTTTTGTAATAACAACGCTGGTTTAGCTAGTTTTTTACAGATATCCTCAAGCAATTCATAGATGAAGCATATTTTGAAAAGTACATATAATTCTGCTAACAGAAACTGAATATACATTCTTTGTACCTTCCAGTCAAATAATAATTACCAGAGCTCTCTACCCTTAAATGCATCAARTGGTTAAGCATTTTTCAAGAGAAAGAATATCCTTTATATAAAGAAATAAAATCAGGTATTATGCAGGTCCACAGAAGCAAAATACTCATCAGCCTCTGTGTTTAACTCTTTCAAACAAGCTTTTCTAGCACTTTTCAGTCTTAGATGACTGTATTAGCATTGTAACAGCAACCCAGTCCTCAGTCAGAGAGTGATACTGGAAAGAAAAAACTGATGCACCATATGTTTAAAAGAAAGATTATTTGGACTGAAAATTCCTATTATAACACCAGAGATTAGACAAACAAACATTCATAGTATATCATTACAGGAAAATGAAACTTGAAACTGAAACTTGGAGGAAACTGAAACATCTTTATGAATGGATTTGATTTCTCCTCACTGTTCCTGAATCATTATTTAGCATTGTGATAAATTATAATTATTGTTTATCATTATTTGGCTATCTGATCTAATTGCTAATTCTTCCTAGAGACAGGCAAGTGCACTGTGCATTTGTAGAAACCGTCCCTTTCCTTCAGGTTTTTTTACTAGCATAGGTAGTATTTGTCCAAATGATATAGGACTAGTTGAAAGCATGTGCCCCAAACCCTAGCATGAGAACAAATGACAATCCTGATAAAAGTGTTGCATTATCTTTAGCATGTTGCAAGTTGCTTCAATTGAAGGAATAGGAAAGTAGGTGTTAGTTTAAATGGCAGGTTTAGCTACCTTTGGAGGTGAATTTCATGAGCTGCAGAGAAGTCTGGCCTGAATTTCTTGTTTTGTTTCATGTTCCTTTTGTGAATAAACTCAAAATTACAAGGAGGGAATAGCTTTAACTCACGTCAGTCTGTGTGGAGCGCTAAAAATGAAGGGAATCACCTGTTCTTGGATAGCTTATGCAGAACTAACAGCAAATATAGGCTGACAGGCCAAAGAGAGCCCAGGAGGTATCAACAGTTGGGCTACAGACCCTGTCCCACTAATCCAGGACACTATGTAATGTGCATGTTACCCTAGAAATCATCTGTATGTCCCATTCCACTTCAAGTAGTCTAAGCTGTAGGATCTACTTACAGGCCTCTAAAAGGTCTCTTCCTTCCATGTCTACATTCYTTTCTCTATATCAGGCTGTGTTCTCAATATTCTCTGTTTTTGTACATTCTTAAGCTGTTATTTACTCTTTATCTTCTTTGCTTACCAATTCTCTCTGCATTTCTCTCATCCAAATTCTGCTTTAAGACTTTGTACCACTAATCATCCCTCTTCTTTCTTCAAATCACCTTTCTTCCTTGCTACTACAGGTATATTTACATGATGTAGCATTATTCAGGTGACACTGAGCAGGCACTGAGTGGGCTGGATAGACTGTGCATAGATGCATCAGCGCACGTTACCAGACTTTGCTCRATTTGCTAACTGCCCCGGGGAGCACTGTGCTAATATAGCTCTGTTGTTTGTACAGCTACAATGCTTCATGTTAATGCAGGCATTGCTACACACCACTGCACGCTAAACAGACATAGAATCAYAGAATCACAGAATCAGTAGGGTTGGAAGGGACTTCTGGAGATCATCTAGTCCAACCCCCTTGCTCAAGCAGGGTCACCTAGAGCATGATAGGATTGCATCCAGGCGGGCTTTGAATATCTCCAGAGAAGGGGACTCCACAACCTCTCTGGGCAACCTGKSCCAGTGCTCTGTCACTCTCACAGGGAAGAAATTCCCCCTCACAGTCAGGCAGAACTTCCTGTGCTTCAATTTCTGCCCATTGCCTCTTGTTCTGTCACACGGGACAACTGAAAAGAGGTTGTCCCCATCCCCTTGACACTCTCCCTTCAGGTACTTGTACCCATTGATCAGATCCCCCCTCAGTCTTCTCTTCTCCAGGCTAAAGAGGCCCAGCTCTCGCAGCCGTTCCTCAAGTGATCAGCCCAAGAATCACTTTTTTTTTTTGGAATGTCTAAACCCTCCTAAGTCATTCAAGCTTGAGAAAGCTACAACAATGATATAATGCAGGCTGAGATAAAGGTCACAGGATTAAAACAATTTACACTGCCATCCTTCCCTAAACATCTTACTCTCCACTATACCAGCATAGAACAGCTCRATGCAGATAGTTGCCTAACATGTAGGCTGCATCTATCACAATGGTTTTTTACATAATATACTAACTTCAGAAGGCACAAAACTGACAGCCATACGTTTCTTCACCTCTTAGCAGAGCCTGGAAGTTAGATAGGACATGTGGCTGAAAGCTTGTCCTAGGAGATCMAGTCAGGCGAGTTGCAGAGGAGGTGGAAGGGGACCTGGACCTCTCTCTGCAGCAGGCAGTGTGCCAAGGACTCTCACCTACCAGGGTCTCAAAGATCARTTCCTGTGCAGGCCCCAATCCTGCCCAGCTGTGCCCAGGCCTATCTGAAAAGAGCAAGCTGCTGTGAGTCCCACAGAATGAGGGGACCATGCCGAAGCATACAGCTCCCTCACACGCAGTGGGAACACTTGCATTTATTTTTCCACTTGCCCAGCAGAACTGCATGCATGTGATCTGGCAAACAAACACACAGATGATGAGCCCAGAGCTGCCAGAAGCTTCTCAAGAGCATATGCATCACTGAAATGGTCTGGAAAATACAAGCAGGGCTGTACAGGATGGGTACCAGGGATATCTCAGTAGGCTTTCTGCAGGGGGAGAGGAATCTGCTGGCAGTGGTGAGCAGGGAATAGTGGGGACAGATCTTTGTCTCTCTCCCATCTCCCAGCCCATCCACCCAATAAAATATTCCCCTTTCACATAACACAGCAACAGCCCTTGCATCCTCCTATGACCAAAAAGACCATTGCAGCAGGCAGTAGCCTGTATTTACCCCACACGTTAGACCTCCCGGTGCCCCCTCTCCTCACAGCACTGTCCATCCTGATCAAGGAAGACATTTCTTCCCCCAGTAACAGCCCCCATCATTTTGCCATCTCTCACAGCACCTCTTCTTACWCCACAGTATTTCCAGCCTTTCTGGCACAAGCAGGAGAGAGGATGGCAGAAAATTTGAGGCAGTCCCTATTCATACCATGGGGAGAAGAGAGCCAGAGCTGGAGGAGCAACTGGGAGATCCCTGGTTGGTGATGGGCGGTAGTGACAGTTGGTTCGAGACATACCCCCTCCAATGCAGCCGATGGGACAGAAACGAGCAGTTAAAGGATGTCTTCATGCATCAAATGCAATATATCACCAAAGCTGTCTTCTTCAGCTGATAGCTGAAGGGAAGCTGTCTTCATCGCTTCCCTTTTGAAACACACCCCAGGCCTCATAAACAGACTCTTTAGACCATGGGCCTCACCTTAAGGAAATTTACTGCTTATCTGTAATCTYTTGGATTTTATCTCTGAAAAAAACGCAGTGGCACATCTAGAGAAACCTCTGTCGAAGCCAGTTTGTACAGCTCTGTTTGTCCTCCCCACCTGCCTCCTGAAGAGTTAAAATGTAAACAAGCCAGCTCCCACTTTGAGCAAAATTCAGAGAAAGTCTATATTAAAGTGCACCGGGAATCTAAAGGGTCAGCACAAAAGCCATGGGCTCCAGTCCTTGGAGAGTTAATCCCTTGGACTAAACAGATCTTCTTTTAAAACAATCTAGTTCTGTCTACAGCAGTATTTTTATTCTGAATATTAAAATTCCTATCACAAGTGAAGAACAGACAAAATTTCTGTTCATGACTGAAGAGCAATCCAGCATACATATACAGGGTCAATATTGAATTCCTGAGCCTGAACGCTGTCAGTGAGTTAGGCTCTGTCAGAAATCTCTTCAAAACCACAATGTTCATGATAGGTATAATGCTATAATGGTATAATGTGTTTGAAATGAAGCACTCACAGGTTAATAAGAGGGTGATTTTGAAATTTGGATCGTGAGTCTGAAAGTCTTCCTATTGGATTGGTCAACTATAACACATCACTTTTCAAGCAAAATAGATCACTAATCTGTTTACATAAACACTCATCTTCATTCTATCGGTATTAAATTTAATAAGAAAAAAATCTGAAAACCTGTGTTTTTGAATTACATGGAAGGAAAAAAGAATACAAATTTTCAGCAAAGATTGTCTTAYCTAAGCTTGTTCAAACTGATAAAACAGTACGTGAGAGTCATAGTTAATGTAAGCAATGTTTGACATTTTTAATTAAACTGTGCAGTAAAAACATCTTTGTGAAAGGCTATTCACATTTTCTTCAAAGAAATCTGTTCAGCAAATTCATACTGCAAAGAACAAGAGGTRAATGGTTTTAAACTGAAGCAAATAAGATCAATTTAGATAGCAGGTAAAGGTAAGAACTGTGAAGCATTTGAAAAGATTGCCTAGGAAAGCTCAGAAATTTCCATCACTGTAATTCCTGAGAACAGGCTAGACAAATTTGACAAGCCTTTTACAGTGTATTAGTTCAGCCTTCCTTGGCCGAGGAAGGAATAAAGCTCATGTTCAGCGCAGATCTCTGTTTTCTGTTACCACAACTGTGGAATTAGTTTTGAGCATACAGTATTACTAGCTAGTGCTTAGGAAACCCTTTGTGTCTGTTTGCATTTATACAGCTTTCTTTGATAGATGAGAAAACAATAAAAAAAAATCTCATTATAGCCTTTAACAAATCAATAGAAAAGTCAAAGATTCAGGAGTTTCAGCTCCTAATGTCATATTCATTAATAGGATGTAATATTTCTTCGTAATAGGCTGAGCAGAGCTAGGTGGGGTCCTAGAAGCATTAACTCAGAATTTCCTTGCTATGGTTGGTTTGTTTCAAACAGAATATCATTTAAAATAAGCTTTATTTGTTTTGCCTGTAACAGCTGAACTTGCATAGACATTCCCTTTGCCATCATCTTGATATCATAAAAGAAATCTCAAGAGACTTCTACTGACAGCTTCATGAGCTGACTGTGATGGCGCTACTTATCCCATGCAATGGAATAGGAAAATGGAGAATTCAGATTTTACAAGAAAATTTACAGGGGAAAAAAAAAAAGCTCTTTAAGGGAACTTTGCAACTTCAGCATCTCAACTATTTCAGAATACATTTTTCAGATTACAAAGGTACTCATGAAACTGCTTAATATCAAGYTGTTAGCAAGCAAGGTATTTTCTGGTTTTGATCCTATTCCTCCATAAATATTTTAAAAATAAACAAATTAAGTGGTATGTGGTGTGTTTTGGTTTTCACACAGAATTGCATTAAAAGTCAACTTTGCAAATGCTTTGTATTTTTCTGTGAGTATTTTTGATTTTGTTTTAAAGACGCCACTGTAAACGCATAATGTTCTTCCTAGGCATGGCTTAGTATTTCAGGAATCATATTCAGTAGACAAAACTTAGTAAAGTGTGTTAGAAACAAAACATGAAGAAAACCATGAATGATGCAATTAATGAACTCATAGGTAAAAAAAACTGTCAAAGTGAAAATATAAATAGTGAGAATCAAATGACTATTATTCTTAGGATTCATTGGAAGTTCTGAGATAAAATTTAAAAAAATGAAATATTTGAAAGGGGAATCGAAATATGTATTAAAGGCATGGAAACAATTTTCACTCTGCCTCACCGAAAACTTCATTTTACAGTGTTTCTGGGCTGTRTATATACTGGGAGTTTCTTTCTGAAAAGCAGTTGATGAACTGAATGCTCAGAGGAGGGTGGTGGGAAACACTCAACATTTATTATTATATTATTAGAAATCTGAACTTCTTGGACCTGTCTCTTTGGCTATGTTTGCCAGTAAGTGTAACACATTGGAAAAATAATGTGAAAGTTAAGCAACATGTAACTAATAATGACATAGTTTTCCATTCTGGTTATAAATGCTTTCAGATATTTCTAGGTCTATGGTTAAAGCTTTTTAAATGTAATATCATCACCATAGCGTATCACACAATACATATTAATATGCACACTATATTTGTTTACATAAGCTGTTGCATAAATTTCCACATCTTCCTTTCAGTAGTTTTCTCCATATACACTAGGCAATGAATTAATCATAAAAGTACATGAGCTTGTATGTTTGAGCTCTTAACAGTTTTTTTTAAACTTGCCTATACTTAAGTRCTCAGTCTAACTTCTTCATAATACACTCCTCATTTAGAAGGACAGCAAAGGATATTCCTGGAAGCACATGAATGATCTCTGTAGAAACTGAGGCATACGTCTGTAGAAGGTCATACCAGGCCATATCATCAGTAGTTCTGGCTCCTGAGCTATACCTGACAAAGCTGGGTTAGGAGCTTAGAGACTAAAGGAAACGAAGAAGAATTGGACACTCGCAAACGAGATTCACACAACCAGCACACTACAGAAGACTGACTTTCTGCAGTCCCACGCATATGTAGAAACACAGTTTGAAACTCAAATGGAAACTGAGATTCCCCACAACATGCCTTTGGGTAAAGGAGGTCTGACTTATCCCCTAAAAATATTTTAATTATTGTAATAATGACAGCAGTAGCAGTGCCTACCCCTTTGTACAGTAGGACACGGTTACAGCATTTCTCCATTAGAACTGTTTAAAGCCACAACTTGYGTTTTGCCAGAGACAGTCGTAACCAGACATTCCTCATTTTGGTGAGAGAGAGAAAGAAACGGAAAATGCTTTCCAACCTTCATGTGGAGTCTTTGGGATAAAAGATATATGTAGGGGAAAGGGAGACGAAACATTATAGCCCAGCATGATYCTGCTGCCCAGTAACAGCGGGATTAACCTTCAGTGGGGGTAGTTTTGGATCCCAGTCCCRCTTCCACATGCTGTTTACATATTATGTCTAATGACTTATTAATTCAAAACACACAAGCAGTCCCAAAGCACAGAGAATGCCAATTAAGGAAGAYGAATAGCGGGCACCAGAGTCCATGAACTACAGCACTCTCTTTTGATCATTTCTTTGGACAGTTTATTCTGGAGCGTTTGCATATACAGATTAGCTGACAATATATAGGTGCTAGCTTGAATAAGCAYGAGTGAGACGATCAGTAGGACTTAACATACCATAAATAAGTGGGGCCACTTTGCAGGAAATGATCTCAAAAAGGATTCTTATTATGAGTCACTAAGACAGTGAACTAGGAATAGCAGAATAACAACAAAAAAAAAAGAGAACAGAAGAGAACATTAGTGCAAGACACTTCCTTTTCACCCTTTTTATTCCTTCCAGTGTTATCACTAACACATGACCATATGAGGTAGAGTATTTTAATAAAAAGAATAGTAATAAAAAAAACACATTTTAAAAATAAAAATCAAGGCCATCTATGGGCAAGAAAGGGATAAATTTGTTTTTAAATACAGTTTGAAAAATAGATATTAGCAATAAGAAGCTATGTTATAGTTGATTCTAGTTTAGTCATAAGATTATGATGGGAATTAGAGACAGATGGAGAACAGGAAATAAATTAAAAGTCTACCTTGTCAGGCAGATAGAAGGAGGAAGAAAGCTATGATRATATATTTCTCTTCACTTTGTACTCCCTGAATAAACTACATCTATGGTAGTCTGCTTTACCACCAACAGTGCCAGCCTGAGCCATATCATTGCAAGGTTATTCAGGAGTCAGAGCTAAACAGCTCTATCCCAACTAATTTAACAGGGGCTCTTGAAGAGGCAAGAGTTGAAGAACAGAYGAGAGCAGGAAGAAGGAAGTGATAATTCTGAAATGCATTCAAATGAAAATAAGGAAATGTGTAATTTAAGGCATTTCCTCAAGTTCTGGTCAGACAGAGAGGCATGAAATCACTGTATTTACTCAATTTGTCATCAGAACTCTCTAAGATGATTGACTGCATATGATGTGGAGCAGTATTTTGACCTAGAGCAGTGCTCTCAATCAGAAAGTCTCAAGGGAGGCCGGAAGAAACATCAAATTTAGGTATGGAAATTCTTGGTCCAAGTCRAAATAAGATACACCCACCAGAATTAGCAGAGAACATTGTATATACTATTTTACGTTAATATACCAAAGGAAGTAAGCCAGGTATTCTCATCTGACATAGCTGCAGCAAGGGCAAAAAGAGAGAGGATTTATTACTCTCTGATCCTGAGACAGTCTAACCCCTCATGCAATAAAGGATTATTTTAGTAGCTGGATTAATTTTTGCTTCTTCATTTTTCCTTCTTATCTATGAAGCTTAAGAGACACCATCTTTTATAGACGGTAGCAGAAGACTCTATCATTAAAAYCTTTGAGTTACAGAAGAGAGTGGTTCCAGTAGTAGTAAAAGAGATAGGCACTGATTTGCTGTGTTTGTGAAAGCAAAACAGAAGTAAGGCAATCTAGAAGCACAGAGCAGCAGATTCGTTTTTTGCTAGACAACCTCAGTTGAGGGAGAGTTAGAGCTCTGTGCCCTGCAGGACCTCATTCCTTGCCCCTGTCTCCTTTGTCCCAGAGATCCTATCCATTCCTCCGCTTACTTWCCCCTTGGCTGCCTTTTCTTTAGCAGCCATCACAGAATCAGTAAGGTTGGAAGGGACCTCTAGAGATCATCTAATCCAACCCCCTTGCTCAAGCAGGGTCACCTAGAGCATGCTAGACAGGATTGCATCCAGGCGGGCTTTGAATATCTCCAGAGAGGAAGACTCCACAACCTCTCTGGGCAACCTGTGCCAGTGCTCTGTCACTCTCACAGCGAAGAAATTCCCCCTCGCTTTCAGGCGGAACTTCCTGTGGTTCAATTTCTGCCCATTGCCTCTTGTCCTGTCACACGGGACAATTGAAAAGAGTTTGTCCCTGTCCCCTTGACACCCTCCCTTCAGGTACTTGTACATATTGATCAGATCCTCCCTCAGTCTTCTCTTCCCCAGGCTGTAGAGGCCCAGCTCTCACAGCCATTCCTCACAGGGCAGGTGCTCCAGTGCTCTGATCATCTCCGTAGCCCTATGCTGGACTCTCTCCAGTAGCTCCATGTCTGTCTTGTACTGGGGAGCCCAGAACTGGACACAGTACTTGAGAYGAGGCCTCACCAGGGCTGAGTTGAGGGGCAGGATCACCTCCCTCGACCTATTGGCAACACTCTTCTTGATGCACCCAAGGATACCATTGGGCTTCCTGGTCACAAGGGCACATTGCTGGCTCATGATCAGCTTGTCATCCACCAGCACTCCCAGGTCCTTCTCTGCAGAGCTGCTCTCCAGAAGGTCAGCCCCCAGCCTGTGCTGGTGCCTAGGGTTATTTCTCCCTAGCTGCAGGACTCTGCGGTTGCCCTTGTTGAACCTCGTGAGGCTCCTCTCCGCCCAGCTCTCCAGCCTGTCCATGTCTCTCTGAATGGCAGCACAGCCCTCAGGTGTGTCAGCCACTCCTCCCAGCTTGGTATCATCAGCAAACTTGCTGAGGAGGCACTCTGTCCCCTCATCCAGGYCATCGATGAAGAAGTTGAGCAGGATGGGACCCAGTACTGAGCCCTGGGGAACCCCACTAGCCACAGGCCTCCAACTAGACTCCATGTTGCTGATGATGACCCTCTGAGCTCTGCCTTTCAGACAGTTCTCTATCCACCTCACTGTCCACTCGTCTAACCCACACTTCCAGAGCTTWTGTAGGAGGATGTTATGGGAGACAGTGTCAAAAGCCTTGCTGAAGTCAAGGTACACAACATCCACTGCTCTGCCCTCATCTACCCAGCCAGWCATTCCATCACAGAAGGCTMTCARATTGGTTAAGCAGGATTTCCCCTTGGTGAATCCATGCTGGCTACTCCTGATCACCTTCTTTTCCTCCATATGCCTGGAGATGACATCCAGAAYGAGCTGTTCCTTTGCCTTTACAGGGATGGAGGTGAGGCTGACCGGCCTACAGTTGCCTGGGTCCTYCTTSTTGCYCTTCTTGAAGACTGSAGTGACATTGGCTTTCTTCCAGTCCTCAGGCACCTCTTCAGTTCTCCAGGACCTTTCAAAGATGATGGAGAGCGGCTTGGCAATAACATCTGCCAGTTCCCTCAGTACCCGTGKGTGCATCCCATCTGGGCCCCTGGATTTGTGGATGTCTAGCCTGCCCAGAAGGTCTCTAATCCTTTCCTCYTCAACCAAAGGAAAATTTTCCCTTCTCAGGACTTTCTCCCTCACATCCAGGCTGAAGGATTCCTGAGGGCTGCCCTTAGCAGTGAAGACTGAAGCAAAGAAGGCATTCAGTAATTCTGCCTTCTCTGTATCCCTTGTCACCAGGGCTCTGCCCCATTCAGTAGCGGGCCCACATTTTCCCTAGTCCTCCTCTTGCTGCTGATGTATTYGAAGAAGCCCTTCCTGTTGTCCTTGACATCCCTTACCAGACTCAATTGCAGCCGGGCCTTAGCCTTCTTCATTGCATCTCTACACACTCTGACTGCATTCCTGCAATTCTCCCAAGTAGCCTGTCCCCTCTTCCACATTCTGTGTACTGTCTTGTTCTGTCTGAGTTTTGCCAGGAGCTCCTTGCTCACCCATGCAGGTCTCCTGCCCCCTTTGCTGGAATTCTTCCTCCTTGGGATGCGCTGGTCTTTATTTTCCCCTGTCCTTGAATGACTCAGACACCTCTTTGGCCCTTCTACTACCCCAGCCCTTYGGTTGCAGCCAGCTTCTTCTCAAACTTGCCATCACCAGCACAAAGGGCTAAGGCACCTGCTGACCTTATCTTGAGCCATGTGGGTATCTCTGCGTGGTGTTTTCCAGCACTCTGAATTTCCTTGGCTCTTAGGACCGCTGCTATTTCAGCTTGCACACAAGATTGAGCCAGGCACACCACTATGTTCAGTACAYGGATAAACACATTTTTATATCATATTGGAAAGCAAGCTAGCTTCATTTGCTTAGTTCGAAGTAAGAAGAYTATGCAACAGCATCATAGCAAATTCTGCAAGTAAACTTCACAACTAGGCATCAACATTAGTTAATGGACTTTCCCATGGAACTGTTAGTTTCATAGGAAACAAATAAAATAAAGAACAAACAAATCTTTTGTTCTCTGTGCTACCAGAATAATAGCTGATATTACATTTATTTCCCCATTATGTGCCACCCTCTCTTCCTCCCTTCTACCTACCAGAACACTTTACTTAGTACATCAAATGACTACTCATGTATAGCTTGTCACCTGGAAACCCTCTCAAGGACAAAGTACCAAGAGAGAGAATAATTTAAAAGACCTGCACCTAAAAGTTTACCCTTCTCTTGTGCCTTGCACAAGTCTCTTATTCTCAGAGCCTCAAAATTCAGAAARTTTCTTCTGAGGAACTTTTGGCCTCTCTTAGCCAGCAAGGTCCTGGCTCCATGTTGAGGAGATATCTACTYATATTCCTCATAATTCCCTGGTGTCTGCAAGAAGGAAAGTTGAGCACACAGGCTGGACAGCCTTTCTGCTGCAGTTCCTCACTACAAGAAAAAGGAGAGAGGAATTTATAGTTCTGTATCTCGTAAGATGGTGGGAGGAAAAATCTGTTCAGTGTCATAAGGCACAAGAAGAAAAATGATATAAACTATCCAAGAAACAGAGGTCCAAATTCTTTCTTCCTTGGCTGAAGCAAACACACTTTTACAGTTTACAGCTAGGCTAATCTCACCATTCATACCCATCCCACAAACAAGGACTACATCACACTATATAGGCGTGGTCTAGATAGCAAGACAAGACATCTCCTAGGGTAGTGCTTTCTGTTACACTTTAAAGAGTCACATTTTTCTCAGACTTGGTTCAAATTCTCCCCCTATAAGCTGGAAGAACAGAGTCTACTACTCAGTCTTAGCCCTTTCTCTAGTGTATGACCCACTTGTCAACAGTCCCTTCACTTCCACACCATTTCCACCTTCAGCATCAGAGCCCAGACTCCCAGCCAGCCAGTCCTGGCTTAAGCCCCACAGAGATGCCCAGACCATCCCCACTGGGTTACCCTGTACCTTCCCAGCTTCTCTGGTGCAGCTCCTGCCAACTTGCATCTCCCTAAGTCACCCCAGCCTCCCAGACGGGCTCTTACAGYGACTGCTTCCTAGCCACAGTTGGAGGCTCTGAGAAAGCCTTTCATAATCCTCCTCTACTCCTTTCTGAATAAATATACAGCCCTATATCTCATCTCAGACCACTATCCCTTTCTAAAAATTGGCTTAAGAAAACTTTTGCTTTTTCCAGACCAACAGATAACCATGCCATAAACTTAACACTTCARTAAGTTTGTCACAGGTACGTGGGCAGGCTTGAAAATAATGTAGAGGACTAATTACTGTTTCTTGATTTTTATTTTTCAGGTAATTCTTATGAAACTATTAATCACAATAATGTTAGCATTTTGCTCCAGTTTTGGAATATACTGGGCTTGAAACTAGCCAAAAATTGCCTTCTGTGTTTGGAAATCTAACAACATCTGTCTATAGAAAATATTTTACATAAATATGTGGACCTGGTTAGTGAGTCTGTCAAAACAACATATTGCTAAAATGAGATCTTTTACTACCTTAATGCCTGCTAATAGATGTCCAGTGAAATGCCTATTGATGACCATGGTAAAACACTGAAGTGCAGGACCTGGAGTCTAGTATTACACGTTCCAGTTCTCATTCTGCTACAGAATGTGCTACATGATTTAGTTACTGTAACTCTCTCCACCTCAGTTATCCAATCTGTAAAACTCGAATCGTTATATGAAGCTAATGTGTAGAGTATTTCACGATCGAGGAAAGTGTGTGCTACAGAAAAGTTCATACCATTTGCACTAACTTTAAATTGAAACTGGATCTAGTTCAAACAGCAATTCACTTTGTTTGTTTTGTAAATACCTGGTACCAGAGGCAGTTTTAAGTCTGGGTTATTTGAGCCCCAGCCTTGAACAAAGCAACCTCATGAGAGATTTTATGCCRTGCAGGCAATGAAAATAGGCTCGTTGCATGTGCATTTAAGGTTGCCTTACCTAGGCATGGAAAGCAAGTTTTGAGAGATTTTCTAAGCAGGTAAAGATTAATTGCACAGAGTGTATCTCATTGAACACACCACAGAGGTGCAAACATGGGTTGATTGTGGCTTCACAACTGTTAATATCATTAATGTTAAATTTTGCTTCCCGCAAATGACCTGATATTTCACTCTTTCCCTTCAGGCCGYCCCTGACTGCAGCCCAAATAGTCAGGGGAAGTAATAATAAGGAAACTTCCATGGAGGGAATGTGTGTTACATAAATGCTTCCATAGGCCYGACTACTGTTTCCTGAGAAAGGAAACTCCATTCATCAAGTTTGTAATAAATTGACATCTCATCAGCAGGGGAAACAAGAGGAAGGCACTTGTGAAGGCAGAAATCTGTCCCTCCACATGTATGAGCTGTTTTCCTTTGCATGCCTAATCTGTGAGGTGACTAAAACTTTCCCCTTCGGTGCTGTAATACTCACATGGGAAACATTAAGTTAAATATTACAAAATTAAACTGTAAGAGTTATTGGAAACTAGAGCTGAGTAAAATATTAGAATTTCCATCCCAAGGGAAATTCGAATATGTCAGCCTTTGTTTTCTTCCAAAATTAGGATGGAAATGTTGAAATACCTCTTTTTTCATTGAATGGACATGTTCTGAGGCACTTCGACATTAAACTGAATTTGACAAAGGTGTTACAACATCTCCTGGGACTTGTTGTTAAGGTATCTTGTACTTAGAATTGTGTTAACAAGGGTTATTTTAGTTGAGTTATTGAACCAAAACCTTAAAAATATGCTTGGGGTCAAGCAGAATATTCATTTCATCCTTTTCTTCTTTCAGCTCATTTAACCCCTTTTATTCCCTTTGTCAAAAAAAAAAGATACTATTTTGAAAGGAAAACAAATTTGGAAATAGAAAAGTTACACTATTCAATTTTTAAGGTGCTTAACAAAGTGTTTTGGAGTTTGTGTTTGATCTTTAAACATGGAGCTTTTTTGGTTAAACTTGAAAATGAGAAAAATAAGGTTTTTGTGGTGCTGCCAAAACTAATTACTAGTATGGATTAATTCAGTAGATTGCTCCAATTGCTTCAGACCTGAATTTATCAAGCAAAAAGATATTTATATTCACTGAAAAGCTCACTCTCTGTTTTACTGTTCTTCATAGGCTTCCTGGCTTGACTGCATCTCCTCACAGTTGATCTTTAGTCTAGAAATTTGAAATGATATCCTGGCATACTTCAATATTCTGATATCTTAGCAAGTCACTTSCTGGGAACTAACTATTTTTGTCTCTTCCAGAGGAATATTTCTTTTGTCCTAATACTTTGTTGCGGGCTGCTGTTCACTGGGTAGATCACTCAGAATATTCCTGGTGTGTTGGCTGAAGACTGTTGACTAAATGAGTGCAGGAAAAGAAGGCAGAATGGAAAAAAATTCAGAAAAACGTCTACATGGCGGTGAAAAGATATCTTGTTGTAATTACATGTACACTAAGGCACTTGAGAAGCAGAAGGAGGGGACTYCACTGTTCAGATCCTTTTTACAGATTTAATCAGGCTAGAATTTTTCCGCTTACTCACAGATAGTTCATTGATCTTCTGATGTTAGTTTAGTTGGCTGATATTTTCTAGACATCTGAAGTCTCCAGTCCTATTTATTTAATTAAAAAAAAAAGGCCTGAGACCTCAGATATCCATATACATGTACATTTTTTTAAAATCCCTGCTCATATTTTTCACTGTTCTCATACTAAGGCTAAAGGTTACTGTTTTAGTTTAAACATAATATTTTCATGGTTCACAAGAAAATCTGTATTAGTTTACATTTTTGGCAACTTTCATTATACCCTAGTGATTCCTAGAAGTCCTGGTACTTTCCTGCTGGTGAGAGATACTTTCCATAAAATAACACTGTACAAAAATAGTAATTATTAACTCACTGTGATGTGTTTTGTTAAGGTGCAGAGAGTATATTCAAAGGACTGCATTTCTTCAGTGTCCAGTTTTGCAGCCATGTATTCCAGCTGAAAATTATTAAGCTGCAAAATGTACATTTTAACCACTTTGAGAATTCTGACTAATGAGAAAGACAGGAGCAAATACTAGTTAGTTGTAACTGTCCCTTACCCCCTCCTGTCTGAGAGACGGTTACAGTTTAGCTGACTGGGGATTTTAAAGGGGGCTGTGCACTGCAGAAGGGTTATACTTTGAAAACAACTCTAAAAATTGCTTTAGGAACTCTAAATCTCTGTTTTAGAATGTTTTCARGCTTGGTACCTGTTGGTTGGTACATATTTTAAGAAGGCCAATCAGCACATATATTCAGAATATAAGTGCAAAGATGCTTTTTTGTATCTTTTGTTCCAAAGGATCTCCAAGYTGTCACAAATGTATAGATCCAGCAAATTCTAAATAATGTAAATAGTCCCAGCTCTTACTTCAGAATCACACACCACACACATGCCCAGTGCTACTCAAGTGCAGATACCAAGAATACAGAACACAYTGACGACAGAAAGGGTAGGAAGACAAATGTCTATTCTAACAAGACTACAAGCTTTTGTCTTGCCAAGATCCCTTTACAATCCTAAATGAAAGAGTGGTCAAGTTAAGAAGAACTGGTGCCAAAGCTGGGCAGTCCTGTAGAGGATGGTAGAGACATGGTGAGATACCCACCTGTACAGTAAAGAAAAGCACTGCCTCTACAGCTATAGCAACAGTCRTTTTGTCCTTGGGAAGTTCAGCCTTTCTCTATTTACCAACCCTATCTAGAATACTTCTGAAGTTTCTCAGGCCACAGAACCTTGGCAGTCTGCAACATCTTTCATGGATCTCTACATGTGGTTATCACCAGACTTTTTATAGAAAATACTATAAAAGATGATATACTACTTCTGATCCTCTGTGGATAGTTAATCATTATTGTACCACAATCATTAACTCATCAAAGAGTCTCTCTGGGAGTGGGGGGGAAGGCATGATGTGAAATACCTAAAATATAGATGAAAGACTCAGCAATTGGAGATATGGTGAAGTGATCAGCTAGCTTTCACCCAGATTCTCGGACTTAAGACTGACATTGTGGATGAAGGGCAATCCAGCCCAGATTATGGGAAGTATTCATCAAAGTTAGCTTTACGTCCAGTGTCCTTTAGCTGACTACAGGTGAAGTTAAGAATAGCAGGCATTTTCCACATTGGTTAGCAGCCACTTCTCAGCAAGTGCCTAGTTTGATGACCCTGAATCACTCTGTGAAGGTACTGCTATCATAAACCTTTCTAGACTAAGGCTAGTCTTCAGAAAAAACYCTGTGTCTCAATGCATTTAAGGTGGTGTCTCTGCAAGACCATGTAAGACTAGATTGTCTGTGAATTTGTGGGAAAAGCATATGCATAGTGTGGCTACAGACACATTTGTGATGGGTATTTAATACTGATAAACTTCTGATCTTCTGTAGAATTCATTTCTGTCTGCACCTGGCATTTCACTTTTTTAATGCTTTCATAATTTCTTGGAAATTTTCTCCAAGTCTGTTTTAACGCCGATATCAAATTTATACTTTTTAATATACTAGGGTATATTATTACATTCTCTGTATATATTTTAAACATACTAAGAATGCTTATAATTCTGTATGTCTGTCTTTATATAATTCTTAATAACTACCATATCCCCTAGCTTCTATGTGTGCTTCAATATGTTGCCCTGGTAGCTACATAATAGTGACAGCAAAGTTGAATATTAAAACACATTAAACAGTGCGACACAGTRAAGATTATGTATGGAAGCTCTTCATTCAATCGTGCAAGAAAGCATAGCCAGAGATGAGCTTTAAAGGAAGTTTTGATTATTAGTAAGATAACATTACCAGAAAGTAAGGCAGATGTTCTGAATTAATGCAGTGCATATAACTAGACCTYTGATAGCTCTACCTATTTTACTAGTTTTACTAGTAAGTGAAACGACAAGAGCAAAAGCCATGCTTAAAGAAAAAGCATCTACAATCTTATCAGCACAATGTTGCATGCTCACCCAGTAAGGGCATGTGTTCCTCACAGGCTGGACAGTTCTTATCTCATTCACATAATGAAAGTCAATAATTTCTGCATAATGAAAAAGAATAAGTAACTATTGATAGGCTGAATATGTAGAACAGGTGTGCTTACATCCTACTAATGAAAATAGAGATCTTGCCATGGATTTTSAGAGAAGTAGAAGCAGACCTGAACTATTGTATCTGTAGTAATAAAAAGAATCAATACCRATTTATTGCTTATTATTAATGTGTCCTATTTCACTTCTCATATTCTAGACTCCTGTCCCATTTCTTAAAATACTCCCATTACTCTAATTCTTCTTCTCATTCTTTCTTTTAGAGCTAATTTGTCTGGACATGCTGAACAAGTTATTCTTATCTATTGACTTCAGTCTATTGGRCAAATACTGAACATACCAAAACATCTCACAGATTGATTTAGGTAATGTGTCTGGCATAGTATTTCAGCACACTTAAATTACACATGTAATCACACATATACTGTAATTTAATTTTTGAAATACATCCACTTCAGTGCAGTTTCCAGAGGAAAATCCCCCCCCCCCCAAAAAAGCATGTGCAATCTAATTTGCTAATCTTTATGTCAGGCAACTTTCAGTATAAAATGAGTATTGTATGTAATTTGTATCATATCAGAACCAACTGGCTTGCAAAGTTCTCCAGGGAGAAATGAGGAAAAAAAATCATTGAAATAAAATAATTCTATGAAACTTGCACGATTCTTAATGAAGTATCTTTCATAATGATCTCATAACCTAGACCATTTTAATTCTGAAATGATAAGCCTGATAAGCCTATATGCTGAGCTTTACAAGCAGTAAAATATCAAAGCCCAAAGTAATAAATACTCAACTCCAAAAACTGAGATCCTGAATCAGCTATTACAATAAACTCCACTTGCAGGACTGAAGGAAGAGTCTAGGATGTATTTCATCTTTTAACACTAGAGCAGAAAGAAGAACTGCTATTTTTATCCTGCAACTTGTATTGCAAAATTTAAAATAGTCCTAGGGCAATCTGAGTGGGCAAAAGTCCCCCAAAGGCAGTTGTTTCTATGCACTTAGCATATGAGATCAGACAGCAAAARATCCCATTTTCTTGAAAAAATATTAGCCAATCTATCTTTCTTTATACACACAGAACTTCCATGTAATTAGTCRTGAAAGTATGGGGTTTTAAAATCTGTTTTTTAAACTCTCAATTTCTGTAAATTCATTCTTCCTTTCCATGTTATAACATCCGGAAGAACAAAACTACTAATATTGGCTATTAGATATACTAGGTGTTTGTTGCCCAGAGTGGTTCAGCACAGCTAATCCTTTCTGTTCTAATTGTGTTTGTTGCCCAGAGTGGTTCAGCACAGCTAATCCTTTCTGTTCTAATTAAAAAAAAAAAAAAAAAAAAAAAAAAAAAAAAAAAAAAAAAAAAGGCAACCCAGGGAAGAAAAAATAGCTTTTGCAGTACCTAGGTAAACTTTATGCAGAGGTGGAGAGAGCAACTGTGCCTCCCCAAACACAAATTCATCTTGGAAAAGGCAATAATCCAAAGTGTCAATGAAGAGGAGGTAAATTTTTTGCCTCTACAGAAGGCTCTAGAGAAGATTATTGCAAGGSAAGGTCCTGTCTCATCCCTACACTACTAATTCTTCCTCATTACTGAACTGAAAAATACGCCAGCCTCTTTCAAAATTCAATTCCTCTACTTCTCACTAGAAATAAGTCTTCTATTATGAAACTCAGATTCTTCCTACTCTCTACAGTCTTCCAGAGCCCTTTGCTTAGAGTCAGTTTCCTCTTATTCTTAACCTTTCTCCTCCCATCCTCCTTCCCTCTTATTTTTTTCATACTTGCAGGCAAGACTGCAAAAGTAGTTCTTTATTAAAGACTGTACAACTGAGATTCTGCATCTGAAATACTTCTGCAAGGCTGCACCTTCTAGCAAGGCCATTTGTGCAGCTTGATAGCTTATCCTTAATAATAGCAGTTATTAGGAGCTCTATTACAAGTGCTCATTTTCAGTTAACACTCTGTCTAAGCTCCTGTAAAACTGTTAAGTTATAAATCACTTCACTCTGTTATTATAAAAAAGTAGTAGCATACAATTAGCAATACAATTACAGAATTATTGCACTCCACAAATTATAYGGCCAGGCCCCCAGCACACATAGCTTCAGGGCCTCACTGCAGCAGAGAGATTTTTTTTTTCTCTTCTAAAGCAACAGATGCATTAAGATGGATTAGAAAGCTTTTTCTGGATGCAWGATCTCTATGATTTTTTTTTCACCAAAACCTGTTTTACCTTCTGAAATTTTATCTCTAGTAGAACACACAAATCATGATATGATTAACAGGTAGGTGAAGACAGTGAAGCTCAGGTTAGAATTGCAAAATTCAGCCAGTGTAACTGGTATCTTGAAGTGCGGATGCTTGTGTGATACCAGGCTAAAAGCCAACACGCTAGCACAGAAGCAATTAAAAGTGCTCAGAGCCCGTCACTGCAGGGGGAAGCTGAAGGTTGGCTTGCTTCTCTTCTCAGGAGAAATCCCTCAGAACACAGACTGCGTGCATCCTGCTCTGAAGAATAAAAAGAAATGGAGTGACTTGCTTATGTCAGTGTTGCAGCTAAGGATACCCCTCCAGACCAGCCAAACACCCAGCCTGCCTGACACCCACTGGATGTCATAAAATAGTAAAACAAAATATTTTTCCCAGAGTTCAGTTAAACCTTGTTAGTTGAAAAGGGTCATGGAACAATGCTTTTGGCCATCTTTTATACAAACAAAGTTAAAATGAGCTGTAGCACTTGACTTCTCTTTACAGGAATATRCCCACAGGTAGCAAAGTAAGCCACAGACCTGCAAGAAGATAAAATTGGGTTGTCCATCCCAAAAACGGACATTTTCACCAAGGCATTAGGATCTCCTGAATTAATCTGTTCATCTGAAAGTTTTTCACACAACCATGTCCCTGTTTACAACTTCAGCAGAGCAGCAAATGTTTCCAAAACGGGATCCAGTCTAACCATTTGCAATAGGACATGGGGAGAAAATAGAAATCCTTCCCCTTTTTGCCCTTACATGGTTAGGCAGCTGCTGAAATCTGTGCTCTAATAATAAAAGAGTGGGAGTCACCAGGACTGTCTTGCATTCTCCAAGAGCAACAAACAAAAGCAGCAGCTGCTGCATCCCAAGCACCTTTGGTAACTCCGCTCATGAGACACGATAGTATCTTGGGGGGGCTTGGGGCAGGGATAGAGAAGAAAGCAAGCTGTTCAAAATAAACAGAATTTCAATCTTGTCTAGGGAGACAACAGGTTAAAATACAGAAGGATTTCCAGGCTGCAGTGGGCTGCGGATCTACTTCTGTCAGAAGGCATCCTGTCTCACTGTGTGGGTTCAGTTTRCTACATAGCTTTATACTATAATTAGTCTGATAGTGGGCACTTATTTTAATGAGTAACAAAGCAACTGCTGAAGTTGCCTGTAGCTGGACTATATTTTACCGTTCTATTGTCTGTACTTTGCAGTTAAAAATCTTGAAGATCCTTCTCTGCAATTTGCTAATTATTATAATTTTGATAATTTTATAGGACCTCTTTTCTACCAAACAAAAAATATATTGAAGAGTTTTACTAGTTTAAACCAGCACAGTAGCTGAGAAGAAAAACATCTAGCACTTCCACTATGCTTTTCAGAGTGTTACTGCTGAGCAAACAGCCAAGTACTCAGTCATTCATTTAGTGGACTGTTCTATAGGCAAAATGTAGTCTCGCAAAAAAAGCGTACACAACAACAAATGAAGAGATGCGTTTAATAAAAAGAAACAAATTCTCAGACTACTTCTCTTCCAGWTTATTGCATTTTTTCTCATCATTTTTGGTAATACCTGAAGGAAAGTGGCTTCTTGAAGTGGCTTTCCTTGGCAGTCCCTGAAGTACAGTGATATAGTCCTGCACCCACAGTGAGGCCCTTATGATGGGCTAAGGAATTTGCTCTTCTCCATCAGACCCTCGATGACCTTCACTGCCCTAGCTTTCTGCTGTTCAAGTTCTCATCACTTCAGCACCTCTCCATTTATATTCAGTCCCTGACTGAAGGAGAAATACACATCATGGATACGGTCAGGCCCCAAACAGATTTGAGGGAGGTTAGCACTGTGTTTCTGCAATGGAGATCTATTTAAAAAAGCAAACCCTAGCATGCCCCAAACACTTCTGCTGTGACTTCCTATTTAAACCTTATCAACTTTACCAGGATCCAAAATAGAAGACACCAAGCCTTACTAATGCTAACACTTTAGCACTCACTGGTGTTGAACTGCTACTTCCATTACTACTGAGTGATCAAGCAGCAAGACTGAGTTTTCCAATGAGCAGCTCTAGATGAAGTGCCTGCACAATTACCGTGGGTATCTAGACATCTGTTTTTCTTCTCTGGTTTTCAGACTCTGAAATATTTATCAAATCAAACATCAGTAGGATTCTAGTGCAAAGCTCTGTCTAGAACAAAAAAAGAAAAGTACCTCATAGAGAATGTATATCCAGAGCTAATTCTCTCTTAATTAATATCTCATTGCTCTCTCCCCTCATCAAAAACGGATCAATGAACTAACATCTTGCTTTTGCCAATTCTTATTAAATTATCCGGAAACTCATATTGGATTAACAGAGTGGCTACATCAGGTCATATAAATCTCTCTCTCCAAGTCCTTGCCCTCTGGATAACTTATCCATTCCTACTGTAAGAACAGAGACAGACTRCTATGCACCATCTTGGTACAGTACCTAGTAATATGATTCCAGTACTGATATACTCACTAACACTACTGTAGTAAATAATAACAGTCCAAATTTCATGACACTTGGCACTAAGTCAACTGCCACACTCCTCCCAACACAGTAAAATGCAAGCAGAGCATTGTGTGACTAGAGATAGCTAATCATAATTATTACAACTTTCCTTTTGCAAAACTACAGTATAGATTACAAAGGCAACAGTTACAAAGGCAACAAAAAGGAAGGGTGGTAAGTTTTTATCTGCAGGAGAAATTCTACTTTTGTGCTTAGATAGGAAGACTGCCTCCAAGATCATGAGAAAAAAAATATGGTCAGATCTCCTCCAGGCATCTTCTTTGAGCTTGGTTTGCAAGTTGGTATATAGATCCCAAATCCTTTAACATGTATTTCAAAAATCCCAGCTGTTCCTGGTGGACTCTGTTAGCACAACTCTTGCAGCAGTAACAATGAAAACAGTCCTTATAATTCCAGAGTTTTATTTGCTTTTCACTCTGGACTTTGGCAAAGATTATTCATTGTGAAGATTAATACTGACAAAATCAGGCTATTTCATTACACGTTAGAAACTGGAAAAAAATGGCCATTATCTGTAGGGCTTTGTAACTTTCTCCTGTATGTCCTTTTTCATGCTCAGCTTGAGCCGACACATGCCTGTCTCTGTGAGCCCAAGGATAGGCAACAAAATCCCCACCGACAGTTACTGTGCAGGCACAGGAACACATGAGAGTTCTGTAATGCTCTGAAGTGTTAATAAAAATAAACAAATCTAGGTGAACTGTGATTTCAGTTTTTGCCATGCATTACATTAGCCCTGGCTAAAAACTTTAATTCTTCACTAATTACCCCAAAGCATGTTAATTTTATATTTTATTTCAAAGTAATGAAGCTGAGAAACACTTTACTTTTATTTTTCTAAGTTAAATATAACATCAGAAAAATCTTATTCATGCTGGAAAATTTCTCCAATAAAATAAATACAAGGAGCTGCCAAAACTATATTTAGGTTTAAAAATAAAGAATCAATAACATACACAGTAAAAAAATGCTACGAGCCTAAATTCTTTCTTCACCTTTTATAACTTCAGACTACATCAGATATGAAGAAAAAACAAGCCAACACCCCTCCTTCACCACACATTCATGCACACACACACACATGCACTTTAAGCATTCTTTGTTATTTATTAAAACCAGGTACAAGCAAAAAAACACTGAATACCCTTGTACTTGCATTCTATTGAAAGGATCTTAAAGCTAAAATTGGTTCAAAACACTGAAGGTAAATCTATACAAAAATCTTTTAGACTATTTCAGCTGAAACCCAACAGCAAACATGAAACAAGTTTTTCAGAAGTTTCAGAAGAACTGGGTTAAAGTCACATTTTGTGGTTTCTCATTCACACCTTTGCTGGAAACAGGCCCAAATCAGGACTGTGGGTCCCAGTAAGTCACCTCCTGTAGCAAGAGTAAGTCCAAAATCAGTCACTGTGGCTAGCTCTTAGCCCCTCAGAAAATCTAAATGCCGTAACATTTGGAAATTATCAGTTTACATCTAAACCTGCACTTTGAACTCACATCTTGCCTCAAATTTACCAGGCAGAGCAAGAAAGTGCTGGACAGTGCAAAAAGATTGTTTGAATGAGTTTTTCAGTCAGGCTGAGGAGCACTAGAAATTGGACGTGATTGCCTATGAAAATGAGGTTAACAAATGCTGATGATGACGGTTAACATCAAATCATCAGTTATTTTGCATCATCAAATCTCTTCTCTCCAAACCTAATGGGAAATCCAGTTAAGGAGGTCTCAATAAAATGAAGGTTTGAAAGCAGAAATATAAGCTAATTTTGTCTAAAAGATAAATGAATGAAAATGCATAATCACATGAATGCAATTCTTTTTCAAATTGTCAGTAATTTGTAAAGAGAATTTAACAATTCCCCCTCAGATTTTGTACCCTCTTACTCTTCTATTTTAAGAAAATACTGGAAATTTCAGAAAGATAGTTTAGAAATTTATGCAACGCTTACTTGTCAACTCAAGTCTGGGGYGGGACGGGGTTTCATTTAATAATTTTTTAAACTACTTAGAGAAGCCTCTTCATTTCTGTGAAAAAGAGACAAATATCTATTTCCAGTGTTAGTTACTGGCATTTGAAGTTCATCTGTGAATTAGTGTCTAGCAGTGCATGAAAGGAAGTATTTTGCCCTGAAGAAGTTCAACTGGAGCATATAAAATAGAGATTAATTTGAAGTTATGAGATGCATATTCTGGAAGCTGTATATTTTGATATGAAAGTGAGACTTTAATGCTACAAAATATATAAATTTATTTGTTTGCTCTGTCTTGGCCCTTCAATTTTTCAGAGTTAATTTGTGAAAGCATCTTGTGTGTGGCCAAATTAATTTATTCCAATTACATTAGAACAGCAATAGGACAAGAGCTGCTCTGACATAATACATTCCTTTAAAATGATAAATACAATTGTCTGACTGAAGTGCACTACTCTCAGGGCAAAAAAATAAAAAATAAAAAAAATAAAAAAGTTGTGAGCAGGGAATCGTATCTGCAGCAGTGATTAGTAAGGATAAATGAGTTCCAGTGGGAAAATAAAAGTATGCTTCCTTTTCTAAAGGGAAACTAAATCAGACTAATTTGCTTTCATGTTGATGGGAAATTACTGCATGCTTTGAAAAACAGAGACCTAATAGACTGCTATTCGATTGGAATTGTAATGATCTCAATGAGAAGCAAGAGGTGTATTTGATAAGAAGGGATCAGAGAAAGAGTATATATGCAATAAAACAGAGATAGGATTGCCTCCAGTGATGTGAAAAGGAAATGGACAAAAGAGGTTCAAACCAACTACTTACTGCATTTCCTGGCTATTGTTTAAAACACTTTGTAAAGATTATTTATTTGTGTTAATTAAAAAAATGGAGGGAAAGAAAAAAATGAATGGAAAATTAATGTTTCTATAGAGACTGAAGCGGTCCATTTAGAACTTCAAAGGCAGGATATTCATGAAACATATCACACAGTGAAACAGTCAAGCCTTCAGTAATACCAACTTCTTGAGGCAAATGCTCAAGTATCTTTGAACAGCGTCTGCCGCTGACTGCTACTCATATTTAATGGTAACATCTTCAACAGTTCATGTCCATGTACTCGTCTGGACTACCCAATACGTAAGGTGATATTATTGAATGTTCCCTTTATTACCATATCATATTACTAAGTATTRATACTAGGTATACTGTAGTATAGTGTGTATACTATACATTCAAAAGTTAATACTACTACATGACTTAGTATCTGTGTTTCATTATTTAGAAAAGACCATTAAACAGGCAAAAATGAATAGGACTATAACACTGATTGGTTATTTTTATTAATAAACTATCAACCTGCCCGGTGCTGACAGCCACAAATTACCGCTAGTTAGTTGATCAGAGTGGTCTACAGCTTCTCAGAAGTTAAGCAGGACAAAGATCTGCCTCAGAGCCAAAGAGTAGGCWGAAACATTATGTTAATTTTGGTTTTTCCTCTTCAACTAGCTAAAGTAATTCTACTGCTGCCATACTTCTCTGACCTAATTTTACAGCTTACTTTATTTTAATATATTTATCTTGCCAGTTTGTCTTTGGTTAATGGCATGATTCTGCTCCCTGTTACACACAGGAATGGACCAAGAAGCCAAGTGATTTGCTCTATATATATTATATATATATATATATAGGCTCCATATGATTTTGAATATATGAGAAGTGCTGTGAGATGCAACATGCTAATGATACCCCTTCTCCTCAGTCCAAGAGCCTTGCTTTGGGATAGTCTTGGAGGCCCTACACTACCTCCCCTCTTGAAGGAGAGAGGAGCATCTGTCAGCACTAACCTCAATTTTGCCAGTTCAGCGGAAGCAGACTGTAACTCATGAATTCTTTAAACACATCCGTCATAATACCTGCACATATCTTTAGTCTGAGCTACTACCTCAGTGGGAACGATATGCCCTAAATTTAACAGCATCACCCTCAGTCACTTCACCCCCTGATTTAATGACAAGTACTTAGGCATTTTTAGCCAGACTATCTACTTGGTAAGATTTAATGACAGTGTTTTAAACACACACATACAAACACACACACACACAAAAAGGTAACCAGTAAATCAAATGCCAAAGATAATTCTAGGCTGTATTTAACAAGACTTCTACCTGATTGCTTCAGTTCCCTTCCTCATGGATCAGATTTCACCTGCCCCAGTTTGTACCTAGCTACCTAGAAACTTGTAAAGTATGTATGAACACTGATGGGACTGGTCACTTCAGGTGTTTAAGGTCTATCCCCTAATTTCCTTAGACCTGCTGGCTAATTGCATTCACCAGTCCAGATTAATCTTCAGTCCACAAGGGATTATTAAAACACTCATATTAAATGTCATACAATGCATACATATTGTCAAGTCTGTGATCTGGGTACATTGCCAGCTTTCTTTGAAGACCACACAGTGCTTTCAAATGCATAAGAAACACAGCGAGAATTAAGAAGAGAAGTCTGGATCTACAGGACCACATCAAAGATCCATTTAATTCTGTAGTCTGTTTCAAAATAGAGGATGTTTGGGAAAAGCGTGAGAGAGCAGGGCAAGCAGAAAAAGATATTTCCCCACTATATTCTACCAGCTTTTTGCACTGAATAGTTTAGGCATTTCCTGAGCCAAAGGTTGCATCAGCATCTTAATTTTTAATAGGCCTGGGTGGACTTTTCTTCCATTAACTTGTCTCATTTTGCATGGAAATGCCAGAAAGACAAGCTCTTCTCCAGTCATTTGCTTTTACTGAGGTTCCCATGATGCAGAAGGCAGTGAAACCCATGAGATGTTTCAGCACTGCAGAAGATAAGTACCTGGAAGACAGACAGCTGGCTCAGCTTCAGTCTAGATGAGAGCTCAGTAGTGTSGCCATACGGAAGAAAGCATTTCAAGGGTCAGCCACAAGCTTGGAATTAGATTTTAACTGAATGCATCTGCCAGACCATGTCTACAAACCACTGTAATTTCAAGGCAGCTTTTCAAGGCAGCTTTCTCAATTGCTAGACACCCAAACAGTAATGATGCCCAAAACCTTTAGCTAATGCAGAAATGCATCATGCCATAGCATGAACAGACATAACCAGCCTTACTTGCCCTTTCATYGCACCAGGACTAAGCTCAACGAGGAGCAGTCGTTCGTTTCAGCCAATGTGCCAATGTGTAAGAAAGAGTGTAAGAAAGGGTGTTGGGTTACATAGTCTATGAATATTTCACAAGCTGGGGAATGTAACCTATGGGATTTACTACCAATCACACGGTTGTTTCATGAAGTAGGCAGAGGAGGTTTGACTTTATAGACCCAGCCAACAAAGACAAGGCTGACTGACCTATACCTGACACTCTGGAGACCTCAGGGCAGAATACACTGTCTGTGATTTTTGTCATCAGAAAAAAAGAAGTCGCACCCTCTCCAGCAAGATTCAGATTTACAGACACACAACACAGATAATGAATAAGACAGCCCTGAAGGCAAGGGAACACGCAAGCACCTCTGAAGAAATGAAGCTGATGTGAGGCCCTACTCCATGAAGAACCATGCGTCTTTCCCTGTGTGTAGCTGCAAAAAATATTCATGACCACACAACAAGCCTGTAGATGGACTTAGCAGGTTATGAAAATGCACTAAAAATACATCCTCATATTTCTGAGTTTTTTTCTCCTAAGGCCCACCCTAGACACTCTCTGCTAGATTTTTTAGCCACCATCTGAACACAAAGTCAGAGCATCTGAAGAGCTCACCCTCAAATTCTAACAACACAAAAGTGAAGAAGTCAGAGGCACCAAGGTGACTTTTCTGGAGTTACAACAGCTCAAAAGCATAGGGAAGAAATATAGCCCTGCTTCTCCTCAGTGCCTGCCTACGCATGCTGTCTCAGGCTCTGTGCAAAATTCCAGACACATTAAGGACAAAGAATTGAGATAACATCTGAAACTAATGAAAATAAACCAAGGACAATACTAGAAAAAGCAAAATAAAGTAGACGCACCTAGTATAAACTCAGGGCCAAAAAGGACAGAAAATCATTGCTATTAGCACAAATAGATTAAATTAATATATATTTACACAGCTCTTCTCCAGGAACTGTTGCTTGAGCACATGTCCTRATAGCAACTAAATGCAAGGGGAAATTAACTGTCTGACAAAAGCCTGTAAAAACACATATATACATATAGTCATACATACACACACACACACGTGTACACCCACTTTAAAGGAATGCTCTAGAAGTATCTCCTGGAAATCACGTTTGAACTACTCCTTCCAGACTAAGTTTCTTTGTTCTGAAGTCAAAACTTAAAAAAGCTGTGTTGTGAAAAGCCAATGAGGAACTGCTCATCACACTTGATTTTATGGGTAGTTGTCATTTTATTCTCCACTTCCTCCTCCTCTCACACTCCTGTAGATGGGTGCATTGTCCTCCCAGTATGTATTCATTAACAAAATAGCCTAAAATATCTTTCAGTTGCATACCAGAAACTGGGTGGAGTGCTCACCACATCTTTGAGCTTAGCTGTCAAATATTTGCAGAAGGAACCACTTGTTTATATATACAGAAATTGAAAATCTTAACATATTGCTGAACAATACATTCAGCAATAGAGAAGTAGTTTTTGTAGCATGATACAAACAGTCACAGGAGCAAGCTCACTTTACAGAGCACCAGTAGAGAACAGTTATAAATAGTGCAGGTTGCTGCAATTTTCACTTCAAGTCTCTTAACCACCCTCCTTTGCAATATTTGCTCTTGGTACTGCTGGAGGAAGGATGAAGACCAAGGAACAAGATTAACTCCTCATTCTGGTGGTTTATCATCAAGATAACACCATTGTCTTCAACAGAACTTCTCTGGKATGCATCATTATGAGATACTGCAGACCTAAAACACATCTGTTTAGGATTACATTTGGAATACCAAATTTCCATCTTCAAGAATAAAGTTGCTGATGGAGATGGTTACAAAATGGCTGATCCTGCACTCTTCATACACCCCAACCTCTCCCTCGTATCAAAGAGTTTTGGAAGGGTGCAATGAAAGAATGGATCCCAACTGTAACCAATTATTTTCCAGTGATGGAAACATTAAGCAAAATCCCAAAAAAGCATACAGAACAAGACACTGGTTTGGAACAAATTCCTGTATTGCATCACTCCCCTATACATGAATTATTGCAGTGCCCTCGTGGATATTTTTAATTCTCTTGTTATATGAAAATGTATAAATACAGGGAAAATGGGAGGAAGATGCTCATTTTAAAGAAAACAAGCTGATTCCCTAAAGACTGGAAATACACTTCAAGAGTAATTTGTCTCAATGTAAATCTAAACTGTGGCTAGTTTTGATGCAATGACTGAGCTCATAACTTACAGAGTAAAATTGAAACATTTGTCAAGAGTTGCAAACCAATTGTTGAAAGGTGTGCGTTTGTCATTGGATGTTAAATATAAATTTACACAAATGCAGAAGGTTTTACTGTGATGAGCCCTTCACAGAAATAATTAGTTAATGTAGAATTCAAGATTCATTCATGGCAATTAGCAAAGCCCATCTTAGTAAAGTGTCTTTAGCAGCCAGTATTTGTCATCTGGAGAATGGAACAAATTGCACAAAAACAGTCATGAATATGGGGGTGATTTAGAGTTTATTAATAATACAAAGAATGAACCTGTTTTCTCTCTCTTCAAGGAATCATTGTAATTTGCAGATTGCAATGCAAAAGGAGATGGAGCACAATGATTAATCTGTGAGTTATGGAATAACCACTATACATATAACAGATGTCTGCTGTGACAAGGGGCACATTACCTCTGTGTTTATATTAAGAAAGAAGAGGGATTCAACTGTTTTATAAGGGAGAGTTGTGGGAAAGATCTCAAAAAGCCCCCTATGAGAAGGTGGGGAATTATAAATATTTGCAAGTGTTTATTCAGGTGCCAAGTACAGTATACTGGTGAAACATAGCCCAAATGCAAAGGGGAGTGAGGGAGAAAACATCTGATGTAAATGTTACTGAATCCATTTCACCAGTACGGATATTGATTCCGTTCATCTCACTTGGCCAACACCAGCACTGAGCCAAAACTTGCAAGTTCATTAATATCAGCTGTACATATGACAAGATTTTTTTCAAGATAAAATCTTGCTGGAGAAAGAATATTATCCAAAAGCAGTTATTCTGAATAATTTTTGTTTTTACAAAGGAAGTAGCTTATCTTCGTAAAAGTAGCCTGATGTCAGGCTCTTTGGAGAGATGGTGTCGGTTACCTTCCAATTGTTTTGGGTCAAACTGACTTCGGCAGTGGTGGAAGCACATCCTTTGCTGTTCTTTCACTAACAGCTTACAACAATAGTCACAGCTTTTTGAGGGACTGGGGAAATCAGCCTGCTTGTGCAAGGATGACCAGAGGAGGGTCATCCCCTTTGCTTTTGAATAAACTGCTACAAGGATTTGGTGCAAGTTCTCTTTGCATCACTGGGGTACTATTTGAATTCTGATGGGAGTATGTAAGTATTTCCGCCCCCGATTAAAAATTCTAGTGAAATAGACATTAGACGTAAAGGGTAGGATTCAGCTGAAGAGACCTAAATATGGTTATAGGTAGCCAACCCCATGCGAGTTAGGTGCTTCAAGTCCCACTGTACTCACATTGTCTCATCTGAAGGTGCACAGCTGTAACTAGTCTGAGCAATGTGCTAATCTCTATTGAGTACACCTTGTCCACATGTGGACACCTGCATGTSGACATCTGAATATAGGTATCCTAATTTAATACAAAATTTAGGTGGATTCAATTCATAATTTAAGAGACGCAGTGAAAACTAAGACACAGCTCTATTCTTTCAGATGGGTCATTACCTCTCACTCCATACCTATATATCATAGCATCCAGATAGACTGAAACTCTGAGGCTCCTGTCAGTGCTTATATCCACCAATTACATAGCAGTGCAATCATATCTATCCCTCTCTTTGAAAACCAGTCATGACAGAAAAGAATCAGAGAATCACAATCAGCTGCTTCTCTTTTCCTGTTTACCAACTTTGAGCCATCCAAAAAACACACACTTCATTCCAAAATCTTTCTGTTTAAGTTTGTCTCCTAATGGAAATTAGCTTCAGTGCTCATCAAATCTGCTCCCTCTCTTCCTAAGGGTCGCCTGTGATGAGGAAAGCTGTGAAAGCAATGATTTAAGAGCTCACCAAGCTCCGTTTGCCCCCAGGGACACTACTAGGAAATGATTCCAATTAATACAGCTTTACAAATGCTATAATCTGTACTGAAACAGGAAAATCTTGTGACCATAATCAGCTGACAGTTCCTTCCTCTGCTGGTCTAGGTGGCACACCCTGAGGTTCCCAAAAGCGTGGCAACAAGGCAAGATAGCAGCAGAGTAGCTAGGTATGGATACTGTTGATTAGCTCTGCTTTTCTTACCATTGATGGTCTCAACTTCCAATTTCATTTAAACCATAAATGGCTTCCAGAAGGACTCAGGGGAAAAAAAAATCTATTAATRTTACAGGGTCAGAGAAAATTGGTAAAGATAATGTCTAACTAGGGAGAGATTTTTTGTTCTCTTCTTAATCARATCTGCACCTTAGTTGAGCAGAGAGTAATTCACTGATGGACTAGCTAAGTATACTGTGTATTTGAGTAAAAAATATGTTTTTGAAATCCTGGCTGACTTCAAAAGTAATAGAATCAAGTCTTTTGGAAAACAGCCTATCAAATATACACTGACTGAAACCGACAGGAGTAAGCATGACTTCATTTAGTATTCATTTCAGAGTGGCTGTTGGTATAAAACTGCAGTATCATCAGGCAGCAAAGCAATAGTTGGTTCACTCTCCCTAGAGGAAAACTGAGAAACAGTTACATTTAGGATATTTAGTAGCTGATRCCTGCCAATTTTAGAAGCTTGGAGACATGCTTCTAAAATACCAATTTCAATGGAGATCTGGTAATCTTTCACATAGGTAAACAGTCCCAAGTTACATGTAATGTAAAATGTGCCAGAGTCAGAGCAGAAAGTATTACTGAAAATGGCCTTTTCCTCCAAAACAGATGTTATTTTTGAAGGATTCCTCCTAAACAGAAACTGAAACTCTACCTATAAACTCTGAATCCAATCACATCTCTAAGGAGGATCCATTGGCCTGTAATGTCAAAGAAGCAACAATCAAAATTCTCTTTGTTATAGATTATCATCACGTGAGGCAGAAAAAGGGACAGGCAGTAGGTAACTATTGTTTGGTCTCTGAACACGGTATGTGCATSCAAAATTAGAACAAGAAGCAAAGTGACAAAATAAAATCTCATACAGCAGATGCAAAATAATTTGAAGTAAAATTCCTTTGGAGGGGAAAAAAAAATCTCAGGCCAATTTATTTACATAGCTGAAGACACAACACACAGGAGCTCTGAAAGACTATCCAAGTGTCTCAGGAATGTATATGATTTCAAGCCAGACTAGATTTGTCTTCTACCCAGAATTTCACATGATTAACAGAATGACTTGCAGCAAAAACAAAACTCTATTTGCTAAAGGAACCCCTTAGTGTAACTAAAATAACAGACCAGTCAGAGGAATACAAGAATTCCACTCACCCCTCGATTCGTCTGCTTTGGCCAAGAATGTGGAGTGTGGAAAGGTGAGAGGAAAGAGAGCAAGACTTCCAATTTGAGAAAAAGGATATATGTTTGCAAGGGATGGAGCACAGTATCCTACTGTAATACTCTAGTGGTCTACTGTAACATTTACAGAGACTGTGGACACAAAGGTGTATCCTTAACTTCCAAAATCAAAACAAACCTGAGCAAAAGCAAAATGAAAAATAAGATGAATAATTTATGAATAAATCACATCAAGAGAAAAAGAAGAATATTTCCAAAGGGATAGCTTCYTGACAAGCTTCAGCTCTCTTATTATTTCTTATAGAAAGAACATGGAAGTAGTAGGCTGAAAAATGGTGAAAGAAAGAGGTAAATTCAGATATCATTTTATAGCTTTGCTTGACTGCAACAGTTGTTCACACTGAAGCCTAGAAAAGGTGTGAAATGCTGTCAGATGAGAAAAGTAGCCTCTTCTGTGCAGGTGCAAGAGGCTACAGTAGCTTCAAACCAATTACAAGGGCAATTCTGCCTCAGTATGTTCACGTGTACCCAGAGGAAGGCCTCTAAACCTTTACAAAGCAAAACTATGGAATGACCTTTGAAAAAGAATAGTGGGACTAAAACTCAACTTGTCCAAAAGCACATTTCTCAGATTTGGATGATATGGCTGCCTAGTGTAACAGTGGACTGGACTAGGTGCTTCAGGAGGCCCTTTCAAATTCATATCTGTATTTCTACATATACTTAAGAAAATGAAAGCTGCCAACTATGACACAATAAATTACTATCATCTCCCAGATTTTCCTGCTGACTTGACTCAGCAATATGATCAGTAAAGTCTAATTTTCATCCACAAGGCTAGTTTTCTAGAATGCCAAAATCCATGAAATCCAAAGATCAAGATTCAGGTAGGATCTTAAAGTCAAATATTTCTTTACTTAATGACTTTGTCTTCAAAAGTGCTTACCAAGCTACAGAGACATCCCYATTCACAGTAGCTCCTGGTAACAGGAGTCAGTAAGTCAGAAGTAAGTCCTAACAGGAAGTCAGAAGTTCAAGTCTGGATTTTGGTGTCCAACTTGAAGGTCCTTCAAATCTTTGTACTATTTAAAGAAGGTACTTCAACTCTAACTCTTGTACCAGTCCAATCGCTTCTATATCCTTCGCTCCAATAGACTTTTTTAAATATAATTTTTGAATGAATCTGCTCCATTTGGAAGTGTTCCATTTATACAGTATTGAAAGAAAAAAACACGTTCCCCTCCACTCCAGAAAATAAGCCTTAGTCTCCCAGATTAACCAGCACTAATGAATTCAGATATGTACTTCATGTATCAATTCCTGTATGGTCAGAGAAAATGGAAAAACCGACTGCTGTCTCCCAACATATTAAAAAAATCCCAAACTGTCCAATCCCAATCATCACATTTTAAAATATGTTCACCACACTTGCAAAAATTTAGGACCATCTTTTATTTAATTATTTTCAGGAAATAATGGAAGATTTCTTTTAAAAGTTAAATCCCAGGACCACTGTTAGCAGAATGCAGAATGCATGAGATCCTATTTTAATGCAGCTTTCAGGAGCAAAATTTTCACAACGCTTCAAGATGTCTTTTGAAATAAATGTCTAGTTATTAGATCATTATTATAAAGAGAGCAATTTTGTAACAATAGAATATGTGAACAGCTGAAAGAAATACAGAATCATGAATCCTAAGCAAATAAAAATCTTCCATAAAGGAAGCATTCTAAAATATATTTCCAAACAATGGTTGACTGCAACCAAGTAATTCGCACCCCGTTGTGAAACAAACTAATAATTTTTAGCAGACATCAGGACTCAGAAGCAAACAATGATTCCCTCTTCCCTCTCCTTTCCCTTCTAGGCTGACTTGCTAAAAAAAAGTGTGATTAAAAGTAGCATATATTAAGTCCAAGAATTGAACTCACTTGCAGATCTAAAAGCAGTAGCTTAGTAAGTGTATTTTTTCCTCAAGTTCCTATTTCTATGAGAACGCTATTAAAAAGAATCGACCTAAAGGCTTCAATGCTAGCTTAACACTGCAAAAGAAATCACTTTCTATCAGAAATATTTTTGGCAACAGCTTTTACTATTGTTTTCTGTAGTCCTTCTTCCAAAGGCCGTTGTGCTATAAGGAAATGGGTACAAGCACAGACCTCGTGTAGTTGACAGTATCTGYATACGATCATTTTGTAGTTATTTGGACTAGCACTTTTAGTTGGGCAGCTGAAAACCAAAGGGCTCAAGCTTACTGAGTAGGGAAAAGTTTCACACGTGCCATACATTAAAACAGCAGCCACTTCTGCTCAAAATGACKTTGCATTCAATGCAATATTTTTATGTTGAAACTACAGAGGAAATTTTATTCTTAGCTATCCAATAAATTCTTTAAGTTGCTTAGGGTACCCTAGTCATGCTGAGAGTATAAATAAACCTCTGAACGCTAAGAATCAAGGGGTTGTGTTGAAATAGCTGAGTGACAAYTTCAGACTTTGCTGGACTGATAGGTATGAAGAACACCAGTTAAATCTAAAGCACCTAAGGGCATACTTCCACGGAGGCGCTGCAGGCTTCCTTCAGACTTCTGTGGTTTATGCAGGTGGGTCATCCTTTTCCCCGGGCCCTCTCTAGATCGTAACATGGCTAATCAAGTGKCTGTTTTCTCTCTGGCATTAGGCCCAGCAACTGTCAAAGGGAGGGAACATGCTGATGAAGGAACCTCAAACAGTTCAGAGGGTTTTTAGGCCTGGCTAATCCCTGAAATGTTTGGTCAATTTGCTAAATCTTTATCCCCATCTGGAATAAAGACCAGTCTGCTTATGTGGCCTGAAAATTTAACAGAAGCAGACTCTCCTGAGACTTTTAGTGCTCTTAATATCAGAGAAGAATTAAAGYGCAAATTGTTTTTTTTTCCTTTTTAACTATTAACATTTGCTGGTTGACCCTGTTATAAAACCTGAGGCTGTTTGCATTTTACCTAACCCATTCACCTGTGTCTGTGGTAGGGACATAGGCATTTCAGATGTTTGACTGCCATGCAAAGACTGTATATATTTTTGATACCGTTTGCACTATTGTTATCAGAGTGCAGAGTGCACATTCTACTGGAAAGAAACACCCCTGTGCTGAAGAGTTTAGCTAATACTGACTTTAAGTCTGTTCAGAGAACAAAAGGGCTTGTTGCCCAAACTGAACCAGTTTTATGGCAGTCAAGCAACTGAYACTGCTTAGTAATAAAGCTAACAGTAATCCAGTAATAAAGGCACTTAAGCAATAAACTACATGATTCTGTTCTAGTAGCCATTTTGAAATGCCATTCTAAAAATTTTTTATTGTCTGAAAGCTTTAYCCAAATCAAGAACTTAAGGTAGGAGAAATTTTTAAAATTAGAGATGTGAACTCTAATTTTTACTGTGATTTTTACTTCTGCAAATAGTTTATAGCTGGATTTTTTGATGTTCAATATTACCATTTTTGCTATCTTCTTCCCTCCCTCTCTATAAACACAAGTAATTCAGTTATGAGGCAGCCCACACTTTGATATAATCTGTGTGGAGCAGAGACTGGGCTTTTTGTATATTTATATGGTTTTTAGAGCAGCAAGGACTCGAGTGGACTCCTTATGTAGGTATGACTACATAAAACAGGGATGCAAAATAAAGAGTTATGACTGATATGTTTCTTCAGTCATATAATTCTAACCCTTATTTAAAATCAGAGCTTGAAGTTGCAGAGAACTGGTGGTTTTCTGAAAGAATTGGCCCCAGGAACCTATTTTGGTTTGGTGTAGGAGGTTAACAACACAAYGTCTGAGGGCTCTGAAACAGGGGTCTCCTGCTTTTATAACATGCTAGGATAAAGGAAGCTCATAATGGTCAGTGTTTTTGGTTAGTAGAATATGGCTCCTATGCAGTGAGGGGAAATAATGCAAGACGGAGGTGATAGTCAGTCCATGACCACATTAATTTTTTACCTGTAGGTTTTTAGGATTTGTGTAGCCTTAAGRTTCCACATCTCTGGCTCGTATGCAAGTCCCCTGAAAATCACTACCCTGGTCCTTCCCTCTCTTCACCACTTTAAGCAGGCTGATGGGAAACAATAAGATTTTACTGAAAATCCAGTTTTTTTCATTTCTCAATTCTGTGTGTAGTTCCARTATTTTTCAGTGCAAGTTCAGCTTYSCTGCAGGAATAAARAAACAGCAGCTTGTGTCTGCTCAGGCTCCAAAGCAACACCTTGTTAGTAAACTGTGGAAAGGAAAGTTCACTGAAAGACACAAAGCACAAAATAGCTTACGCTGTAGTGATACGGTGCTTGTTGCATTACTGAACATACAGACTGCTCGGTCACTTCACCTGTACAACCAAATTCTATCTTAACTTTGCAAGCACAGCCCTAGTCCAATCAGCTCCATAACCAAGAGCAAATTTTGTCTCATTCTTAAGAGAGATTGTCCTGGTACTTAGCAAACCCCTCACTTTTACCCCACAGATCTTATCCTCCAAGCTCAGTCTCCACTTCCCGTAGGCTGGATAACTGAATGAACCGTGGACTAATTTTATCAAGAAACTGATTATGAAAATCTGACCCAAAACTTGGAACAGAGCTCAATATGACGTATACAGAAAGTATTTACAAGTTCTACCATACGGAAGTGTTTGGATGCACCTGAAATTTCATTTTGTGCTTTTGTTGCTCAATGTTGAGAGCCCTGGTCCAGGGTTTTGGTGTGCCAGAACAATGAAACAGACTTGCACGTTCCAGCTGCACCCTCCCTAAGGATGTGCAAACAAAAGCTTTAGAAGCTCCAGGACATAGCAAGGAACAAGTGACATTACATACATAATTTACACACTATCAGAAAAATATACTAGAAAAAGACATTTAATCACACACCTTCTTGAAGCCTCCTTTGGGTATTTTTCTTACTACTTCTTTCCTCCTAAACCCTCAGCATGTAAATTAGGCTTGTATATACTACTTACATCACTGTATCATGCAATCCAAAAGTTAAACTTGAATGAGTGTCCAAGAAGGTATTTCTGGGAAAGAATTAGCATAATTACCACTTGCAAATAGCCTAAGGAAAGAAAAGAAAAAGGGGGAGAGAGAGAGAGAGAGAGAGAGAGAGAGAGACAAACCAAATGGGTGTTAGACGCACATTTAGGGAATAAAATACACATGGATGCCAAAAGTAAGTTTGGCTTCTTCAGCTCTGCATGTATATATAGAAATACAAAACCACACAGGGTTACAAAGCAGAAGCTATACTATGTTTGCTTAACAAATTAAATATAGATACTTAAATGAAAATTAAACAGTCAGGTCTTTGTTATTGTAGTAGAGCCAAACCTGTGTAAAAGTCCATAGAATAAATAATCTATATAATCCTCTGGATAAAGTAATTCAACAGAATAACTCATTTCCACTCCAAGAATTTGCTTGTGCCTATCTGCATGAGTAGGTCTCCATCTTTAATTTAAACTGCAAATAGAATGTGCAGTTATCTTCTCTAGGGCTTTGCAGTTGCTTTTCTCTGACTAGGTTGTAGGATTCAGGTGGTCCTTAACCTAGATAGGATAAGATACAGCATATAAAGGTCTGTTTGCAATTTCAGTTCAGGTTTTCATAATCAATTTCTTAATAAGATTATGTTCAAGGTTCATTCAATTATCTCAGCACAGAACCTAAAGTTTCTCTCAGTGTTATGTTTTACAATAACACTTCTATTCTTGTTATCACGTTTGATAATGCTGTTTACTCCCCATTTATTTGTGATTATTGGCCTGGAGCTCGAATGATAGAATACCGAGCATCTCTTCAGCATCTCTTCATATTAAAAAAAAGAAAAAGAAAAAAAAGGTGACGGAAGAAAAAGTTAGCCATCTTTTCCAAGCCAGTTGTGCAGTATGAAGGAGAGATACTGAGACTGCTTGGAAAATATTTTTTAATTCAAAACTACAACAAGCATGACTATCTGTCAAAGAAAGGGGAAAAGCAGGAATAATTAGGATCACATTTTTCCAAAACCTACTGAAATTTCACTACTGATTTTCATGGCAACCAGATGCATCTCTTAGAAAATCCTGATGGGCGCTAATTGCAACTGCCCTTCTCAGTGGGCAACAAGCTCCTGAGAGCTGCTAGAGAAAGTCCATGCCAAGGACTCACAGACATGCCAAGGCATGTATGTGTTTTTTTCCTTTGTTCTTTTCTTTTTTAAACAAATATTATCCAAATATTTTGACTACAAAATAGTAAGGTTTAGAAAACAAAAATGTTGGAGGTCAGACTCTTTAGCAGCCAGAACAGGTGCAAACGTATTGATTTCAGAGGCTGTATGCTGCATACAAGCCAGCATGGGATTTAGTCCTTTCCTCTCATCTTGATAAAGAAACACAAAGTTTGTAGGGAGGGGGTCTTTTTTTTTTTCCTGTTGGATACACAGATGTACAGGTGAAAGAGTGCTCTTTCTCAATAGAGAATTCTTTAGTTCACCTGTGGAGCTCCAGGGAGTTGCATTTAGGGCCATATGGATGCCTAAAAGAAATGCTTTGGAAGAAGAGCTGGACTGGACCCTAGTGTAGGTTGCTCATACAAGGGAGTAGTTTTACTTTCCCTCTACACTGCAGGTAAAGCCAGACATCAGAAACGGTTTAGTGGTTTAGCCTGGGCAGCATAGGCCTCACTGTGTGGGCTGCAAAACCTGTGTACTGAACCATATGCTGACAAATCTCAGCTCAAAATAGCTAATTTTAAAGCCTGGTTGGACTTGTCTCTACACACAGTATAGTCAAACTTTTGACTGCAGTACAGACATGCCCTGGATTGTTTTACCAAATTATTCYACCCTGCTCTATATTCGTTTCAAACCCATTTCTTCTGTCTAATCAAAGCCTGGACTTGTAGAGGAATTTCAACTTTGTTTGTGAGCTCCGGCTGCCTCCTGGTGTCTGCTGGGATGTGGAGCGCATGAAATACACTTAGACTATTAAGGAAGAAAAAACACGTAGCACTTCAGGAGAATTTTAAGTCCATGTGAGAGAAAAGACTAGTCTTGACAGTGTCAGTGTTTTGTACGGTATTCTAAGAAAAAAATGCTGCAGCACTTTAAGTTCATTCTATAAATTAAGTATTGTGCATATTTATTCACTGGAATGTGTAAGTAAATTGTAAAACAAGATACGTTATGGGAAACGCAGTGTAAAGCATACATTAGCTGGTTATGGCTCATGCATCTCAGTYTCATAGACCAAAGCCAGACACTGTTAAGTCTAACTAGCTGTACTGTCTACATGAGCTGAGGAAATAGGAGAGGAAAGGCTTTTYCCACCCAGAAATCCAGAGTGGAAGGTGCTCTGAGGAGAAGGATTACAGCACCAGCTGGCAGAGTAGCCAGAGGAATGCCAGGCAGGCAAGGAATTCAGCTCTGCAGCACTCTCCCCTCCTTYCAGTTTGCACTTAGCTGAAACAGGTCAAAAAGATTATTCCAAGTGCAAAGCAGTTGCTTTTTCTAATGGATGAGAGAGCGTGTATTTGCAGAGACAGGTTTCACACAACCACCCTTGAAGCCTGACTTTTCTGGAGAGATAAGGCTTAAACAGTGCAGATATTATGCCATAGGGAAGTAAGTAAAGAGAAAAAATTACGTCTAAGCTACAAAAGCAAAACTTCCCATCTGAAAAGATACAAGATGTTTAACATCCAATCTGTGCAGGTCAGGACTGAAAATAATCATTTAAACCTGTTTTGGTCCTTGATGATGCAGAGGCTGTGTGGTAGGGACCCCAGAGACATGTACACATCTCTCTCCAAGRGCTTTAAAACTGTTGATGTCTGATGCAACTGAAACATCTACAGAATAAGATAAAATCTTTTCAAAGTAAAGAACTGACCTAGCGCCCTAGCAAAGCMCTCCCTCTTAACTCAATCTTTACTCTGGCACCTAGCTACATGTACAAACACTCTAGACTGCAATTGTATTAAGCACAACTTTYTCTTGCAAATGAGAATACTAGCCTCAAACTAGTTCAAACATAACAAAACAAGGATCAGCAGCTTTTCATTATGCTTCCCCTTCTTGATGGGGCAAATTTTTCTGCCAAAGTTATACTAAGTACCTATTTTCAAGGACCACTAACAATTTTGATATGACTTCCCTATATATGCAGGTGCCCTCAGCTGCACACACTACTGTTCACAGTGTGTGTCATTTCTGAAGACAGAAAAGTTCACTTTAAGGACTGAACATAGAGGGAGTTTAACTTTTCTTGGGTATTGCTCTGCAGCTATACTGGAAGAAGTGTGCAAGGAGTAGGATTTAATGTTACAATAGTCAGATAGATTATAAGACACACCCRGAAGAATGTCTCAATTTTCAACACAAATTTACAGGACTAGCTTTGCAAATAAAAGCCTAGTGTTTCATATGGCCTTGATTCAAAAATCCCAGAGGGAGTTCAGCTGTATCTACTCCAAAGAAACAAAAATTTCATCGTCCTATGAGATTTCTTACATATTATGTAGAAACCTTCACACATCAAAATGAGTGCAACGAGCCAAACATGCAAAATGGATAGTGCATATTTTGAATTGTCTGTAGCAAGTGACTAAGGAATAAAGAACAGGAATACAAGCTCTTCCTTTGCCTACAATCATGCTTTTCTGCTTCCTTGAGTTCTTTYGGATTATGTATTGAGGAACCAGTTCAAAGTTCCTTAAAGATGCTTATATGAATGAACACTACTTCAGCCAGGTCCAAAGGATCTGAGACCAGGAAAGAAAGAKAACATATTTTTTTCCTGTATGCACATGAATCAATTTCTCAGACAAGGAATATAGACCATCTCTGTCCTCCTGGAGATACTTGGGAAACATTGGCAGGGGAACATGGAAAGCTGTGCTATTGCTTGCACCCATCTTGCCTGTAGAAAAGCACTTCATCTCAAGCAGCCTTGTGCACTCTGCAATTGATATTTTCAGTTCAATAGCTAAACTAAATAAATAAAGATCAGATCACTGAAAAGTTTGTTTTTGTTTTCTTGGAAATAGTCCCATATTTCATTCCAAATCAAACAAATGCTTGGCAGAACMTAAACCAAACATTTCAGTCAGCACYGGTGCTCCCCATGCACACCCTCTTTTTGCTGAATGATGAAGACATTCACCCAAAGCATGGGAAGTGCAGATTCAGCTCCATTCTCTGTATAAGGGCATTTAACTCTTGTCACCTACCTTCTACATGCGGTAAGGGATGGCCAGGCACAGCTCCCTCACTCAAAGTGCAGAGTTTTGTTTCAAACACTTAGCAGTTGCCTTGAAGAGGCATTATATCTCCCCCTCCTAGCTTGTCTCACTTCAGGGCGTGTCCTACCTCATATGTTTTTTAAAAAATAAATATCTGCTTGTTAATAATGTGTGCACTACCAAGGCACTCTAAGGAAGATCTATGTGAAAATACCCTTTAACCTCACAGTTCATGCCCTGAGACAGTTGCAAAAGAGACTCCCAGGAGGAGAAAGTTTTCAAAACTGGGTCTTCCGCATTCTTGCTGGACTGGCTATGGAGTAAGTTACAGAAATGCTTGATTCCCTTTTATTCATCTAGTATAAAACAACAAAATTTATGCAATGCAGCAAGTTCAGACAAATAGCTTTAGGATGCCAAATCTGCATTTTTCCTTGAAGAAAATAATCCCTTTCCCCCACCCTGCTTCCAAAGGGATTAAAAAGAATCTGCCGGCCCATCCCTCCAGGCTTGCATATACAAAAGCAGCACTCTGTAAGTTCATTTATCTCTTGAGTCAGAATAGATTCCCATCTAGTAAATGAAAGATTTCTTGGACCTAATAAAGAACAACAATTCATAGTTAATGTCTTTAGCAAGAACTTTTGATACACTCCCAGAAAATAAACCTGTAACTAATATCCTAGAACTGGGATTGTCACTAATCTTGCCAAGTTAACCTAGTGCGTGGCTTGGAGATTAAGGAAGATAATATTAACCCTCTGGGTAGGATTTCTTAAAACAGCTCAAGGCGGGGCACTTCTAGAGAGTAAGAAGCAGAAGAGAGTATAGGGATGATGGCTTCTCCCTAGCACTGCACTCCCCGGCTGGTTGCTGAGCAGAAAGGATATTCGTATCCCATTCCTGTCCCTCATGGTAGTAACACACATGCACTGTAGCTCCAGGCTCAGACAAAACTCTTATCCTCCATCTTACTGTCCTTATTTCACTCCACTGAGCAAAGGATGGCCCCAAAGGACAACTCCACTCCAAGAAATGTGAAAGCTTCTGAGGAATTCATGACCAAGAAATTCAGAGGCATGGAAAGCATAAAGTATGTTACAGGACAAAAGAGGAAAATAAAAGTGTACAGAACACGTAGAAAAGAGAAAACAATGAATTATTCAGAAACAGTTCTGTAAGAGAGAATAGATGGGAGGAAAAGCCAGACAAAGGCTGCAGTAAACATCCTTGGTATGAGGTGACAGGCTTGGACACATCATATGYCTGTGCTTCAAATGGGGATGCAATGCACAAATCCTCAAACAAATGTCAACTGAGTTTGCTGTTGAACTAGAAGTAGTATAGCTATCCCATCATGGTACTATTTGAGCACAGTAGATACTAATCTACCAATTAGAAMGGCAAAGCTTCCTGCATTGTGCCTGACACTCTGCCAAAATGAATGTATTACCAGCTGGACCGGATCTAGTATTTCCACATAAGTTGTGCCTTATGTGGCACTTCCACATAAGTTCTGTCTTGTAGAAGACACAGTACCTTTGGAGAAAGCAAATCATCTAGCTTGTGAGTTTTTGTCCAAATCTCTGTTGCATAATATGGATGTGCCCTCTGTATCCCTAAGGATATCTCCTGGAAACATCTTCTCTTTTATAAGCTCTAGAAATCTGCCATTAAAAAAAAAAGGCTTCTTTCAGAGGAAACTATCAGTAAAGTGATATGTTTATATAACTCRGATAAAAGAAGACTTAAAGGAAGACAAGTACCAGCAGACCAAGGAAATTTCATCTGTGTGAAAGTATCCAATGATCACAATTTATGGCAATCACCACAGGCAGTACTTGGAGTGCAAGAAGGTCATAAGCCTCAGTCAACTACTAGACACAAAAAGGTTTTGCCAGTTCAGTACGAGTCTCGATATGGGGCATCTACAAGCAGAAGGAAGAGTGATCATTTTTAAACACACAGTTATAATGACCTGAACAAGCAGTGATAACTTGATACTAAATTTCTAGTACTTGCACATACCATCGTTTTTGAAGCTGTTCTTTCACGCAATAGCAAGACTCCTTCAGGAGATAGSACTGCCTCAGCCCCTGCACAGATGGGTAGCAATTGCTCAGCTGCAATGCTCTTGAATTTCCGGCACCCCGGGGATCTTGATGCTCACGTGGAGCCGGACTCTGTTCTCAGAGGCACACAGCAAAAGCGTGAGAGGGAAAGGTCACAAGCTGCAGCAAGGGAAATTCTGACAAGATAAAAGGAAAAATTTTTCCATCAGGGCAAAAGTTCAGAGCTGGAACAGGTTGACCAGAGAAGCTGTGAAATCTCCATCCAATAACTTGACTGGACACAGTCTTGAGCAAACTACTAACTTTGAAGCTGGCCCTGCTTTGAGCAGGATTTTGGATCAGATGACCTCTGGAGGTCCTTTCCCACCTAACTGTGCTGCAAGAGCGGTCTCTGCTCTTGCCGTGTCCTCACTATGCCCAGGTAATACAGGGTTGAACAGGACAGTGCATTAGTCTCCCAGTTATGTGCCAGCATCTCATAGAGCTTGCAGTATTTTAGCATTTAATTCTCAGTCAAACTATGCAAGGCAAAGCTTGGTCTAGCCGAATCTCAAACCATCTGTGAATAACCAAGGCCTTACCTCTCACAGATCTGTGTAAAGCAGGAGATCTGAAGCTACACCTCCTGCTTAGTCACCTCAAATGTTCAAGGTAATGTTCTAGCTAAATCTCTTCCCAGCAATTCCTCAAAGTCACATTCTATTCTTTCCCCTTTCAGCCCTCTCTTTTCTTCACAGAAAAATAGTAAGGTTTGACTGCATCTATCATTTAACTATCGTAGCCTCGTGGAAGCTGTGTGTAGTCTACCACTACTCTGACTAGAGACTTCCACCTGTGCACAGCAGCTAATGATGTGCAAGCAGAAGTGGTAAAACCCCTGCATGCAAAGCTGCCTGCATCCAAGGAACAGCTGAAACAGCATGTTTTTTGCCTTGCTTGGCCAGACCTCAGGTATCACTGAAGATCCAGTAAGATCTCTTCAACCCTCCGTATGCTCAAAAGACTTAACATTGCCTAGGAACTCCCCTTAAAAATGCCTGGTTTTGAACTGCTTACTTAAGTCTCTTTTCCTTCCTTTATCCCTGCTGAAACATAGCTGTGATTAATATTCATATGTTCTGCTGGATTCTCTTTAAGTAATACTAACAGAAAGTGCTTGAGAGCCTTTGAGGCTTCATTTCTTTTGATGTGGTTTTGCTSGCCAATACAAAACCTGGATGAAATTAGAGACTGACTGAAAGTCATAGCATATCATGCTCTTTAAAATCCAAGAGCTTCCTGGCGTGGTAATCGGCTGTTTTAAGATTGAAACATTCATCTTAGTGCTTTACATTAAAAAACAGACACAGCAGCATCATATTGGGTAAGACAGAAGGTTATGAGATCACTTGCACAAAGTTACYGATGAATGTTCTGCTCTCCTCGATGCATGATCTCCCCATACATGCTCTTGTGTCCCACAGTAACAAAGGTCTCAGGCAACTGCTAACAAAAAATAGTGACCAAGTTTGCCATTCCAGTTAGACCATTCCCAGAAGGAGAGTCTGGAAAAATCTGTGAGTGCTGTTCCCATCCTTGTGCTCCAAATGTGTCAGCCTCCCCAGATTTTAGAACAAGTTGCTGGTATGCCACAGACTTATTCTTGGTAATACCTGGGATATCATGCTGCATGTAGGGATAGTGGTAGAAATGGAATCTATCAAAGTTGGATATTTTGCTTTTAAAAAAAGGTTAGCTCTTGCCTTGTGAGGAGAAAAAAAGTAAGAAACAGGAATTATGGATAGCCAATGCAGTAATGTCAGGAATTAGTGATTCTGAAAGGGGATTTTGAGTCTTTATTTTGTGTTGCCTGAAACTTAATGGTACTAGGAGTYCTTTCTATACTCTTTCATCGCACCACAGCAATTTTGTCTGATTCACTGATCGTATTCACTCCTTTGAGTATCTGCCTCAGATAAAAGAAATTCTGAGGAGTATTTTTTTGTGTTGCTCTTGCCTCTGAGAATAGGCATAAGGAAAGTATCCACATTGTGCTTGGGATGAGAACACCGCTGTGAGAGAAGAGACACTGGGAGTGCATCAGTGCTGCCCTTCCCCAGTCACTTTCCACTGAAGGAAAACCCACAGCACAGGGAAAGGATCTCAGCCACACCTAGGTCTGTGTAAGGCTTTGTTTTGTCTTAATATATATCCTTCTATGTCCCCTAAAATCCCCAGAAACTGATGCTTAAAGACCAAGGAAAGCCATTCTGTGGGACATAAGATGTGACCTGATCCAGTGGACCATAGATGTGAGATATGGGGTCACTTCTCAGGACATTGTACTTATCAAATGACTAGCTGCCTTCAGATGCTTACTACCCAAAGAGCACACAAGAGTCTTGGTATCCTTTGTCTCACTTTTCTGACAACTGCATGCTCAGTTCTGCAGATGGCACGTTCATACATTCAGTCAGACAAAATGGATGCAATTACAAGTGTTTGATCTGGCTTGCAGTTGCTTTCAAGCACACTACCGTATTGTTAACGTGACTCTCTAGACAGATTTACTTTCTTTGACAACACAGTAATTAGTGTTCATTTCAGAGTGGTACTGGTGTTAAAGATGTAACAGTTGACAGCAACAAGCAGGAAAATATTTTGGGACACTAAAGCAGAACTTTGAATGCCCTTAGAAAAGGTCCTCCAAACAAAACTAGTTTTATTTCTGTCCTGCTGCATCTACAAGAGTATTAAGTACAGGGAATATAAAAGAAAGCTTAGCACCCAGACTCACAGGGAAAACTGAGCAATGAGACTTGGTTAATCCTCTCATGGGAACATGGCCCAAAATGCTTGTACTTAAAAAAGGTCCACAAGCTCCAGCATGCAACAGATACTTAAGTCTCAGATAGCCTTACCTTAGATTACTAAATGCAGAAATACGCACCTAAATTGGAAAGCTGAAATTCTTCAAGGCCCATAAAAATATATTTAAGAAAATCTCTTTTTCTCTTTTTCCTTCCTTATCCAACATCTATTTTACATGGAGAAGGTTGGCAGAATTTGGGTTCTGGCAATGAAGAAATCACCCCAGTAGTTTGTTTGTTCTGTGGAAGAATCAAGGCATTCAGCTTAGCTCTTGTTGATCCAATTATAATGGATTTACATTAACGTAATTGTACTGTGAGTGGAAACTTCCTAAGTAAAAAGGTYTGCTTCAGTTGCTGTGCTAGTATGTTTCCATATTCCTGCCAAATAAACAAGATCTTCTGCTGGGTGATTGGAAACAAGTGTAAGAAGTTTGGTTATACAGTGTTGATCTTTACAGTCTAATCGCATCTCTGCTCTACGATCACTCCTCCAAACACCAGATCAGACCTGGCTGCATAGCAGTGTCAGTGGGCTGGCAGTGACAGATGGCCTTGTTGCCTCTCCAGGATCCTGTCTTGAGCTGGGTCCAGTGCCGAGGACCAGAAACTCCTGGGGCCAGTTACCCATCCACTCACTTCCCTGTGAGCGTGATGCTTTACATACAGGCACAACTCTTGTCCTTCACAAGATTAACAGATAGAAAGGGACATACGGTAAATGGGTATTGCAGTTACAGGAAGGAGGAAGGCCAAGGGCATGGAGGAAGCATGGCATCACAGTGCCAGGAAGGTCAGCATAGATTCTGTTGCAGCAACACAGTGGTATATGTCATATATTCAGCAGCTGCCACTGCCATCAGGACAAAAGCAAGGTGCAGCCCTCACAGCAGCAGTTACAATCAAGAAGTGTTTGCTGTTGGAAAAGACCATCTCTGCATCTGTTGAGACTATTGAATCCACCAACCTGTCTATGAAGATGTAAAGTGGAAATTTTCCAGATATTGGAAGCATTATCATTTTGCTACAATACTTTTCCCCACACCTCTCTTCCTAAAAAAAACACACCCACACACCTCAAGATTTGTGCAGCCATGAATGTAAGTCTGAGGGTCAATATGAGTGAGCATCTAGCTTTGATCTTCAAACCTAAGTCTAGCTCCACCCTGAATACGAAGTGACCCTTTCCGATAACAAGCATTGTAGAGAAATGCCCTCCCCTGTCTATAGCAACACCATCTATAAGAGAGATCGGGGAGGAGACACACCACTAAGGAGTAAATAGAGAAGTTATATTCTAAAAAAATCTCATCTCATTTAGTACCTCTTAACTTTGAGAGGCTCCCAATGGTTTACTGTATATATTATGACATACCTCAGAAATTAGGGACAAGTTCTTATCTATATTTTACAATTACGAAATGAGCTCCAGTATAGCCAAGAATGTTGAACATTCCACTGCAAAGCTGTGCTGAACTAACAACACAGCTTTGTTGTCTTCAGATCCCAGGTGTACACGTTCAGTCCTGAGCCACATGACTGAGCTAGTGTATACAGAACTGACTTGAGGGTTGCTGAGCTGTGTGCCACCCCTAAGGCAATCGCCTAAGGCCCAATAGAAAGTCAATGGTGGAGCAAGGCTTCAACTTTCATGACTAGACATCTGATCACCCAGGTGGGCACTAGGCAATGATCACTCAGGGGGCTTGGAGAGAAACCACAGAATAGCTGAGACAGCAAGGCACCTCTGGAGGTCATCTAGTCCAAGCTTCCTGCTCAAGGAGGGTCAGCTGAAGCAGRTGGACCAGGACCACATCCAGTCAAGTGTTGATTATCTCCAAAGACAGAGACTCCACAACATCTGGGCAGCCTGTTCCAGTGTTCAACCACTCTCACAGTAAAAAAGTTTTTCTTATGTTTAAAGGGAATTTCTTGTATTTCAGTTTCTGCCCATTACCTCTTGTCCATTCAATGAACACCGCTGAGAGGAGCCTGGCTCCATGAACACTAACTTTCTTTCTTTACCCCATACTGCTCTCAGCACTACCCTGATCCACTGTGTTAGAACTAATTAGACTTCACATTGAGTATCACTCACTYGTTTGAAGGAAATCATAGAAGATTCTTATTTTTTTCTATCAATAGAGGATACAAGGGCTTTTTYTCTTTTTTTGGTCTCTTCTGGTTACTTTTGTTCTTCCATTGCCATGTGCATCCCTGATGTTCTTTATCCATGTACTTAATCTAATCCCTTGTTATCTGAGAGAGGGGATGGCTACATACTCTCCATACCCACTTTCTAAAACCTGAAATAGAAAACTGCCTGAGGCTAACATGAATATTAAACTGAAAAGCTTCTGAACAGCTGTCCTCATAGGGGCCTATTAACTCTTGTTCCCTTTTTCATACATGACACAGATCTGATGGTACACACATATAGGAGAAAGTCRCTGGTACTGAGAGGGCAGAGAAGGGAAGATTAAATAAGATAAAGATCACTCAGAATGAGTACAAATAAGATGTGCACCTCAGTCAGAGCCGAGGTGACAGGGAGCTGAACTCTGTGCTACTCTATCCAAATATAGCTCAGGACTAATKCAATTAGTGGGCGGTTACCTGCAGCAGAGTTCATCTGTCTCCTCAATGGCAGTTATAGGAACAAGAAATTTCTCTTAGAAACATAGATTTTTTTTCCTAGAATTCCCCATTTCTTTTCAGCCACCACCTTTTTGTCTTCATAGCTTATTTGTATTACTCCTACAGTGCAGTTAAACAGAAACTTCTACTACCAGCTATCAAGGGCTTATTTTCCAGATGTAATGCTGCTATCTTCCTAAGGGGAATCGTCCAGAGGAAGAACCCAGAGGCTCTTCAATTACTGGCAGATTACCCTACCCTCTGTCTCGTCAGCCTAACACATACATCCATCCCCTGCTGATTTGCAAGATYCAGTTCTTCCTTCCCCACCGGTTATTTATGCTGCAAGAACCCTGATTTGAACTTTGCTACACTGGGACCTGTGAGGCAGAGCAAGGCAAGGAGCACACTTTATTTAAACCTGAAYTGTCTGGGAGCTAGTGACTCTAAGCTGACATTTATATCTAGTCTGTCCAATGTATAGGGGGCTCCTGACTGTTCATCTCCTGGGGAAGAGCCCTTGGTTTTTCTCTGAAGGCAAGTTTGAAGGTGTCCAACTGACAGCTCCAGAGTCCRAGGCTTCCTATTCCCTGTGCAAAACATGTTGGCATAGTAAGTGCATCTTGAGCTTTTCCCAAGCTCCCTTTGCCTTAAACAATCRTGTGCTGTACCCAAACACCTGAGCCTTGGGGCTTTAGTATTTCGGTTCAAGAAAAGCCAAAACAGCTCAGTCAACATACTCTCTAGCCCTGAGTAACCTTCCAAGGACCTCAGGGCACAGACTCTGCAACTTAGATACTGAGTTTGAGCAGCATCTCAATATTCCTGTCCTTGGAGAAAGACATCAACCTCTCAGCTACCTCAACTRTCCAGGCCTGGGGTAAAAGATGCTCATATACTGTCCACCCTCCCCACAGAAACCAATCCAGTAACCAAATAGTACAAACACTTACAGTACCTTCACAAACACAGCGTGCAGTGGCACTTTCTGATGTCTCCTAGAAGAGGCAGCCAAGGCTGCAGGAGCTGAACCTCTCAACTTTCACAAGCTAAAAAATGTCCATCCCCCGTGTTCCACCACCCTCATTCTGCCCAGTCAGGACTTCCGCCACTCCTGATCTCCAGGCCCCACTCAGGGCACAAACACTTCACCCCACAAGTTTAGCTTTTGAATYGGCTACAGTGGCTGGAGCAAACCCACTACCAACAACACAACCTTACAGCCCCAGAATTACCCACTACCTCACAAYTTCCTGGGCAAAYGTAGTTTGTGAGCACAGGCCTCCCYCCACTACATAAACCACCCTGAGCATCCYCTTCCCAGCTGATTTGATAAAAGAAAATTGGAGARAACCGAGGAAGGCAGGACCTAACAAGCTGCATGTGGCCCATGCACAAGTGATGTGCCTCTGCCACCTTGCCCTGATCCCCTTCACTAAACAGGGAAGTGGGAAAACTAGATTATAGGCCCTTAAAGCCTTAATACACCTGGTATTTCTCAAGAGTATTGTTCAAACTACCAGATAACAGGGAAATATTGTGAAGAAAGAGAAAAATATTTAAGGTCACTTCTTGAATCTTGGTTATTGCACAGGGAAGAATGCAAGGCTAGAAGAAAAACAGACTAAAAGGCACCATGAATCTGTTCCGGTACTTGTGCAGCAGTACTGTAGCWGCAAGTTTAATGTCAGGCAGTATGGGAGAGGAAGGTGATTGTACTTTAAACCAGAACTGGCTTTGCTCAGTCACGTTCTCAAGCTCATCTACACTGAAACGCCAGGTGATCTGGCAAGATTACTTGCAGTGACTCAGGGGATGAGAATCAAGCTAGCAAGTCCTTAGCACATCTTCCTGTTCTTCCACAGCTGGCAACCATGTGGGGCTTTTAGATTCATCTTTTGTACCCTGTAGAACCAGACAGGGATTGTGAGCTGCTGTCTTCGCATTCTGCTCTACCCCCTGAGTCATCAGCAATGCTGCTCCTTTGCTTAGAGCTCTTTGTCTCCTTGAGTCTTGCAGTTCCAGCTCTTTCCACCTTCATACTTAATGASTTCAGTCCCTCCTTTGCTTTTGGCTGTCCTTTGTTTCCCTGGACTAGGTGTCCTGAAAAGCTGCAGATGGATGTACTATCTGACCTGCTAATCTAGGTGCTGTCAACCCAAGCCACTCTTACCTCTCTTTCACCATTCCTTCTGGTGCTCCCAAATTCAAATACTCCCATGGGTGCTCCCATTTATACTCCTTCACACCAATCTTAAATGTTTCTAACCACATATCTTCTAGAGCAGGAAGGTCTGAAGGCTCAGCCACTGCTCTGCCAGGGGCAGTCCTGGGGAAAAGCAGACATTCTCCAGAGCAAACTTTCTCATTCCACCTTTACTTACWTTTCAATTAGAAGAGCTGTTCCTTTTAGGTGGGAGTCTGCCAGCCACCAAGCCCTACTGCTTGTTTACCAGTGTCAGCTCACAAAAGCAGCAGCAATAGGTTCTTCTAAAATACTCTTCATCCACAGAAAGCCCTACCGGAAAAAGATTGCTCTTTCAGAGCTCTCTCTCTTCCTTTTAACCTCTCTACTCTTTCCACATGCTTCAGAGTGGCTGATAACACTGGGGCCAGGGCTTTTCTGTTTTTTAGGAAGATTATAGACGACCCTCCCTACAGCTTCAGTTCTGAGCTCTTTCAGGGATCTGGCTTTCCCTGCTCTCCGAAAAGGGGCCACAGCTTCAAGATGCAGATATTGACCTGGACAGAAGCGCATCTGGTAACCTGTACTTTAGCTAGCTACTGGGAGATACAGAAATAGGCCATGGGTGTAAGACTTTGTGCTTTATTTCACCCTTTTAAACCTTTTTTTAGGAGAACAGCCAAATGCCTCTTCCATATTCAACACTCAATCTCCCCAATGTGATCATGTGATTCTTGTCCTCAAGTGAATAGTGTGTTTTTACTTCAGTAACCCTGCTTGGCAGGGTATCACWTGCAGTTACTATTTTCTGCAAGAGAAAGTATTTTTCAGTCCAATTTTTTTTTTCCTTTCTTTCTGTATTTTTGGATGGTGTCTTGACTATTTACCTCTGCAAGGCTGAAAATAGTAACTTGGATTCAGGTGATCATTTCCTTTGATGATTTAAGAATTTTTAAATTTTAAAGGAAGCTTTATTTTTTAGATAACCTTTTTTAAAAATAGGCTGAATTTAGAATTTTATTGAGACACTACAGTAAGAAATCTTTTTTTACTGTCTGAAGTCTTGAAGACTAACTGACCAGGACAGCAAACTGCTTAGGCAGAGAGTAGCTTGTTGGTGATTAACAAGCTGGAAGTTTTGGTTTCTGCGTTTAGAAGCAGCCTGGTTTGACCAAAGGCTTTTCAGCTTCACAGCGCCTGATTTAGCCAAAGGAGCAGACACGTACCACAGCGGGGACCAGGACCTCTGGGCCTTATGCAAAGAGGACTTCACCTCCCAGGCGGACGGCAGCTGGAGCCTGCCTCAGCAGCTTAACCAATGCATGCGTGACAGTGCACACATCCACACACACTCGTTTCTCCTCCTGTTGCCACAACAGCCGCTGTGCCCCCACGGTTACCTCGGCTGAACAGCCTGGAGCGCCTGCTGCAGGTCTGATTCTTTCTCTTCTGGCAAGCAATGTTCAGCCTGCTCTACTCGTRCAGGCACTGACATTAAAAAAAGAAGGAATTGTTCATTGCTTGGTAGGACAGGGTCAGATATTTCCTGATTTTTTTTTTCAGAGCTGACTCCCCCCCCCAAGATTTTGAAGCAAATTTTTTCTTTTCTAGGCCCTTCTTTTTTAATTAAAGATGATAGATATGGTTAAAAAAGGAGAGACTTAGGAAAATGGAAAGAAACATCCCCAACAAAAGGAAATGTTAGTCTGAGGAGCACCCTTATATTCCCATCACCCAGTGGCAAAAGTATTTTTTAAAAAATGTTCTCCTTCATTTAAAACCTTAAAGAGTCATTGGAAGAGGGACAAGAATCTGTGCCTCAGTCTCAGAGAATGCTGTAAGCACACAGCTGGAGACTCTCTTCTGGTCTACCATGCTCTTTCACTCCCTCCCAAATGTAATTCTGATATTTGAACAAAGTGGATAAAGACAGATCTCCTCTTACCTCCCTCCCTCTGTGACCTTAAAAGTCCAGCGGCTAAGATGTTTGCTTACTCTGCAGCAGACAGAAAGAGGATTAAAATCTATCTTTCATGAGAGAGTTTTCATCTCCCCTTCTCCATTTGCAAGTGCCACTTGCAATTCAATGCAAACATGCTTCCCTATATATTTCTAAAATACTCCAAATCAGTTGCTTTCATAAATCCCTTATTCATTTTTGAGCTGGTTAAATTAATTATTTAAATCCTGGTTCAGTTTGTGAATACTTTCAGATCAGCTGGAACAAGAGTTTTCGGTGAATAAACAACTCCCGTTAAAAAATAAATAACAGTAATTCCAGATCTCATAGTGTCTCTCCTGCACTTTCCAAGAAAATCTGGAGTTTGTACAGGGTTTAACAGAGTTAAGCTTTGAGCCTCCTCCTGACTGCCTACTGCCAGGCCTGTGTGAGGGGAATTGTCTCCACCAGCCCTGCCAGGCCCAGGTTTGCCTGAGAACCTGGGAAACGGCATAACATCGCTAAAGTCTCAGGATGGGCTTAGCTTCTCCCAGGAGCTGCAAAGGCATGCCAGGCATTTTGCTTTCCTTTTCTTAGTCTGCAATTATTTGTTGGTATTCAACAATGGCTTTATTAATCCCCCCCCCCCTTACTGTCACCAGGACCCTCCATCCATTTCTCACACATCTTCTATTTTTACCAGACCTTTAGGGTGGAACTCTCTCAACAAAACTTGGAGGGCTACAGTAAAGAGGTCTATACTGAGCTGGTCATTTCTGCTTCCTTTGTAGGCAGTGCAGAGAAATGGGATCCTTCAAAGGGAGGTTCACATAGGCCATCTGGATCATAGCACAGAAATACCTATCACTCCACTGAATGAAAAAGGAGCCTGGAAAAGACTTGCCCAGATGTAGATACCTCCTTTGGAGATGTCTGAAACTTCAGAAAGATTAGATGAGTGCTATTCTAGGAGACAGCTCATTTTATGACTGAGCATTCTGGGTGTCTACATGCCTCAGATAGCTTTGTGATCTCTGCAACATGTCTGGACACTGAAATTCCTTCCCCTAAAGCAATTTTAGCACAGCAATAGTWTGCTGTTCTCATTGACGTTGTAAAAGGGTTTGCTGATATCAAGATAGTCTTTCAAGAATCATTTCCCCTGCTTTGTAGTTCTGTACAGTTGCTTTTTTTTAATTTATTTGTTGGAAATGCAAAAAAGTGAGAGAGGGAGAAGGCAAGGTAAGACTCAGGTATTCTGTGTATTTCCTAGAGGAGAAAGATGTTCATGGCCCTGTGCCAGACCAGCACAACAGAATACAATGAAGCTCCAGAAAGGTTGAAATATTGAAGATTTTTAGCCTGGCTGTTTCCTATGAAGCAACATAAACAAAACAAAACAAAACAAAAAACAAAACAAAAAAAAAAAAGTCAGACTTTTTAAACATAAATCCACATCCATTGTACAAAGTCATTTCAATAGTACAGACATTTTGCATGGTATTAAATTATGTTATGTCAGGAGCCTGGGCCCCCTACATAGACAGCAGATCAATTCAGGGATTTCAAGCAACCAAGCTGGCAGTTGAATTTGCTTAGATTTGCAACACAAAGCCAGCCTCTAGTGCTTGGTGRAGCTCTTGCCTCCACATTTAAGTATCAAGTCCTGAAGTTTCATAAATAAACCAAGCTAACTGCAGGTTGCTTCCAGGAGGAAAGGCCAGTTCCAGTCTCCTCTTCCTCTGCCATCTCTGACTCTGTCCCACTCCTCCCTTGTGCCTACCACTTGTGCCAAGCACTGAGCTACCTGAAATTTATGTCTTCCTTACACTGGGCAGGTTTCAGTCAGAGAAACAAGCCCTACAATTCCTCCCACAGCTACCCAGTTGCAAAAGCTGGTGTRAGAGACATGACAGGTGAATGAGGAAGAGCTGCAAGRAGTAGGAGGTGGCAATTTCCCCCTGAGTTGCAGAGCATGTTCTTGGATTACGTGAGTCAACTGTGCAACCACATCTTGTTTTCAAAGATGRCAGCAACTGCAGTCTCTGTTTGTTCAATAATGCATTATTTTAAGGTCTGAGCATTGAAAACTTTTCAGCCTAGAATGRTGGCCAGCTTCTAGGTCCTCAGCAGGGCACCAGCACGGACCCTTGCTAGTGTCACATCYCCCAGAACTGCCCCATGTTCTGGGAGTATCTATTTGTTTATTGTTTTGCCCTTCCATCTCCTTGTTTTTCTTACTGTACCTTAAGATATAGACACCAATATGGACACATACACGGGGCATGAGCTGTGAACGAGGAATGGGCTGAAGCTGGATTCTCCCAGTGAGGGACCCACATGGAAGCTCAGCTTGAGAGAATGGCAAGGCCTCATATAAACACATGGTGCAACGTGGGCACCACGTTGAGTCTTAAAGCACCACTAAAGGTTATCACATACAGGCGGAGTATGATAGACAGAAACTTGTCACTGTGTTGAAAATGAGTTTCTACCTGTATAACAGTAAGTAAAGGAAACTGAAAATCATGGATACCAAAGTTACCTCACGATAAGCTTGTCTGGATAAAAATAAGTGTCTAAATAGCTAAAATGATTCCAGATTCTGCTATAAAACATTGGAGTTCTGAATCATAGACTTTAACCTTGGAATATGGACCCTAAATATCCTAAATGTGGTTGATAAAAATCACATTTTTTCTAGTTTCATTGACTTATTTCAAATCCAGTCAAAACAGTGTTTTTGAAAGAAAATTTGGGTTTTACTAACACTAGATTTAATGTGCCATACGCATTTCTTTACAAACTACTTTGGTTTCAGGATGTTGGTGTGTGTTTACACATCACCATAGCCTTTGGCCAGAATTTCTCCTGTATAGTGAGGTCTTTCCTCAGGTCCACTCTCCTTTCCTACACTGCAARCATGAAAATCTTCCTTCAGATCACCAATTTCTGGACCTGGAAAGGGAAAGAGGACTTTACGTATCACCCCTGCTGTATAATCCCCAAACTTTATCTAGTACCCATGACTACCATTTCACATACCTATTCTTCCTATGTTCCAGTATGTCCTGTTATAAGCAATTCCTTCTAAGGGAGTTTCAAGTAGCTATGTTTGGGGATTTTCTTTTTCTTTTTTTTCCCTGTTTTTTTTCCTTGGGGTTTTGAAGGGGCAGGGAGGCCAAGGAGGGAGTGAGGAAGATGCAAGTCTGCCAGATACCTTGATAGACTTTTCCAAATGTTACTTTTTCCTCAAAGCAATTTGCCTAATAGTCTTCCCAGCCTCCACCTAAGCTAAAGGGCTTTAGCTCTACCCCTAGCATGTATTGCTGAAAAGCCTAAAAACTTCCACAAAGCTACCTAAATTTAAACAGCCAGAACAACCTTTCTGTGGGAACAGGAAAGTGCTGGGTCTTAGGTATGTATGTAAGAAGGACAACTTAAACTATTACACCCCTAAATGCYTGTAATACTTTCGCTCTGTTCTGTTCAGATGAAAATAACAAGCAGAAATGATGTAATTTTGGCAAGTGTTATTTTTAATTCATCAAAATTTATTCCATATCTATTTCCTTCCAACCCGCTGTATACTGAAATGTGTGCAAGCAAGGTTGTCCTCCAGCAGAGATTTGCAATTTTGTTCTTTTATTTTTTGCATAATCTCCAGATAGATGGTAATATACATAWACATACAGATATGTACAGATAGAGGTATTGGTGAAAAGCAGTCTCTTTATGAAGCTGAGACATCACCRTAAGTCACTAAAAATGTTTAAATGTGCAGGTGCTTCTGTAGTTAGAAAGGGATTTAAAATGGAGGGATGGGTGTCTAGAGAATAGCGTATCTTCTGTAGCAGGATTTATACTGTGCCTTTTTTTGAAGACTACTAGGGAGGTTTAATTCACTGTAGCAAATACGCATCAAGCCTAGGATGACTTTTAGACAAGTCTTGTGAGAGCTCATTTGTGCCCTTGCTTTCCACTATCTTTTATATTGGCTTTTCTTTTTTTGGTAATAAAACAAAAGATAGTTACTGCAAAAAGCTAGATGCAAGAATCTTTTCCTATCACATCTAGCACTTAGATGCTATTTGGAAAAGCCTTACAGCCACCACAAGCACAGAGCTCAGATTTGTTTTGATTGCAGTATTCATTAAAAGAGTTGATCAGCCTGACAGTAACACAATGAACAAAGTCCAAATCCTGCTCCTTTTCTTCTGGGCTGGTGCTATTATCTGATTTCTTGTTAAAATGGAGATGATGGATAGGCTTTTTCATGATGGCTTTTAACCCGAGTCAAGTAAAACCTTAGTTCTTGCACATTTTAGTCATATTTAAAAGTGGTTCTTAAGTTCCCAAACCTTTGAATGTTTTTGAAATATGTACTCAAGAAATACAATAAAACATCATTTTTTGCATAACCCCACTTGCAAAAAAAAGAGCAAAAATATGCTCATTATTTTGCTTAGCTTTTTATTCTATCATTACGGCACAAGATAGAACTTAAAGACAACATGACTGAGTAAGTCCTGAACTCCATTAAGACTAGCACGTTTTATAAAATTTTTTGATATGATACACTTTCCCTTATCAAGTGATAAAAAGAACTCTTCTAGAATACTGAAATACATTGCCACCTGCAGGCCATGAACATTTCTGCGATTTAAAAACACCAGAATTTGTGCAACATCAACACTTAGCAATGCAACATGTATTTATTGAAGAAGTACTATTATTTCCTCAGACTTTGGCACAATATTTATAGAAATGCAGCTGTGAACTTCTCTAAAYGTCACATTAATTTCAGAAATTCTGCATGACTCCCTTTTGTATGCATGCTTCTGTCTTTAAAGTTTTTATTTCTGCTTTGTCTAACTTTCTTAATGCTGAAGCTTTGTTATTTTAAAGGAAAAGCCATATTCTTTCTCAGTTATTACACAATTCATTTAACTTACTGGGTTTGATTTTCTAAAATTGGATTTCTAATTTGGATTCCAGTTTATTCTTTTAGAACAATACATAAAATCATACATTTATAAATATATATATTATATCCTGTATACATAAAATTGCTGTTCTTCTAGACTGGGATAGCAGATCTTTGCACTAAATCTTTTAGTTGGTTTAGGCACGGCCTCACTCTTAACCGATTCTCTGAATTGCTTCCTATCAGAACCTAAAAAAATAWGTTTACAATCATCTTGTTTCAAATTTTAATTTTGTTTGCAAATATATTTATAAGAAAAATATTTGGTATTTTCCCACCTAGCTCACTACTACCCTTATAAAATATATGGCTTTTCATGTTCCACTCTATTTTAGTGTTTTTCCATAGGCAGTGAAAAGAAGGACAACTTCCCCCTTTAACAGTATTTTTTTTATAAGCACAGAAACCAGCTTGTGCACTTTCTATAGAATTCCAATGCATACCACGGTAATGTAAGTGCAGTGATTTAAAAAAAAAAGCAGTCATGATTGATTGACGTCTGCGTATGAAAACGTAATATGATTATCATACAATACCCATTACAGAATATACAACCATCAGACCAGCAGATATATAAATACACTTTTAGCAATATCGAAGCAATATTTTTATCTTATACACAGCGTATGCATACAGAGTTATTAGACTAAAATTTTCATCTTGTTTTTCTCTCTTAAAAGCTTGCTGCAGAACAGGAACATACTGTATCTGTAAATGGACTGCTGGACAGTGCTGTTAAGAAACTAAAGTGAACAAAGTTTAAAAAAAAATTTATATGTGATTCAGTTGGTAAAAAACAAGCCAGCTCCCTCGATTTCCAACGTCACTGCTGCTCTCCTACGAGAGGGAGGCGTAGGTAGGATCGGCAGGTCTGATCATACGAGGGTTTCCGGGAGGGCGTCAGGGTTATCAGCGGACAGAAGCTCCCAGATTTGCCACCTCTCTCTTTGCCAGTCATGCCAGTCCGGCTCCGAGACGTTTTTACTGTTCTGCGTGTGAGCTGCCGTGGAATAGACGTTAGCCACCGGGGTCTGCGGGGCCGGACGCTCCCGCCGGGAGGCGGCCGGGGCAGGCGCCGGGGCCGCCGAGCCTCCCGCCGCTCTGGTCCCTGCACCTTTGCTTGGTCTCTGGTGCCTCCACAAGGAGTGCAGCGTGGAGGAGACGCTGGGGCGCTGCGACGACGGTGCAGCGCTCGTTTTGGAGGGGCCCGGGTACGGCGGGGGCGGCCTCTCCTTTCTGCAGGAGGCTTTGGCTGAGCTTTGCAAACAGCCCGGCTTCGAGTCATGCTCAGTGAGGTCCTCCGCGCTGCTTAAAGTCAAATGCCGCTCAGCTTTAGAAGGTGACTGGTCTGAACTCCTGCTGCCCACGTCGATCTGCGGGTTACTGCACACCCGAGACACCGCGGGATGCAGCTTACACTCAGGAATGGCGGCTGTGGTTTGACTCCTTCGCATGACCTGCCTGCCGCTGTCTAATTCGGAGGAGCTGCCCTGCCACCGAGGAGAATACATGGAGAGGTTCCCTTGGGAAAGAGAGCACTGCCCGGGTCGCAGCAAGCTACTTTCATAGATGTTTCCGTAAGAACCTGGGGGCCAGAGCGAGAAAGACAACGTCAGTCTGCCGCGTAACCACTTGCACGACATTTTACACGTTACTGCTTGTTCCCTGCACCACACAGCAGAAGACAGCGGGGGCTTTAATTGCCCAGCTCCGCGATGACGGAGTTGCCGCCTCGCTAGCGGCTGAGCCTGGGCACGTGGAGCAGCAGCCCTGCATCTGTCGGGCCACCACACTCACTCAGCAACCTCCGATATGCATGCTCTGAATCACGTCTGTTACATTACAGGGTGATTTTAGAGTTCTGTTCTCACAAAAAGCTCTACGGTACTTAGTATCTCTCAAATGCTGGAAGAGGAGGAAGTGTTTTCACCTCACAGTTCCTCTGTGATGTGGGTGCAGATGGGAGAAAAGCGAAGGCACAAAGGGTCAGTGACTTGTCAAGGCTACACCGGTCAGAGACAGAACCCGAACCCCGGTCTTCCAACGTCACGGGCCATGCCTATGTCACTKCTGTGAGTGCTCTCGAATCCCCATGAGGCTTCTGCCTTCTAATAACTTTTAGAACAATATACTACTTTTAAAAGTAATTTTAAAATGACATTTTAAATTCTCTTGTGACAGTTTTAAATGCTGTTGCATTTGTAYAACCATTCTGCTTCTCTGTATTTTATTGAGTATCAACTTTTTAAAAAGAAATAAAGTTCAAGGTCTTTTAAGTGGTTGACACACGTTTAACACTAGGCAACAAGAATTCTCCCGCTTGGTTCATTGGGATTTCTCAAAGAGAACAGGAATGCTTTTGCGCCTTTACTAGATTTGGGCTTAACACTTCTGAGAAATATCTGACCTGTTATTGCTGGATCTTTGCAGCCACTTTTCAGCGTTGAATGCCAGGTACCCCAGATATCAAAATGATCCTCCGAAACATCTACATAGCAAAAAGAGCAGGAAGATGGTGATCCATCAGTCCCTTTAGAGGCATTACTTAGAAACATATACTAGGACCTAGCTTACTGTGCATCTAGCACAAACACACCTAATGCATTGATGTTAATTGGTGTTCTGGGCTTAGAATCTGTAATGAACTCTGTGAATTCTACACAGGCAAGATACCTGAATTTCCTGTAAGAGTAGGATTTTCATCCAGACCACTGCCTTCCTGAAGTCATGGCAGAATTTGAACAAGAACAGGAGGATTTGATAAACAGAAGTCAGTTTGTGTGCTTTTTTTAACAGAGAGAATGACAAAACTCTGTCAGGTAGCCCAGCAAGCAAAGAAGATAATCTATAGTACACTGTTGCAAACTTAGACATGAACGAGAAGGCACAGAAAGCTACAAAGCGGTCACTGTAAGGCGTGTTCTATGTACCTGCAAGGTCATGCGGTTCTTACAAGAAACTGCTGCCATGTATCAGAGTTTTAATGCAAAGCGCACATCAGACATTGTGCTAGATTATAATTTTTTCACGCCTGTTGCTGATTCCATCTGGCAGTAAGGAGATTTCCTAATTCTTCATGCTCCAGTATCATAGTCATGCGTATTAGCCAAAAGATGGTTAATATACTAAAAATTTGCATTACTTCCTGTTCATAACTTGCTAAAAATCTGATCAATTTTTGAAAGCTGTTCAGAGATTCAGATACATAAAGCAGAAGACAAATGCTCAGTGGCATTTATAAAGCATCTAACTGAGATATAATAGTTTAAATGCCATCAGTTCCAAAGGAATTGAAGTCCCTAACCACTACTCCTAAAGTAAAATGGTTTTAAAAATACCACCAGAAAGCTATCTGTATCCCTAAGAACTAAAACAGTCCTTAAAGTCTGTGTCAATATACACGCATTTCATGAATTGAATTATCAATTATTTTCACATTTTTAACTGAAAAGCATCCTGAAGTGCTGATGAGCTGTCAGCTTAAACTATAGATTTTTTTATAGAAGATACCATTCAGGTGTACACTCTCTAGATAGGTATGAAAATTATGGACCCCTGCAGTACTATTACTAGGTGTGTAATTGGTGACAGACGTAAAGCTGTGCAGTTGTCATCTGAAGAGATGGAGTCGAGGTCATCCTTTTCAAATTTGGAAACTTGGAAGTCTTTAAGTGTCAGATTTTCCCAAAATCTGGAGCATAACCTCTCAGATGTAAAACCTACTGAGCAGGACTAGAGATAAGTCTCTGCTATGCTGTCACAGAAAGGCTGAAGAGTAGGATTTGTAGTTTTATTTTCCTGAAAAATAGCTCCAGCTTCTGAGAAATGCCATACCAAAAACACCACAACCACTGGCTGAGCTAAGCAGGATGGCTTAGCTCAGAGTTGTAAGGCTCACCATAAAAAAAAAAAAAAAAAAAAAAAAAAAAAAAGTCAACCATGTCTTGTGAGTTTCTGACACTACTGCTCCTCCACTCTCAATAGCTGACATTAGAGAGAAGACACTTCTCAATTATTTCAGAAATGACCATCGTTCACTGAGAAAGAGGAACACAAATAGGATATACTCTACCTTTTCCAGCCAGCGATGCAGAAGAATTCTCTTTTGTCTTAGGCTGCAAATGACCACCCAGCATGTACTGTTCAGGTACCTTGTACACCTTGTCTGGACTGAGGGCAACCTCTTCTTGCGTTGCCACCAGTGAGCGTTCAGACAGTACCGGAGAGTTGTTGTCGTAAGGGGAGACATCTCCACTTGAAGCTTTGTTGGAGTCTGTGGAAGAATGTCGTCCTCCCGTGGAGTAGGAGCCTTCTGACCGCAGCATCTCAGGGCTTCTGCGAGATTTCAATAAACAGAATGCTGTTAATGAAAGATGCTTTATGGTTACAGCTACAGGTGCAGTTTGATATCATACAAATGAAAGTAAATATAGAAATATGATCACAGCTGCTGAAATGAAAACACTTCAGAAGCAATATATGGATGTGAATTTTCCATGAGTAAAACTTCTGCTGTGAAGTGGCCAGCAGAGGCCACTAAAAAACAAAAGATGATGCTATCAAGAAGGAAAGAAAACAAACCCCACACAACTGCACAGTTCACCACAGGAAATTAAACAGTGAATCAATTCCTTATGTTACCTTGACAATTTGCTTGTTGCAACAATAAATCTGCAGACATGTTAGGAAAGATTAGTTAGATGATAAATGGTATGGTAAAAGCCCTTCTTCCATTAAAAAGTAATACACATCAGAGAAATCAGAAACTTAACTCATCTTACACTGTGGGAAGGACCCTCTTCTAGAAGCATCACAAGGTAAATATTCTACAGAGGACAGCCAGATATATGTGTAAGATTTCTGATTGGGGGAACAAACAACTGGCTTGGCTGATAACTTCTAAAGCCTCTTTTACCATTTTACTTTTTACATCACCAACACCACGGTCTGCCTTTTTGACCAAAAAAAGGGCAAAAAAAAAATGACCACACCAATAAGTACAACCCAGGCTCACAGAGAAAACTCTCAGTTTTAAAGTGCATTGGGAAAACTGAAGGAGATCTCTTGAACTGTTACAGTTTACTACTTAGACGGCAGGCATGCTGGGAGTCATTGAAGCTTCAAGTGATTATGTAAAAATACTCTGCAAACAACTATACTTTTTTCCTATTGTTCCTCCTTAAGTTATGTCTTTTATTACTCATTTTTCATTTCTCTAAACCTTGATCTTGGTTTCTTAGATGCTTATCTGTAGCTTAGTCTTCTCCTGAGTCAAACACTTCTCTCAGTGATCTTCCATTAATACCTACTCTAATTATGTGTGATATGACAGTGGCTCATTCTTGTAATGTGTACTGAAGTCAGCCCTCCTCAGAATTWAAGCCAAAGAGAGCTTGAACTGAGTGAGTAGCCAAAGCACATTATTTGTTATGGAACAAGAACCCTCTTTCCAGACAAATGAAATAAAACTGAAGAAGGAAATAAAGAAAATATACAGTGGTAAGTCCGCCTAGCCGCAGCAGACTTAAGATTAATACACAAATAATGACAAAACTTATCACCACTTTCAAGTTGTTCCACCCCCCCGGCAGGTTTACATCTGCTGTGTCCCAAAGCATAATATATATGCACCAAACAGAATGATAATTATGTTCTTTAGCATTCCCATTCTTCAGTATAAAAGCAACCATAAACTGTGGGAATTTAATTAATTAAAGTTACTCCTAATTAACTACTAGCAAGGAATCTATCCCTGAACTGATACTGAGCTCCAGCCGGTACCAGTTCACAAAACTAGAGCTGCTATTTTAGCAAAGTAGAGTTGACTTAGGCCTTCCAGTGTGGTTAGTACAGTAATGCTGGGAACTCATTAAAAAAACCCTGTAAACTATGCCTCAGCTTCAGTTAGGAGCACAGGAACTTCAGTCACCTCCTATCTGAAGATGTTCCCAAGGTGAAATAATTTACAAATAGCCACATACTGAAGGGTTACTGTCTTTGAAGTATATAAAACTATAACACAAATTAATCTCCTTCCTTCACTTTCTCTCTTTYGTCCCTTAATTCTCTYTCTCTCCTAAGTTTTGAAAAAAATTGTGCAGTGAGTGTGAGTTAAGAAGAGAAATATWTAAGCAATGCCTCAGGAACTCTAGAAGAGTCAAAAATACCTGAGAGGAAAGGGGACAACTGTCAATATCTGTAGATTTCCTATGAACATATGTCTTTCTCTCTAGCTTTCTCATCCTGTTGACGGATGAACCTACTTTACACTAACAGTGAAGCCAGCAGGGCTTACCACATGGAAATCCTTGCAGTACTAAAATCTAACCATGCCACACAGGGCAAAGACAGTTATACCACCATTTAGGCATGGCAAGGTAACAAAGGAATGAGAGGAAAAGGGAAATGCAAATGAAATAACATGGGAACATAAATTTGAGCATTGTGAAATACTGCATTAACGTCTTACCTTGAATGATCTGTTATAGTCTACCTCTTCTCAAGACAGAGCTCCTGATACAAATCTACTTAAATGGAAACTGTCAAGTCTTTGGAAAGGTCCAAATGTTCAAGATTCTAACCTCTTTTGTAGCGTCCACTAGCAAATCCATGCAATTATTTATATATAGTATCATTTTCAAACTTGTTGAGAAAAAACAGTTCTAAAAATGAAATACAGTGCTTGTAGACTTCACTAGTATTACTATAAGGAACTACCATATGTACAAATAGACAGAATAGTTTGAAGTGGGAAATTATCTCATATTTTCAACTTAAATATACTTAATGATAACAACAGAAAACACAATTTGCTAAAGATGTCAGCCCACATTTTTTCCAAATAAAGAATGAACTCCCACATATTCTTTAAAACAAAACTTTTGAATATGCTTGGTTTAGAGTTTGAGTTCATTAGCAAATAGTTATTTCCTAAAATCCCAAATTAACCTTCCCCTGGGTAGTTGTGGGATACTCTGCCTACACAGTGGAGAAAAAATAAATTTGGAGGTAAATGGAAATACTCCGCGGTATACATGCTCTTCTAATTGCAGTTTATGAATAAAGTCAGATCATGGACTTCTCAAAGAATAATAGAAGATTATCTATTACTAAATGTGAGAACTGAGAAGGCAGGGTAAAATATTTTCTACAGGTTATAAACTAGGTTAAGGACAAAAAAATCGGTTACATATAAGCATCAGCATCAGACTGCAGGCTTTGAAAGCTACTAAAGCTACACTTGTTCAAAAATACTATATCAGATTCCAAACCAAAACTCAAAAATGCAAAAATGTTAATAATTACTTCTACTAAGGATATTCCTATGTTTCTACTGGCATCACTAAAACAGGAAAATCCTTTTTGATTTTGGCAGATAACCATTCTTGCTTTACCTTAAAGCTTCTATGAGGGAAAACAGTTTTGCTGCACAAGAGGCAACTCACAGAATGCAATGGCTTGGTAGTATGCAGGAGCAATTTTTACGTACACTTGCAACACATGTGCCAGCAGCAAAATGGATTATTACAAGATTGTGACGTGGCTGCTACTCTAGCAGGATAGAAGCCTCAGTGATTCAAAGAACCTTTGCAGCCTTGAAAACTTTGTGTAGTGCATACCGTATGGCCTACTATAGGGCCTCATCTTTGTGCCACGTGTTAGGATGGACTAAAACCCATCATCATCATCCAAAAGCACTTGAGAAATATCTGATTTTGAAACATATTTACTCTAAGAGGACTACTAACTATGATAAACAACAAATAATCATAAGAAATAGCTTTTATTTTGTGGTAGTTTAAAGATGCTTCACCTTACAGCTGGAAACCCCAAGTTCCATTGTCATCAAGCCAACATACAAATTGTTGGGAAAGTCATCCACAAAAGCAGACTTTATAATTGCTGCCAATAGCAATAAATCCTTTACCATGACTGACTTCTGTAAGTTCCCTGACACATCATTTATGATGCTCAACTCCTAAGAGAACTGGACAATAAGGTACATCTAATTTGTTGTCCTTTGAGGAGGAAAGGAGATGATGTTTTTTATTAGATTAGAGCCAAGAGGGCATTTGTAATGATATCAAAAGCAGAGATGTGAGAGCAACTGAGGAAGCAGGACCTTCAGAATCATTATTATTATGAGAAGAAAGTCTTTAAGTTGTTTCCACACACTATGTTATGAAGCTAAATAGCTTCCTAAAGATTGTCTCAAGACTATGTAAAGTTTTCCATTCCAGGAATCCAAATTTGGAATCTAATCTTGAGCACATGATCAGCAAAATCCCATCAGTAGTATAGTTCTGAAGGCTTATTTATGAAAGTTAGTCAAATATCTTCTTATTCTCTGTTGCCTCACACTTCTTTCAGGAAAAAATAACCATAGAATGGTTGTCTGTAGCCACAAAACTGAGATTATGTTCTGAAATGGATTCATCTCTTAAGAGCATCGCACTCCTAGCAATAAGACTAAGCAAGAGTCCCTCTAATTGCCTAGAATATCTTAACCAAGAAGTTGCAATCACAGTGAAAACATATTTCATTAACATTAAGAATAAATCACTTACATGATAGCAGAGTAGAAGAAAAATGAGTTTTTCCTATCTCAGTGATATTTCAATCTGCCCATTATTGAAAATACAATAAATAGGTACTTGAGTAGCTATAGGTTCCTATTTGGCTTAGTAACCTTTTCTTACAAAAACTCTGTGTCAGTTGTAACCAGCTTTGCACAGAAGATCCATTTTCTCTGGTAGGCGTGCATGCTGGCTGGAAAGTAAGGAAGCTCAGGAAAAGTCAGTTAACTTAGAGACTACTCTGAGCAGGATCTTATAAAAATCTGTTACATCCACAATAGTTTGTGACATAAATTTATGCTCAATTAGTACGTGTATCCACATGTGAGACAATTATGTGTCTCCTTATTATATAGATGGTGAAATCTAGCATGAAGTTTCTGACTGGCTTAAGTCTGAAATACCACGATTATTCCAAACCCAGGGCTTAAACAAAGAAGCCTCTATAGAGGACTATATTACCATATGTCATGTGATTTGCAGTCTCTCTCCTAACTGTGGTCTTAGCCCATGGTAAATGTGAAAAAGTGTGAAAAATATGAAAGGTAACCCTAATTATCCTGCATTTATTGTGAACTAAATATACACACATGGATAGTTTTGTCAGTCAGAGATAAGCTACCTGAAATTACTTTGTATTTGTGGTATTCTAAGGAAACACACACAGACAATTACCACAGATCACATGATATGTGATAATTTGCTACTGCACATTACGCGCTCATGTGGTTAAGCCAATAGACCAGTAAAATCCTTTACAACACACAATACATTCTGCATTTTTTCAGTTTTCATAATTAAAGAAGGCTTTCCCCCCCCCACATGGTAATTACACTAATTCTTTCATACCTCTTCCTGTAAAGCTAGGCACACTATTATGTTACATCCAATATATAACGTTCAGAGTGAGAGAAAAAAAATCATAGCTAACAGAGTATAGATATCAAAATTTAATTGTGTTCTGAACATGCTAGACACTTTCCACATACAGGAAGACAAAATCCAATCTGTCTTAGAGAGTTTAGAGTCTCAGGAGCCTCTTTAAAATGATTTAAAGCATCCTTGTCAAATTTTGTGATTGTAGGGTCTGGTATATTGGGACTCACTAGAATAAAGGCAATGACTGTGTGTCCTGTGAGCAAGCCAGGGATACTGTTAATTCAAATGTACGAATTCATGGCATTAAGGCACACAAGTGTTGGCATACATACACTGAACACACAGTTGGAATATAGTATGTATTGTAACTGCAATAGTGACTGGTGYGATTTTTTTTTCTCTTTTTATCTTTCACAAAGCATATGAATAAATTAGGTCCAAAGACTCTCCATATCCCTTCTGTTGTGGCAGTTGCCTTGTTTACAGTGTCCTATCTCTGTCAGAAGTGTATGCAGTAGGAAGCGAACAACACATGGTCAAGGGGATAGCCACGATTCTGTTAAGGCACTCTGGGGTGTGTTTCAAGGACACTAATACAAGCCTCCTGGTACTGAAGGCACAACACAACAACAAATCCAAGACATGAACCAGCAGATGACTAGAATACGTCCTGTCAGACAATAGTGCACTGCATATTGTTATGTACATGTAATTCTGTGTTCTCTGCAGCAGAATGCAATCTTTTATTTGAATAAGGAAACAAGATTTTTCTTTAGAAAACACTGTACAAGAGTCGTAATTTCTTTGGCAGAGTCAGAGTAATGGAGAGCATGTRTCTACTCCGCTATAGAGAGTGCGTAAGAGCTGTGGAAAACTAGAACCTTTTGAACACTTCCAGTGGGAGATAGAAATTCCCAGTAGAAACAGAGATGGTGAAAAAACAGATTACTCACGATGACTGGGAAGCTTTCCTTCTCAACAAATAGTCCACAACATCTGGGTCAGTCTCTAACAGGCTAATAAGCACTTCATTCTGTAGGTCAGGGGAAACCTATGATGACAACAACATAAAATATTTAATTAGAGATTAATATTCTTTCACACACACTCATTTTGGCACTATGCTTACTCTAAAAGACCAAATAAAAGCACATTTATAGAGAGTATATTTCACTTAGCTTTTACTTAGAAGAGAAATTCCATGTAATAGGTATAAGTAGGACTAAAGATCACTTTGTACCACAAAGTCAAAAATTAATTACTGTTGAATATCCCACTGGTGTCCATTACACTTTGGTATTATATTTGTAAACAATAATGGGATTATTCATGTATTGCAGTCTCAAAAGCTCCAGTTCAACATCCTCACCTTGTATCTCCCTTCAAAAATGTGGGGGCATTTATGAATTTCTAATTGAAATGCCTTTACATCTCTTCTTTTAGAAATTTCTATGTGAAATGTAATTACACAAGAAGGAAAAAGTTTTTTTCATCAATGTTCTGTGGCATTTCTCTTATTTATACCTCCTCACATGGAAAATCAACAGTGACTTCTATCGTCAAACTTCTGCAGTTGCTTCATTTTGATGAGATTTGCCATACATCAGCATTTTTCTAAAACAAGTCTCAAAAGTACTTAATGTTCATACAGCTATACCAGGCCAAATCCTGTGTTAAATTCTGCTTACATACTATCAGAATACGAGCACTTTGAGCATTTTTGCTCCATGAGAAAGTCTTCAGTGGCATTGATCACACAGGAAAATGGAGTTTCTAGATCTCTGAAGCCACACTATTCTAGTTATACACAGACCTTTTGGTGCCCTWGACTACTGCACTAGAGAGATGTGTTTAGAGCACAACATGGTTATCACTAATCTGCCTACTTGATATAAATTTGCTTAAATTATAGAGTCTGCCTGTCCATAACTTGGGTTTACAAGTAGATCCTGTTGGATCTCCAGTCATTCTGGTTTTTGAGTAGCAGCAAYGGGTTCAGTCAGAAATTGTGCCATCTTCATCTGGAGTTTGTCCCTCCCCCCACTTGCCAACTCTGTCTAATGCACTTTCTATGGAGATAAACTTTAAAAACACTTGGTGGCTTCAGCTGGTGCAGGATATGGCAACATCTCCTGGGCTAGTAACAAGAACAGCACTCCAAACCCACCTCAAGTGAGCTTTGTGTTTCCAGCTGCATTTTACATGAGTCTCATCAAGTCTTGAATGAGTTTGTTCTCTTCACACTGGAACATTCACCCTTCACAAGACTGAAACAGATGAAACCATCTAGAAAACTTGAACTAACAGCGCAGGTTCACCTATGATGGATGGAACTGGAGACATAACAGTCTCAGCAAGGGGTCATCAACTGTGCCTTCTGCTTCTGGATGCAATTTGTCAGCATCTAAATCTCTTGACCTTCAGGTCACAATGCGCTGTCCATTTGTTCTCCCTGACATTTACTGGGAAGTAGGAATTGAACTATTAATAGATTCCTCAGGGGAATGACTTGGTTTGGGAGGTATTTAGGGTGTTAAGTTACAGATTGGACACTTTTTTTTTTTAAAGAGAGGAAATAATTTGGAAATAAATGAAGATATGCATCATTTAATCCAAATTGATCTCAAATCTCTACAAAAAATATGTGTAACTACCTATGACTTTTTGTCTTCCATTGTTTTTTAGTTTTATATTTGGCATCTAAGCTGGAAAAATATCTTACTRATGGGCATTTATATACCAGTCTTTAAATAAATTATCTTCTTTTTTATAGGAATACATTTTTGGAAACCTGTCACACTGTGACTTCTCAATTTAGACAGCCTTTCTGTAAAATGGAATTAACTCCAGATAAAATTTGAGGGTAAAGCAGAGTTCACATCTTTCTTTGTGTAATTTACTACTCAGTTTGRTATCAAGCTGCTAAATACATAAGAATCTACTACATGGACTTTTCCAGCAAAATAGAATTATATCTTTCATTATTTTAAAAAAATCTTCTTTCTATAAAAGTAAATAGGAAAAAAGTTTCAGCACACTGAGGACATCCAAGAACTCAGAGCTTACATTTAGATCAGGTTACAGGGTTTTTATTTAAATGAAGGGGGCCATTTTAATCTGTGACACCTCAAATGGATTTGTATTGCTGGTCTCCTTGCTAGCTGCTGGGGCTTCGGTTTCTTCTTGTAGACCAATTTACTCTAGTCTAATCAACTAACTTACAAATACAGAAATAATATACCTGTAATTTTAAACTTAAACTTATGGGGAACTCTTACATGGTTATCTCTGCCAGTAATTTCTCAACTGGCACTTGTGGCTGAGTAGATGGATGAAAACTTAAGGTTAATGGTCAGAAGGGTAAGGACATACGAGAAATCAAGGTACTGCTGAAATAACAGCTGCTGCAGCTGCTGAGAACATCCTGGGACTGATCAGAGGCTTCTGGACTGCTAGGGCTCCTACGGAGTGGAGGGGAGGAGGCATGGGGAGATGTGGGTGTTACGCAGGGGTCACAGCTGTTGCATTTGGGCACAGAACATGGGGACCCTCCATCTCCCCCTTGGTGCTAACAGGRTGGCACAGTCAGGCAACCTGTGAAGGCCTCCCCAGTGGGGACAACAAAAGGTTGTACTGCTGCTTCTTTGTGGTGGGCTTGATTTGGGAGCTGGGAGATGTAAACGYATGACTGAGCTGCTGAATGCATAACCATAAGCCCTTTCTGTCTCCATCCCCCATACCAAGGCCAAGTCAACAAGGCTAAATGTATGGTTGAGTTCTGCCTCTCCATATCCAGCTGCTAGCCCTTAGTTCAAAGCCTGGCAAAAAATAGTCCTTTGCACATTCCTGCACAACATTTTTGTTCCCTAAGACTCACTGTAATTGATAGGAATTAGAAAAGGAAGTCCTGAACAGCAACGAAGAAAGGCAAGAATCCATCTTCTCTGCTAAATCCACATGTTTGCATATCGGTGATGTTAATGAGAATTGCTTGAATTCATCTTAGAAATATAAATAGTCCCCAGTAATATGGGTTCCTCTGACAAACGTAACCTTTCTGACCCACCAATAAGTCAGAATCATTCTAATGTTTATGGTCTAGGCTACATAATACATCCTAATTTCCAAGGTTTAATTTCACAAATGTGGCTCCAGTTTCAATGCTGAAGCCTGTCAGAGCTTCCTCCCAAACCAGAAATAACAGAAAAGAAAACAAAACAGAAGACAAAAACACCTTGGCAATAATACATAGTAGGTTATAGCTGTAGCTGAATGCTCCAGTGCGGATGTCTCTCTTTTTGCAAGTAGTACAAATGTCAAGTATAAACAGCAGTCCTGGCTTGGCCCCACTCGTATGGGTTTGGGAAACAACTTGCTGCTGCCTGATTTCAAATGATCAGTTTTATTACAAACAAATGTACAGATCTTTTCCTATCAATGCACTGATTACCAAAGGAGGCACTGGAATAATTGTCTTCAGAATACAAAGTCTCTCTGTGCTGCCTAACAAAATACTAAAAAGTTGAAATTAAATTTTGGTGGAAGCTTTATGAAACAGTAACTAGAAGAAATTTGACACAATCGTACATATCAAGTATCATGGGTGAGTCTCAACGTTAACCTAGAAAAAAGGCTTTGCCAAGTTGTTTGTTTAACTATGGCACTGGGAAGAGTAAAAGTACCCAGAGATGCTCCTCTGTTGGACATTCACAGGAACTCCAAATCAGCTCTCAGGAGAACATCYGAGTTAGGTTTGCCTTTCTCTCACATGCAGGTAGCCTCTTAGTTTGAAATCCATATCCACAGATTTTAATCTCTCTCCACAAACTGAAAAAAGCTACTTCAGAAAAAAAGAAGAAAATTTCTTCTATTTCTTCCACACTGCATGTAAACTTCAGATAAAAATCCAAGTATTGAAGAGATAGAGGAATAAATCTGTCACAATTATTAAGAGTCCATATGTAACTTCACCTAACCCTAAGCTCCACCTTTTCCACATTAAAAGTCTAAATGTGTACCTGAAGTATTACGTGCTGTAATGAGGTTGTTCCATAAAATGTTTATAAAGAGAAATAAAAATAGAAAACTTCAAGTATTCTTACTCAAGTATTATTTTAAACTTGCTGTAACAAATTCATCAATGCCAGCCATGGTCTGGACAAGTMGAACTTCCCACAGGAGTAAAACTCTGTTATTTTTTTTGCTATTTTTTTGCTGTGGAAGGAAAAATAGCACCTAAAGTTTTCTCAAATTGTGAGAAAGAAAAAAAAAGAAAAAAGATTTCTGAGTGTCTCACTGAAACGAGAATAAAAATAATGCAAAGGATATAATGAAAGGCAATACAGTGATAACGAAAAGACAACAAAACCACGAAGTTCATCAGAGGCTAAAATCAGGCTCAATAGACAGGACTCAAAATTGCTTTGTCATGCTTTTCTCCCTGCTGAAATCTGGCAGGCACCTTGCCCTTACACTCTACATCTGACAGTCCTAGATGTGTGGGCACAGATCATGGGACTTTCGATCTCCCCCTTGGTGCTAACAGGGTGGCACAGACAGGCAACCTGTGAAGGCCTCCCCAGTGGGGACAACAAAAGGTTGTACTGCTGCTTCTTTGTGGCTATAATACAGTCCAGGGTTGTCTATCTTCTGCCCCTCGACTTTCTAGCACCCAGTTTTGCTAAAGCACTGAAGGAGGTTTCCAGAGCAGTCTTCATTCTTCCTCAGGCTTTAGGAATTGATCACCTCAGTATAACATCCAGTGCTGCATAGTCACAAGACACAACAAACCAAACTTTCTTTTTTTACCTTTTCAAGACTTCAGTTTTTCTTACAACATTTATGCCTACTAAAGTGAAGACAGGATGGTACCCACCACTAAGTCTGACTACCCTCTGCTACCCCAGAGGAAGGTGCTCTCTGCCTCAGGCACAAATCATGCTAAACTGACTAATAATTTTATAGGTAGAAAGAGAAAAAAATAAGGCCATAGAATGAACTGTCCTTGACACTGCTAGGCACCAGGAACATGGTTCAGATAAGCTGCATCTTCATCAAGCAACAGCACGTAGGAATTATTTGGCAAGAACATGTCTAGGTCCAAGATCACCTTCCCTTATAAAAAGACCTTTCTTCCTTCAGCAAGAGAACAAAACCCAGGATCTACACAGGTTTATGCTTTACTCCTCCTGTGCAACTGGCAAATAAGAAAGCTTAGCCTTTTTTCCCCGTCCAGCCAACAAGAAATTCTTTGACTGAGGAAGGTCACTCCTTACATTAACTAAGGACCTTGTTGCCCTGAGGATGGGCAATGGTCCCCCAACTTCTGAAACTGAGAGGTGCAAGAGCATTTTCAGTCTTTTAGGCTGGTTTAGTACACAATTGCATCTTTTCCAGAGAGAAATCTTCTAAGAACATATTTTATCTACATAGAAACCATTCTGGCCAGATGCAAGTATCCATTTTTAATATTATTCCTTACTGTAAAGCATTTTCTTTGATAAAAGGGTATTTTCCCTGCTTACTAATTCTAATCACCCCTCATTCAACACATTTTCCACAGTTTTTCATCGTGTTCTATTTTAATACCAGCCAGATATTTGCTCATTTGAAGTCTGAAACGCACAGGAGTAACATGAAGAAAAATCTACCTACCATGAAAAGAGCTTCGTAGTTTTCAATCATCTTCTGCACAACAGCTATGATAGCGGTGCTCTCTTCAGCTCGAGCTGAACTCTGAACTGTGAATTCTTTGTCTGTAGATTTCTGCTTGTGCAACAGGTTAGGGCCAAAGATTGTAGCTAGGTTGAGTGATGTCATTTTGTTCCCAGTAATCTAGAAAACAGAGTAGAAATGAGGAGGTATATACCTAAAGTATACACTATACCTGTATGTATATATACATACAGAGAACATCTGGCAGTTGGTTCATTCACAAACCCAAAAGTGTGTGCTGGGTCAAACAGAAAATGAACAACTTTTGTAAATGTTGGAACACTTTGTCCGTTTCTGCAATAAGTAACGTGGATTTTCCGGACAGATCTACAAATGGTCTGGAGCAGCAGAGGGTAAAAATGCTCCCTGCTCTTAATTCCCTGAACTGCAGCAGTAGCATACGTCATTTGAATTCAGGGAACACCCTTCCTAGTTCACTACCTCAATGTATTACTGTCTCTTAAGATCAAATACTGAAAATTTCTGGGTTTTTCAACTAGTACTGATGATTTCAAATAGAGCAACGAAAACACAATTTCCCCCCTTTGAGTAGTTAAACAGTTTAGATAATTGAGGAGCATACTTATTATTTTCATTAGTATTTTCTTGTTTGCTTTTTTGTTTCCTGGAACATGCCGAATGTTTGGCTGCGTTTTTATTTTTTGACTTTCTTCTTCTTTTACAAGTCTGTCCTCAAAGAAGCTATAGTCATCTGATTTGGGAGGAGCTAGAAGGCTGGTATAAATAGCAGACTAGACAGAAATGATTGAAAAATATATAATACAGCACATTTTAAACCAAAATTTTCATTGTCAATTTTGTCATTATAATACTTCTTCTTTGTTTTTCTGCTATTCTTTTAACATGGCAAAAAGCAAGGGTCACATGCTTCCTCTCTCTGTCTCCACTTGGTTGCTATTCTGGGAATGCAGAAGAAGCTGCCAGCAGTTTGACTATATAAGACTCTAAGTGAACTTCAGCTGTTGACAATACTTCTTGCAGGCTTTGTTTTTAAAAGAAAGAAAATCATATGAGCCATTCTTCACTTGTTTCAGTTACATCTGAACTAATTAATTAATAATAAAAAAACCAGAACAAAGTACAAAATAAAAGAGGTAAGAAAGCAGCATGTCAAGAAATGACTGGCACAAAACGAATCTTTTCAAACAATATTTTAGTTCTTCTGTTGCTGGCCAATTASTGAATACTGAACTTAAAACCATAAACCAACTTTACCTCATTTATTTTTTACAGACTTCAGCTAGATTGCATAGATCTTTTTTTTTTCTTTTAAATTGGTGGGACCATGATGCAATCCTGAAAAGACACCTGCACTAGGCAGGGATGTGAGCAGTCACAACAAACGTGGGAGATTCATCCTGGCCCAGCTGTGAGCAGGGCACCCTCCCCGGTCTGCGCAGCACCAGGCACCCGGCTGCCCTCGGGATGGCCTGCTGGGGCACCAATWTTGCCAGCGTACGGAGCCGCCGAGGCTGCACAGGCACGTGGAGCCCGCAGCGTGCTGGGGGCAGCCTCTGGCTGTGCCTGGATCCGCATCTGCGAGYAGTCTGCATAAACAGCGAGTCTCGTCTTAACGGCAGTCTCAGGGCATCCCTTAAAAAATGGTGCAAACATACTCACTGAAACTAACCGAGTGAGTCACTTTATTAAAGTTAGCAATCTGTCTTCATCTTGGTGCAAGAAGGGCTCTCGGAAAAGGGCCTGTGTGCCAAAGCTTGCCTGCTTTGCTTCCAATGATAGCAAACAGTCCAATAAAATACTTTCTATTGCCCTGTATGCCTTTATTCACTTAATCATTAACGAATAGCTTAAATAATTGCAAGCAGAATCTATAAAAGATATCCAATTGCACATAATATTCCTTATGTTTACAATACTGCCAAGATGGCTTACATACATTTGCCTTGCCAAAGTACCTGCAGCAGAGCTGACGTACGGTTAAGGGCAATGAAAATGCCTGTATTACAGTTGATGTGCCAAACCAACTCTCCTAAGCAGCCTCAGCCCCTAGCCCTGCAATAAGATCCTCTTGGGCACATTCCTGAACAACAGGGAGCTCTTTGCTGGATCAGGGRAACCAAGACCTTAGTTATCACAGATATGCAACATTTTTAGCACAGTAAAATTATTACAGGCTGCTCTTTTTAAATGTCTTCCATTACAGTGGTGTAGTTTTCTACCAACTCCTTGCTGCAAATGCAAATAATAGCATTTAAAGTAGGTTTTAAAATGAAAAAGGCCTTCAAGTCATATCCAGCACATTTGAAAGTTAGGACTTCAGGCAGAAATTGGGCAAAATTCAGTTTCAAAGTGCCTRCTCTTAAATCACAGCCAACTCATAAAGGTATCCACAATTGAGAGAAGTCACCACGGTTTTCCATTTGGAAGACAACACTGTCTAGGAGTTTCAACAGCATCTAAGAAGTAACCTGCTCAGGTAAGTGCCCAAACAAACACCTTAGTCTCTGTTGCAGTTCAAAGGACAGAAATGTCCYTCACAGAGATAAACCTGTACAATTCTGTTGAGCAATGACAGACTGTATCCATCGCATTCAAAAATACTATAGCTGCCACTTTTTGCAGAGCAGACCACTCCTTAAAGCATTTTCCTAGTAGGAAATGCGAAGCCTAGATTTTCAGATCTTCTGGGTGTGAGGGGCTCAAATGCACAAGTCTCAATGCTCAGAAGTACTCCTAAGCAAGACAGTTACAGGTATTCTTGTCCCCATGGGATGGGTGCACTCCAGCCTCTCTGCTGAATTCCTGAAGTCCATCAGGTGAAAGCAGGGGAGCTGGAGTTCCTGTCTTTTATTTTTTATTTCTCATTGCCGAGTGCACACAGAGAAACCAAATGAACAGAGAAAYGAACTGCTATGCCCATAAAAGAAAGGAATATCAAAGAATGAAGGGAGAATGAAAAAGCACACCCTTGAATGCGCTGCACTTTTGTATGAGAGTATTTTTTCCATAGAATATAATAGGATAAAACAAGTGAAAAAAAAAGGATGGATAACATTAGATGCTCTTAACAACAAGGTCTATCAGGCTGTGAATCTCCCAGAGGAAGTGATGGATGCCTTACTGATTAAATCATACAAAAACTAAAGTCACGCAGCCCTAAAAACACAGTGTTGTAAACAACTAAATGGTAAATATGCAAGCAAGAATATTAAATCCCTCCCAACTTTCAGGGGTATGACACCCTTGTGATTCTTTTGCAGCTTTAAAGAATTCTTTTTAGACYGCTAATTAAGCGACATCAAAGGATGTAAGTGACCTGCGCTCACCTCTTGTCCATCTTTATCTGTGGTGTCTTCTGCGTGGCCTGCCACTGTGGAGAGGAACTGCAGCAGTCGGTGTAGGGTATCGCAGTTACAGGGAGGTAGGAGATAAATGAGAAGCTGTAAGGTGCTTAGCTGTTCATCTGGCTCTAATACTAAGAGGGAAAAAATACATTCTAAGAAAAGCACTCCAACTAGCCTAAATGCAGAACAAATATACTGTTCCCAGCCCAAAGGAAGGCATAAGAATAGATTTGTTAATGGATCATTTTCCTTATAATGTCAGAAGAAAGAAAATTTTAAGGAAATATCAGAAATATAACAAATTTTACTAAAGGATTTTTGTTTTAGTTTATCAGATTTTTGCTCACAGGTTCAAATGAGCTTTTACTACTCTACAGGAGAGATGAACATCCATGTTCCATACTCCACCACTGTCATTGAACACAAAAATTTGTTTTGATTTTGTACTTATTATATTCATTTAGGTATAGCTACTGTTATACAGGACATGATTTGGAAGCATTCCAGCCCAGTTTATGCTTTAGCCATTTAAAATTGGTTTTCCTACTGTTTCATGTCTTACAGTGGGACTGGGAAACTGGAAAAGCAACTAGAAAGACCAAGGAAATTCTACATTTTCTGTAGTCTCTTCAACCACCATCACTTTAACTACCTAAAATGCAATGGTAGCCAGTAGCAAAGGTGGGGCAAAGCCAGAACCTCTCACAMGAGGCCTCAGAAGAATTTGAAGAACACATACCAAGCAGCAGCTTAAGCTTGAAGGGTCCAAGTTTATTTTCTCCCAAATCTGTGAAATTCTGCAACCAGCTGCTAGCATAGGCCAACATGTTTGGGAGTATGTAATATGAAGGCTCTGAGGACCATTAATTWTCATGGAACTTAAACTTTTGAAGCTAGATTTTTGAAACCAGACTGGAATTTTGGTCAATGAACAGCTACAAAAATTAAAAGCATTAATTATGCTAAAGTRACTGGATTCAAATGGGATTCTGTCATCTGCTACTGCAGAATCAATGACAGGATCAGAGTTTAACAAATCACAAAAATCACATCCTATATACAAATATAAAAATATGTATCAGTAGATACAAGTGAAATCTCTATTGTTCTAGTTTTCTGCTCTACACTTACACACAGCATGAACACCAAGGAAAGACCTTAGCAAATTATAAAATACAAATATTTGGAGTGAACCAAGGCTAGGGAATTAAATGCGCAGAAAACATAATATGGATAGTGGAGATTACAGAATTCAAAGAGCTAAACTTTTGAAAACCAGTAAATCAAGATGCCGCAAAGCTCACAGAGAGTGTTGATGAAAGGTGTATAAAGTTCCCTGGTGAGAAGTGGGTCAGGCATGTCACGCAGAAATTCCTTTAATAAAGCAGCAACGTCATGAATGCTGTGCTCTTCGTCTAACACAACATCTACACCTCGGTCAAACTCCTCACGTAACTGAAAAAGATCATGACAAAAACCAGTTACTCCACATTGTCCCAATTAGTATGTTCCAACAGAGAACATATTTTAAGATGTAGATGTGTACCCATTTACGCTTTCCAGATTGCAGAAGACTAGTTACAGTTGATGTGTAATTGYGTAATTGCTGCTTATCCTCTCATACAGAATTTAAAGTTTGTATTGGACTGTAATAAAACACTTCTTTACAACTCATATACGGCACTTTTTTATGATAAAARGCATATAAGTAAATTTAATGTTTGTAGAAATGTGAGATTAATATCATAGACAGACACCAGGGAGAATAGGAAATCTGCAAGACAGGCTTTCTTGTACCTTACTGCATTGTTCCAAGATCTCAGGATCAGACTAAGACGACTGAAAGGCATATTTCATGACATAATTGTTTTTGYACCAAAATTTTAATAAGAATAGTAAAAACAGCGTTAAAGGCCACCGAACTCACATTTCTTGTGTGAATTAAAATGGCAATYTGAACATAAGCAGCAAGTACCCAGGTTCACTAAGACTTCATGGCACTTGTCCACACACATCCTGTTCCATTTTCCTGATTTAGTTATATTTGCTAAGTGATCAYCACTAGGGAGCTAACAAACACCAAACTAAAACCATCATGAGCTACTGCTATTTTTCCAGTTACAGTTCCCAGACAAAATACTGTGTAAATTGAAGGCATCAAACTTCTCAAAGGCAGAAGAAATCACTCTCCCATATCTGACAAGCCTTATGAAAAGATTAAAACCTGACTTTCTGAAGAGATTTCCCAGCATCAATAGCAGAATTTGGCACATACTTTCTTCAGGCCAAGAGTTCCATTTCTTACTGTCATGTTAATTTTTGAAATAGTTTTAAAAGTACTTCCAAGGAGAATTTCTTATCTTTGCTGATATTAYGAGGAATCATGATCTCACATGTAACTTCTTTTGAAAATAATTATAGCCAAATCTAACTGAACAACAGGAAATTTCAGGTATCAGCCTCCTTTAGCAGGATTAAAATGTATTACRGGCATATTGTAGGGAAGAAAGAAGATAAAATACAAACAAACTACGTGCTTGTGATAATCTGTGGCAAATCTTGATCACAGGCAAATCTATGTGAGTGTAAATAGGGTGTAGGAATGCAGAAAATCTTGTATTTTTTGTTGCAAGTGTGCAAGTGTATTGGGTGTGAAAGACATTCTATAAAAGCTGGAGTCTCCTTCCTAATTTGTTACATAAGACTACTATTAATATCATCAGTACTARTCATCATAATTAATCATAATTAATGATCACTAATTAAGTATGTTATTAAGACTGGGAGTTTTTCAGATTGGTGTTAAATTTTGAACATCACTGTGCAACACCATCAATTACCTCCATCCAGAGGGCTGCATCTGCACAGCTACAGAAGCAACTGAGGAAACAGATTAGCACTGMATTAGGAATTTGGACTTCCTAAATAGCTGTCTGAATCATAAATTGCTGCTACAGCCTTCAATATAGCACTTCTGATCTGTTAGCCCCATGAGATCTAGACAGCATAACTAGCCCAATATCAAATAATCATCGGTGGAACAGGGACACGTTTCAGGCTGAGCTATGACAGCTGTGGAAAAAAACATATWTTTTTGCGTTTAAACCTTAATTCTTGTGGACTTCAATAGCACTGAATGCTTTTGGAAAGTGCCCTTGGGAAACTAGAKTATCCACTGGTGTGCAAGACGTGGGAGCTGAGACCATCCTAGCTGGGAGAGGCAGCAGCCAGCAACATTCAAGCCATTAGGCCCTATGGGGAGGGCTGCCCTCCATCCACTTAGCAACCTTACTCTGCTCATGCAAATTTATCTTTTCTGGGCAAATGATAGTACCTGGCATGTGGCCATACCACATGTAGCACTCGGAGCCAACACTAGCACGGGAATCTTTATGCTATACCCCACTGATTGTGAAAATATTCTATGCTGGTTTGTAACAGACAAGTTTGCTTTAGATTTTCTTTCCCTGCTCAGCAATCGCAAACCCTGCTGGCACATTTATTACTTATTTATTTATTGCAACAAAATGCAGTTGAAAGAGGACATTTTCTAACTGGGAGGAGGCAGGGGTGCAAAATTATGCCTATTTTCTATACAAGAAAAACTAATCAACAGCTGCAAAAGCACAACAAAATTTGAGTATTGGGTTTGGCTTTCCATGGTTCAGAAAATGAAAGGAATTTTAATTGAATCCAGATTTTCCTATGTGTTCATGTTGACAGCATTTATTATTGTAACTGCAAGGGCCAAGTTGACACTTCCATGTTGTTTAATAAAATAAATTAGTTCACCTAATTCAACAAATTAGTCCATGTAATAGAATACATAAATAGCTAAATCTCTTGATTTCCTCAGCTTTTGAAAACATAGTAAAAGCAAAACTGGTGAAAGTCAGTGATGTTAAAAGTGATGCTTAGCTTACAAGCAAATGATCACAAGCCCTCTTTTTTTTTCCAGAGGTATGATGCAATTGTACTTATCTCTGCATAATAATATATGTTTTCTCACTGAAGCCTGCAACGCAAATGTCAGGCAACTTACTCTTCCATACTTTTGTAGTACATCAGCCACTCAGCAACAGAAACTGGTAGAGAGTAAACTACAGATCAAGAGGTTATGCTGTCCCACCAGTCAGAATGGAGTCAGATTAGCTATTCAAGGTAACTTTCCAGAGAGCCAACCATTATGCTGTGTAGTTTTGCAACACAAATCTTACTGTGGGGACTCCTTTCTGCTTGGTCTTTTAAACTTTTCATCTTCTTCATTAAGACTCACATAAAGTGCTATTCTCTACTATTTTGTCACTTCARCATGCACAGGACTTCTGGGAATAACAATGAAATAATTCAACGGAGGGAACACCCACTTCTGCCTTTGTCTCTGGAACCTAACYGTACACTATCTTTGCTTTTTCAACATTTGGCTGAGACTAGGACTTGGATGGGACTGCTCTGACCTTGAAGCTTAAYAGGGGTAAAAGAAAGGTGAAATTTGGGAGCAGCAATTTGAGGGTCAAAGAGATTGTTTTCTGCTTGCATATTTTCTCATACTGTAAGTTTTCCAAAAAAGATTTACAGTTTGGGTTTACTTTGGGAGCTTCAGCTGTTTCTGAGATGAAACTAGCAGCCAACATTTTTTTTTCCCTACAGTGTAACCTTTGGAAAATTTCATCACTGTAGTCTATTCAGATCTCCAACTCTCTGTYACTTCTGCAGAGCAAAACATACAAAGACTGTTAACCTGCTGAGATCCTGACAAGGATTTCATCAAAGGCAAAAGATGACTGGAAATGGCCTGTTATGAGCTATTATAAACACAGTAAAGTAACTGACACAAAAAGCCATAATTTCATCAAGTAAGGGATGGGGAAGAAATCACCTAACAGGAAGCAATCACATTTGTTTCTATTTTAGCTGATGAGGGAAAAGCAGTGACACTTGCATCCATATCCACTCACCTGTCTTACTCTCTTTTTTGAGCTTCCAACTCTGAATATTCCTACTGTCTGGAGACCTGCAAGTATAACACATTACAGAACTGTTTTATTGTTTAATATTCTGCTGAAAGTTGCACTGAATCAAAGCAATCTTGGCTATTTGTGTACTTAAGAGTAGAAAAAACATATTCCTCTATAAACTCRTATACTTACCACACTGAGGCAAACCTCAGCTGTCTTGGAATAAGTAGTCATCCAGTGTGCTTTTTAAGGACCTCACATCACCTAACCTGCAAAACAGCATCTAAGTGACATTTCCTGTGATGCCATTCTGAAATATTGAGGCACTGCTTGGTATTTGGAGATGAYACTTCCAGGACTGATATCAAAGGAAACAGGCAATGAAATAGCTGAATACTTGGACCCTGAGCTGTGTCTTTGAAAAGCATGTGGTGTTTGGGTTGCCCCCTGGCTCTGTACCACCTATCACTACAAAGCTGAGCGTTTCCTTGAAACGGACACAAGCAGGACACTCAGGCAGAGTGAGTGCCTTGGGAATTGTACAAACTTTATAGGGCAGGAAGAGTTACTATGTAAAGGGATAGCTATAAAGTACTATTGTACTTGAGGCAAAGTGCAGCCAGCACGTTTGCTTGTTACAGCATTTAGACTTGAAGCTACCTGGGAATGAGTGTTGCCTACTGTTCCATGAGGAACTAGTTCATACCTTCTTGTGGCTCTGCAAGTGTTACCAGAATATCAAAACAAGCAGTAATATGTGGATACTGAATGGGATAAATGCTGCAAATAACAGAAACTGAAAAATTTGACAGTAAATGAGATACTGTGCTCTTTAGCAGTGAGAATGTGAATGGAAATTTTAGAGATTCAAACACTTGTGCACATAACACCATTTTACATCATTATCATTTTCAAAAATGAATGAGATTACCTACAAGCTTTTAAAAATTCATAGTTTGACAAAGTCTATTCTGTAGCATTGATCTCCCTTACTGACATACAGGAAATGTAAAATAACCTTGTAAAACAAATGCWTTCCTTCCAGCCATGAGACTACATTGCCCTGCTGTAGATGTGTAGCTTTGCAGTGTTTGGAGGTGCAGATTCCCATCAGAGAAATTCAAGTTTCTGAGCCAGCAACATGCCCTTGTGGCCAAGAAGGYCAACAGTATCCTGGARTGCATTAAGAAGAGTGTTGTTTCAATAGGTTGAGAGAGGTGATCCTGCCCCTCTACTCAGCCCTTGAGAGGCCACATCTGGARGACTGTGTCCAGTTCTGGACTCCCCAGTACAAGAGAGACATGGAGCTACTGGAGAGGGTCCAGCGCAGGGCTACGAAGATGATTAGGGGACTGGATCATCTCYCTTATGAGGAAGGTTGTGAGAGCTGGGCCTGTTCAGCCTGGAGAAGAGAAGACTGAGGGGGGATCTTACCAATGTCTACAAATACCTTAGGGGAGGGAGTCAAAAGGATGGGGCCAGACTATTTTCAGTGGTGCCCAGCGACAGGACAAGAGGCAACAGGCACAAACTGAAACATAGGAAGTATGGGTGACAGAGCACTGGCACAGGCTGTCCAGAGAGGTTGCAGAGTCTCAAAACCCTCCTGGACGGGTCCTCTGCAATGTGCATGACCCTGCTTGAACAGGGAGGTTAGCCTAAATGATCTCCAGAAGTCYCTTCTAACCTCAACCATTCTGTGATTCTGTAATTCTGTGATAAAATCACAGTATCCAAAGGATACTGGGCTAGATGGCCTTTTTAGCTGACTCAGACACTTTGGTGTTCACCAAAGTCAGCTAGCCTGGATTAAAGGGATGAAGGTCATTCATTTCAAATTGAATCAGCCCTACACTTACTTGGTGGCCATGATATCTAATCTCTACAACAGCTACTGATGACTTGCTTACAATGTTTTCCTTTATGTATTTGTAAGCAATGTGGTTTTCAGTTATGTATTATAAAAGCTTGGTGTTGTTGTTTAAATCATAGTCCCTCATTTGCAATAGTCTTTCTTTCAGAGCCAGTAAATTATTTCTTGCTCATCAAATTAGGCATCAAACATGTCATTTGGTATTGCAGTTACCATAACTTAATGGTTTGTTTACTATCTGGACATACAATAACTCTGTCTTGCTGTGGCCAAGTCATTTCAATTTTTTTATAAAACATCCTTATGAGACAAAGATACAGTGGGAGCGATGTTGAACTGATACCTTGATTAAGTACTGCTTCTGCATTACAGAAAGCTTGTGGGAGATTTGTGCCTGAACAGGAGCTCCAGAAAGATTATAAAGACTTAAGAAGAATATTGGCAGACTTAAGAAGAATATTGGCATGAGCTTATAATTCACTTCAGAGAAAGCAGGCCTGAGCCTGAGGCTGGTCAGTAGGACCCAAGCCAGGGACAAACTGAGCAGGAAGCCTTGTAGTGAGGAGAAAAAAAGTTTTCGGAGCTTAATATAATTTAGCATGTGGAGGTTTTTTGTTTCTCCATATTCTATCTTCAAATATTGTATCTAGTAAAGTCTTGCACTGTCATATAAACTACATTTAGCTCTTTACTGTAAGATCCACTGGTTGCTAACAATGATTTCTGGCTGACTGGCACATCTCAGACTTTTCATTCTCAAGGTATTGGCGAACCCGTGGGGTGTAAAGAGCCATTTTTGCCGAGCTGACCACTGGAGCACAAGATGAATGGCCTCCAAAAAATAGCTCTTCCCCCATGATGGATGGGCCACTTTGCAAGCTTGTAGCATAGCTGCTCAATTTGGGAAGACATCCTCTAAGTCATCATTTGTGAGGCAGTATCTTTCGCAAAGGCAAAACAGGATGGAAAGTGACTTTTAAAGACATCCTTGCAATGGTAAGCTTACGCCTGTTTTTTTTTAATACACATTTATTTATATTATAATAAAAATGTATCTGCTACTTCTGGGAAAATGAAATGTTCTTACCATGTTTTTCCAAGTGCTGGCAGCAACTATCTACAAGCCGAGGAACCTGCCTGTAAATAGGGTTCAGACTCAGTTTCTTATCTCTTGCCTTTTCTTTCTTGCTCTGAGCTTCTGCTGGCAAAGAAAGCTGGAGAGCTTCCAACAGTCGCGACTGATTGTCATCAAGATCTGTAATAGAGTCCACAGACATTGCGCCCTGTAAAAGATACACACGTGAACAATCAGAACGGCTGGAGAAATCTAAACGCTCCTAATCACAGGCCCTTACCTAACAAAGACTTTCGGCTACCTACATGTTAAATAAACTAATATGAAAGTACATTTTGCTACACAGCTTTCATAAATGAATGAAGCTAGACAAACATAGCACTGGTGTAATGGCTGGGAAAATCAGGACTGTTTCCAGGCTGTTGCTACAAACTACAATGAATACAGATATATATAAAAAAAAACCTAAATGCTTTCCACTCACTTGGCACACCCTTTGTACTGCTCTAAGTCTACACATACTTCAAAACAAGGATCAGTCAGGGTCTGTGTGCACTCCTTGGCACATGCGATATTAGTGTGCATGCAGACATATGCAAATTTTAAAGCCAGATTTCCTGCTTCTCCCACATCTTGGACAATTATATCAGTGAAAATGATGCAAATATATATACATCCACGCACCACATACATTTAATTGATTATACAAATAGATACAGCTGCAAAGATTGAAAGAATTCTGTTATCATAGTCCAAAGATACACCAGAGAAGTATAGCGGTAATTTTTTTTTTGATAATTCTACTTCATGTGTCTTGATATTTTGGTATTTTATAATCATTAAAATTCTAATGAAAGCTTTGAAAACCATGTTTGGATTACAGGAAGGGACAAAAGTTCAAACTGTCTGTCCAGGATAAAGCAGCATAAGCAGCAGGAGGTTTCTCGAATATTTTAATGTTCACACTTAAAAATGAAGATTAGTTTATCAAGCTGCAAAATTACCATCACTTCAAAATGATCATTTCCCTCACAATCAGTCAATTTTTATTAAACTTACCAGGAAAAAATATTTTAGGGGAAAACTAGGCTCATAATAATTAAAAAGAACAATTTAATCTTTATTATATTTAGCTATGATATTAACTATATCATATAGAAGTTTTCATGTTAGTTTCCTTTTTTAATTTAGACATTATTTTTAAATTCTCATTTAAAGTATCTATTGTAAATTGTTTTCTTTCCTTCTGAAAGAAAGAATGCATTTGACAATGACCTAAACAAATTACAGTAACCTTCAGCATACGCTGTTCTAAGAAAAGATAAAGAAAACGTAGAATCCAAGACTTTGCTGACAACTCTGATTTCCTAAAAGCAAGTTGTTCTATTGACAGGTGTATATGTATTTCATACATATACGGAATCTCTGTCTGTGAAATGAGAAACGTTCAGCTGCCAGGGAATTTCCTCCTCTAGGGGCACTGTCTTCCACCAGCCTGGRCAACTGAACTTTATAAAGATTTCCAGCTCATAAGCAACTCATATAAAGTCCACTGAGACTTCAACTGAGTTTTAAAAATCTTAGTTCATAACAGCTAAAATAAGAGCCTAACTTATTAGGTATAGACCTGTATCTTATAGCTTATGGAAGACTTATGAGTAAAACACACTCTGAAGCTTTTAGATAAAATTCTTTTTTTGTTTTTTGACCTACTTCTCTAAATAATTACTAGAACCTTTGAATGTAGCTTCAATCTTGATTTCTAATGTTTCTCAGAAATACTTTTGCTTGATTCCCTTTATCATTTCCTGCCAAAAGAAAACAAAAAACAAGTAAGATTTTCTGGCTACGATCCACGTGTGTAGAATTCCAAACTGAACAATTCTTCTATTTTGCTTTTAAGGATTTGGGAGCTCAGACATTAAAATTAGTTGCATACAGATAGAACAATATATTATTATAAACAAAACTTTACAAGACTTTCAGTGCTCACTATACTCTTTTTCCAGCTGAAAAACATCATGGATTACAGTATCATGAGCTTCACTGGAAGTAAATCTAGGGCAATGCTGAGTGACCCTGAAAATCCTATCACCATCCTCACTGTGGCAGTTCCTGCACAGTTCCCATATGATAGGTGCCCTCCTTCCTACCTTGCCTTTACTGGTCCTTCCCTGTTTGTAAGACATCCTCACCTAGTTCTGATCATTATTATCAGAGTCACTTAAGTCGGATTCACATCCCTAAAATAGACATAAATGCAGTCAGTTCTCTGTTATCCTTGGGCAGTCTCTCAAGGTGGTAGATTAACTGAGACGCTGAGCTGGCTTTATGAGAGTGATCTTGAGTTCATTGAGCTAAAGYACACCACCGCTTGGCAGCACCAAATCCAGGCCAGCTCTGGTTTAAAACTTCCAAATGCAAAGGAGCACAGTACCAACACACTGCACAGGGCCAGCCCAGATTCAGGCAAGACCCATTAGTTTGGGCTCAGCCAGACCTAGATGATTGCTGAGCAATGACGCAGGAGATCCTGCACTTTGTTCCCCAGGGCTGCAGGATTAACCAGACACAATGCTACTTGGACTGCAATGCCCAGTAACCAAAGAAAAATAAAGTTCCACCTACTGGACACTGTATTTGCACATCATGGGTAATAGTCCCTGCTCTGCCATGAAGAGCTCAGAATCTAAATATAGGGGGTAAGCCTTAAACTCAGCTGAAAGAAAAACGAAGAGAACTGGAGGTTAACTAGGGGAAGGAAAGAGGAGAAAGAAAATGAAGGCTAGAGGGACGATGTGGATCGAAAGTCAGATGAAGCTTTTCATTAAGGCCTACAGAAAGCACTGTTATCTTAAGATCTCTGTTGAAAAGATGAGCAACATTGCAGAATGTGTATGGGATCAAGTACTATCTATGGCAGATCCAATTTGACGCTGCTTGAATAATAAAGCATCATGACTGTTAACAGACAGGACTGCACTTCAGCTTTCTATGCAGAATTTGTGTGAAGAACTGGTTACGTTAATTGGATGTACTACTGAGTCGACATCTTTCTTAAGTATAATTGAAAATAAACAGTATAATACTGCCCAAGAGAAAATAAATAAGTATAGGCTTCCTTACAATCTCCTAACAAAGCCAGGGGAGTAGAGCACTGTTAAGTAGAAATACAAAAGCCAGTCTCGGTATGCAACATGAGTTGATATTGATGCTAAATATTTGGCAATTCATTAAGTACATTAGTGAATAACTTCGGTACATTYGAGAAAAAAGTCAGCTCCTCCACATCACATCGCCCACCCTTGTTTATTCTTACTTCTCTGTAARTGAGCCATGTGCTACTGCATCCTCATGACTATGGCCCAAAGGCTCAAATTCAATACCATGAAAGCTGTGACCCTGGTATTGGAAACAAAACARAACAGAACAAAAACAAACGAACAACCCCCCTCAAATCTCATAGGCTTTTAGGAACTTGGTCCTGATAGGACTCTGTTTCTTGGCTGTAACATCAGATTTGCATTCCTTCTGCTTCTCGCAATTCAAATACAAGGTAGAGATCTTATCACATGTTGCAAGAAATGCAGATGACCCATATCTGTACACATGAATTATCTTTCTCTCATATGAAAACTGTCTGTGAGGCCAACGAGTGCATGCAGTGTACTTCTACTTTTTGTCATTGTCTATGTCAAATTCTGAAAGATGCTGGCAGATTCCCCTTCACATATACACTCAAGTATACTTTGCACTTGTGTTCAAAATTGCTTTTCATATGGTCTGGAAAGGCCAATAAATAGGTATTATGTGTATGTTATAATGCAGACATCATGCTCTCAGCTCTTTGCAGACATAATGTAGACACTGTAAGCATAACCTTCAGCTAACAGTAAGAGGGAAAGAAGGCAGGTCATGGGGCTCTTGAACCTTCTCTTAACTTGTGACTTACGCCAGTTCTACCCCTCTTAATTCTGTGGCTTAYGGAGCCCTACATATTATTTCTCCCAAGCAGGTTTCATCCTAGGGAAATGAAGATGAGGAGTCAATTTTACTTTCCAGCATTTGCCCTTGTGCCCCAAATTCTTTCTCAGATTACTTAAAAAGGTTTTATTTTTTAGCAAAGTAAAGAAAGTATTTTACTGTGCATTTTCCTCTCTATTACAAATGAAATTAAAAACCAATGATTTCAAGACCTTTTTTCGTATGGTAACAACTCAATTAAAAAAAGAAAAAATGCCATTCGTAGCTGCAGTACTGGAAAGCTATATGAGTTCAGAGCATAACATTTGCTTATAGCAACAAAACCCTCCCAATAAATGATCTACTAGGTATCTATCTTATACGCARGATTGAAACTCATCCCAAAGCAATGCACTGTGTTCTGCTGTCAAAGGAATCCTCACAGTTTGTATGTAGAAATTTACTTCTGAGAGTCTACTACAAATTTACATAGATAACTTCTGATTTGACACCGAGAACATGACTGGAATTAGGCCATGGGGATTTTTATTTGTATAAGAACAGAAATTAATAGTTAGATTTATTTCCAAGTTTGTGGACCGAAATTAATATAACGATACATACAAGTATCAGTCACATAGGTTTAGTCCTCCTCAGCTGAAAAAAAATAGGCTGGTTTGATGGAATTTGTTATATCTATAAGAATTAAACAGAAGGAGGYAGATAAAGTGAGTGAAGAGGAAGACCTCTAAATTATCTCTCTGTCACTTTGAGAACTGCAAAAGACTCGCACAGTCCACGTGATCTCCCATCATCATCAGAGAAAGACGATTTTCCACTACAGTTAGATAGAATCTTCTCATACTGGCTGGGTCAGCTCCCATGAAAAAAAAATCACTGCTTAAACATAACAGAAGAGATATTGCATAACCCACAAATACTTCTCTCTCTTTTTTTTTTTTTTTTTTTGGTGCTGGCTAGAACCTCCAAACCTACTGGTATGCATCATGTTGTTGTGGGTGTACTTACACGTCTCCTTGCTCGTGGTGCTGGCTCTGGTGTGTTAGGAGAAGTGGATTCATTTGGTGTTTCTGAGGTTGAGCTAAGAGATGAGTTACTGCTTGAAAGTTCTTTGTTCTGTCTTTTAGATCCAAATGGTAAGAGAAAGGCCACAAAATCTGAAACATCTTTTTGCTCTTCCCTCTGAGAGTCCTGCTTGAGTTTGTAGGCCCGGTCATTGGCAATCACTTGGGACAAAGGCATTCCAAAAGCCTGGGGAGTAAATTCTGCAACAACAACAACAAAAAATACTTATAGAACAGCTGATATTTATTTAGTTCAAAAAGAATTCAGTATTAAGCTGTTAAAAATAAAAAAAGTCTGAAGTCCCTTTAAATGTACAATAATTCCAATGAGGTAAAGTATTGCATAATCACAACATTCAAGAAATAATAGGACAAGTCAAGGTAACTGCAATTTACGGTAGCAGAATTCTGTTTCTAGTTGGATCATACAACATATACCACACAGAACCTTGGAAAATTAATTGGGATCAGATCTGATAAAAATTTTAATTTCCACTGAAATTAATCGGAAGTCAGGTACCTTTAGCTACATCCAGATGAACCACCAGAGGCTCTAGAATCATGAGGCTGGGAACTTGCCAGAACATGCCACAGCGCTCTCATGTTTCATACCCTTTCACCAGGTCTTTCTCACAAATGCTGCAGGGTCAGCATTAAGGGTAATAGTAAGCACGTGGGTCTCACTACAGTGTGAAGGGTATGTACCTGTACAGGGAGTTTGTAAGTGCATCCAGTCTGTCCAGCATCAGCTGTTCAAACTAAGCCTTCAAAGGTCTGGTCCTCAGGCCCTTTTTCATATACAAGAATTATATAACCTTCAATATACTGGTAAGATTAAACCAGTTGTAAGAGTGGTATACCAGTATAAAGATTATTTGTAACAGTATAAAAGTAAGTATTGTTATATAAAAACAGAATATCAGGTTTCATCAATTAAAAAACAAGCAATCCCATCACAGCTCAGTATAACTGCACARTATATACATCAATATAATTGTAATGTACAAAACCTGAAATATTTTAGATCTCAAAGTCAAATGCTCGAATCTTTTGCAAAAGAGAAAAATATTCCACAACACATCAGCCAACAACAACAAACCTTGAAGTTCTGATCACTAAGTTTCAAATCTAGACCCACCTGAAATTAATGGAATCAAAGCTATTGGGTCAGACTGCAAAACAGAATTATTTTGTGTTCAAGTGGAGCAAAATAGCTATTGAGTCAGTTCATCCTGGTGAAAATGGGTGTGATTTCAACTAGACTCCAGCTTCAGACCTGCTTTTATCAGGGATAAACAAGGCACTAGAGATTCAAAGCAATTTTTTATTTAAAAGGACTAAAAAGGGAACAAGAACCAAACAAAAAYTCCTTACATATTCATCTTCACTTCTGTCACAATCATCTAAATGTTTAAAGTCTAAAGTTCCTCTTGGGACTAAAAGMCCAGCTATATCTTTTAGGACACTTTCAAATTTTATCTGTTTGCATTATCACTAAGATTAAAGTAAGGCACTGAAAAGAAGATTATGCTTTATGAATCTTGGATGAGAACATTACTATTGTACTGAAGGGATAAGATCCATTGTTCTGATTTGGTGAGAAACATTATTGCCCTTTAGAAGTATGAAATGTTAAGATATGAACTAACTTTGATGGCCATGCAAAACTAAATCAGGAAGTAGATCCTCACAAATCAAGCAAGTCTGGAGGTGACCAGTGAGTAAAATGACTTCTAAATGACATCTAAATTGATTGCATTTAACTCAGAATAAGAAAGAATATCATCACATATGTATCAAGCAATGCAAGGATTGCCAATTTCAAGAGTCCACAGTTAGACCTTCCCTTCTACACCCAATGGAGTGTGACTGCAAAATGATGAGACTATTAGTATTGAAATATTCTATTGTTCCAAATTATCCAAAGTTAAYATTAAAGACCACCAACTTACTTTGAAAAATCATGTGAAACACACCTACAACATGACTTCCGTTCTGGCTGCCTAACTGGGTACTTTGTTACACCTCCAGTATCACCACGGATCTGTCCTTCCACAACCCTCACTGAAGAAAGCACACTGAACCAAACCAAATCCTGAAACAAGAAATATTTCTCTGTTCTTAGCTTTTAGTTACTTGTGCTTCAAAATGGGAGGTGACAGCAGTGGGTAGCCCCAGGAGGCCCAACAGCAGGTAGATGCTGTTGATCACACAGCAGTGCTACACAGGGGGTGAGATCTAGTGAGATCCCAGAGCTGTTCCAAAGGATTTCCTTGAAGTGACTCTCTCCCTCATCTTCACTAGGTAAAGGCTGGTATTTTGAGGTAGGCGTTGCCCCTCCTCCCAAGCCCTCAGCTGTGGGACGCGGGGTTTTGATCCCTCTTATTCGCCACGTCTGTGGTCTGTGCCGCAGGGGAAGGACACAGAGGCGGGCTTGGTGGTGCTTCGCTGTAGGCCTCTTTCTCAGAGGACATGAACCGCTTCTCCAGTTKCTCAGTGTCTGGCAGAGACGGGGAACTGGATGAAAACCAGCTGGCGTATCTTCAGACTAAATACAGATGGAAGTGATGCTGGCTGGCAGTGGTAATYACTTTGAAGAAATGGCAAAATCAGAAACTTCTTGTTCATTTGTTGAAATTCAGAAAAGTGGCTGCATCCTCCATCATGTCACGGCCTTCAGTTCTCACCAGAACTACTGAGGGGGCTAGGGATGTTTTGCCCACAACTCCTTGGAAGTATTCAGTTCCAACAAGTTCCTTGTTCGATATGTCACGTCCATAATGGAGAAAGTCAGCCTTTCTGAAGCTTCAGATTCATTAAAAAAGGCAGGAGCCATAGTCACACAAAGGACTTAGCAACTTCTTGCYGGGGGAACAGGACACTGACTCAGATGTGAGATGTATAGGTGTAAGGCTCTGGTTCCACAGCTAAGCTAAAAGTACCGACCAYGTATTTGTTACGTATAGGCTGGAGACCCCCACCATCAGAGTTGTTTCATTCTGTGTAAAGAAATGGTCCTTGGAGCAGGGGCTCAAACTTTGGTCTGCTATACACTGAGTGCCATGGCCACAAAGCTACTGAGTCATGCACTCCTTTTAAGTCCTGTTAAAGTTTGGTTATTCACTTGCTCAATTATTAAAGTGGACAGYTTGAAAAGAAATTTTGGAGAGAGCACCATGTAGGACTGTGAAACAACCTGGCACTCTTTTGCTGTTCTGGAGCAGTGCATGAACTCTCTTACCAGAAAGTCCATTTTGCAACTAAGGCAGGTTTCTTAACAAAATTTTGACTAAAACTGGTACATTCCAAAAAAAGAAAAAAAAAAATTTTCTGTGCCGGTAAATCAGCATTTTCTAATAAAAAGAAATATTTCATATAAAAACTCCCAGCCAGTTCAAATAAAAGTTTCATTGACCAGAAATCCTTTTCTTTGCTTATCAGATAATCCATTGCTCATACACTAGCCACACAGTTAGCATACTTGGCCTCATGCCACACAATCCAAGTACAGTTTTGAAGACTTCTCTGAAGCTTCAGCTAGCAGAAACTGTGGCTTCCATCCCACGAACCACAGCAATCTAGTAAAAACCAGGGGTCTATACTCTAGACCTTAATGAGGCCTCCAATGCTAGTCAAATGAACAACATATAGCACAGCAATTTTTCATAGTCTTCTTAATCTTCTCCCCCCCCCCCACAAGGTACAGCTTAAGTGCTGTTTTTGAGCTGATGGAGCCTTGTGATTAAATTCTATTGAGGTACTTGTACTAATCATTTTTAAATGACAGGAATGGAGTGGGAGACACCTGAAAGACTAATATGCTCTCAGAGGGATTTTTAAATCAGACACTTTGGCTGGCCAGAMTGGGTAACTCTGCTTTCGCTAACTACAGTTAACCACTTCAGATCTGGAGAGAGAGAGCAGTGAAAGGAAGAAAAGATGGAAGATGGAAACCATAATCCATTAATGGGATGGTAAAACTCCCTCCATCTGACAGTTTGTCAAAACACTGAACTGACTGCAGAAGATCAAAGGTAAGACAAAGTGCTCTCAGCAGTAGGAGTACGAGTGCAGGTGAAACTCACTCCTCCAGCTAGTCTGAGCTCATTTACCTTCAAGAAGTGATGTGAGACCTTCCCAGTTATTTGGGTTTTGTGTGTAGGAAGGACTTTGTTTTTTAAAAAATTAAGATGTTCTTCAATACTTCAGGTAATATTAATGTAAAATACAACAGAAGGTTGTTTTGAAAGACTGTTCWCATGCCTACAGAGGGACATTTTGTGAGTTTTAAAAGAAGCACAATAGGGCACTGAAAAGGCTTGCAAAAATAAATTTCTGATGAACTGTAATGAAAAAGAAGCTTCATACGCTCAGCTCTTTCCTTAGGCTATTCTCAGGCATGCTGACATTCTTACATGTCAAATTACTGAAGAAGAATAAATGGAAGCAATAAGAACTACCTCTAAATTTACTAAGAACGGCTGCGAAATAAACATGGAAGAAGATGTTGAGAATTTCTAAATGTAACTAAAGGAAAATCAAAGATCTGTTCCTGGACATGCATCTCTCACAGAGTTAGCAGCACCTCTTTTTCTCAGAAACAACAGCATGTATCTGTTCTCATATATCTTAGCTCTGCTAAGGCCCCRCAGAGGAATGCCTCAAGCATTTACATTCCACACAGGAACATGACCAGAAGGGATGACTCCTGGTTGCCAAACAAATCTTACAATAAGTGATTATTATTTCTGAATATATCTCATCGTTCACCTGCAGAGTTTACTGGAAGTACGCACAAACAGAGCTCGTTTATGGATAAAATCTTCCAGGAGAAACCCTTTCTGAGAAGCACCTCTCCCTGGAATGCTTGAGTGGGCTCTCCAAGGAGGCATGCTTATGCTGACCTCCCTTTCGCTTGCAGGAGGCAGATGAAAGGCACTGCCCCTGCCCTCGTCAAATTTAGCACTGAATTTGTAAGGCAACAGAACCCGGCTGCCGGCATGCAGAGCATCCTGAGAATTTCTTATTCCAGGCACCACTGACATTTTACTGTTCTCCTAGCCTGAGTACTGTTTGTCAGCAGCTAACGCAAATGTTTGGAGACGTATGTGGACAACACGATGATAGTCACGATGGCCCTAAATAACAAGGAGGCAAGCTAGAGAAAAGCAAAGACATCAACAGCAGCTGAAAATATTGCCTTTAATATCTGGGTGGAGTGCTGCTCTCCTATTTAGTTCTTTTACATCCGGCAAGTTTTGCTATATCCTGCTCTGGTGAGTCACTCAGAGAAGTAAAAACAAATGAAAAAATACTTTAGATTTTTTTCTCTTTTAATTAGATGATGACAGATGTACCCATCAAATATGCCAAAGCAATATCAATCTAATTTAAAGCATATTCAATTTTACTTTAGTGTCTGTGACGACCTTCAAAAGTATAACAGTTTGCAGAAACTCTCATTTAACTGATAGGCAGGTTGATCGAATGATCTAGCTAAATAAAATGTGATGTTATGAGAGCAAAAACTCCACAGATTGGACGGAGTCCTAAAATATGAGTGATTACATCTCAGAACAGTCCTGGAAGATAGGAGTACCATATCCTTTTGATTATGCTTCTAAAGTATAGCCATCAGTTGGAGTGGAGTTGAGGGAGAACCGTCTCAGGCACAAATCTGAGAAAGGTTGTACCTCCAGGCAGAATTACTCTAAAAGTCTCCACCCTAGAGCRGTTCAGCACGTCCGTGCTAAAGGGGAAGAATCGTCAGGCAAGGTCAAGTACAAAAATCCTCCACGCTCTTTTTCAGGAACTGCCCATACCCATGGACAGAGCTGACTGTGAGCACTATAAATGCTCTTTGCACTAAGGTGGCCAAAACTTGTCTATAAAAAGTGTTCTGGGTATCTGCTTCTCTGTTTCCACTCTGACATCCTTCTTCTCCCTGTTTCCTTCTCAGAACGGTGTGGTTTAACTAGTGACCAAGACAAAAATGAAGAAGGCATTCCTTACAAGCATGAGGACTAGTGACCTGCAAGGGTGAATGAGTAAGTACTCTTGGCCTTTTGTGTGAGCACACCCACGTCCACAGTGCAGAGTGTTTGTTTTGGACTGGTTGCCCAGTAATGGAAGATATTCTCTTTATAAAATAAACGGTAGACATGCTTGTTAAAAAAACACTGTGGAACAGAGCAGGATAATACTCTCAGCTTGCTGTGACACACAAAGTGAGAGAGGTTAACTTTGACTTGGGCTTCGGTAACACAGAGATCATTGTTTAGGGAAGCAGGTGTGGCTCGGCCAGTATGTGAGCACTGCGGCCTCATCTTTACAAACACAAGCAACACCAACCCTTTAAGGTCTACATTTTTCTTTCAAAAGCCAGCTCTTGTGTCCGTACTCTCACAACATCATCTGAAGGCTTGGGGACTGTGTCCCTCCTAATTCTTGAACCTCATGCCCTTGTCCCTCATGCATAGCCCTCCAACACTGCCTGATGCCCCACATGAAGCACAGCTTCCACCATGCACATACACWTCCCAAGCACATGCAGCACAGCAGTATGTGTTATGCTGTGCTGCTGCTTACCACAGCAAATAGTTATTCTGGACCAACCATGCTAGGCTAACTGCCTATGCAGCACAACTTTGCTATAGGTTTGCTATAGGCAATGAATTACACAGCTTTCTTTTCATTCTGCTGACACAGCTGGTTGGGAACCTAAATCCTTCTGATTTCCTGGCTCTTTGTGCCCTTACTGACTGACCTGCCATCTCTGTCAATCCAGCAGACCCAATGGAAGAAGAAGAAATATAAATTCTGCTATTCAAGTAGTGTTGGGCTATTTACCCTTAGGTTTGTGTTTCTATAGCAATTTGTATAAGGGGAGAGCATATAAGACATCCTGGAATTCACACTATAAATGAGAAAGAGACAACAGAAGATGGGAGGAAGAGGATAAAGAGGAGGGGTACATGTTGGAAATGGCCTGAAGTTTAAAAAAAGTGTGTGKGGGGGAAATTAAGAGGATCAGCATAGTGTTTGTTAAAAATGCATGGCTGAGGTTAGTCAGAAGATATGAGCAATGCCAAAAACCAGGAAGTATATAAATATATAAAAAGATGAAAAAGCACAAAGTGCTGACCTTTGCTGTGGGCAACTACTGAGCCCTAAATGGAAAGGTGAACTCAGAAAAATCTATATTAATAAAAAGAGAACATCCATCGCAAACGTAACTAATAAAATGGAGTATAAATGCTAACATGCAAGGTACATCTAAAAAAGTCCCAAATTTATAAATGCAGAAAATAATATTATTCATAAAGTGCTCAAGCAGTATTATTGAGTGATTATCAGAAACAGAGGTCAGGTGAAATAAAGTGAGGCAATAAGGGAATCATGAAAGTCCAAAGCAAGGCACAAGAAAAATGTTTGAAGTATCTCTGCTCACAGAGAATTAAGAGGAACAAAGAGTAATGCTGCAGTAAGTATTTATATACATCACAAGTGGAAGCTATCATCTCTTAAGGCCAAAGGAAAAAACAAAGGAAAAACGGCATTGCAGGAGCTCTGGAAATACAATTGCAAAGATCCACTGGGTTGACACAACAAAATAAAGTCTTTGATGAATTATATCTATTATCTCTAAAATCAGCTACTGCAATAAAGAAAAATGTGAATAAAAAGATGTAATATACTTAAGACTGTCAAAATAGCTTCTAAGTAGAAACTTTAAAGGGAGGCTACTAAAGTATCATAGAATCATAGAATCAGTAAGGTTGGAAGGGAYCTCCAGAGATCATCTAGAGTGTTATCCATATGGGGGGAATAGATAGAAGTTCTTATTGGATCAAAAATTTGTGATAGACAGAAAATTTTAWAAAGACACAATTAGTCATTAGCCATTTCCTAAGCTTAAGAACACCCCAAAGATCCATATGAAGATGAACATCAGGCAAATGTGCTGACCAGAAGGGAAAGTTTTGCACAAAACTATGTTGCTTTGTACTCCTAAGTCTAAAGAGAATTATGGGAAAAAATAMGGAAACTAGCAGCATAATGAGTGATTAATTACACTCCAGCCAAATGTGAAGTAATGTACACTGAAGGGAGCAGTATGAWAGATTTTTCCCCAAAGGTGATTATAAAATCATTAAACCACTTCCTCGAAGGCTTGTTCCGCATGTGGACTCAGTACTGCATCAAGCGATTCTCATAACAAATGAGAGATTTTACTCTCTGTTATTCACAAAGCAAAATGGGATGCAACTGGATTTATCCAAACAAAAGCATTGAAGGACTTTTCATTTTAGAAAGATTAATGCAAATAGTTTCCAGTCATTTTCAAACCAAGAAAATAATAATCACATATGAAGTCATCAAATAAACAAAAATTAAAGGAAAAGCATGTTCTTTCCAATAAATACAAAACAACTTTCTAAAGAAGATACTCATTTTTTCATGGAATTTCAAAGTTCCATTCTTCTACTAAATTTGATTAGGATCAATAACATCAGATTAACCAAATCGCTTCACTGTTATAAATTTGTGTGTTTGCATGTATGTTTGTGGAGTGGGGTTCAATAGTGTTTTACTTTTTCAGAACTTCTTTTCTAGGAGTGAACACAAAATTACATGCACAATTACCTACATGCACAAAACAATAATTTCAGAGACTAGTTTGAAGTCTCCATCTCTAGACTTCGTTCAAAAGGCAGTAAATTACAGGTCAAGTCCAGTGGATTAGGACTCAGCTCATAAAGCTGATCAGTGTCCAAACAAAAGRAGTCCAACCATATCTGTCAATCTATGTCATTTGAAGTATATTAAAAACCAACAAGGCAGTTGCACTGAAGCATTTATACATTTTAAACAATGGCTATTTTCTTAAGGTGAAAAAGAAAAACCAGTCAATTGACTAGCTTGGGCTAGGCTTGGTTCACATGCTTTCTGAATTGTAAAAGAAGAGTGCAAGTGTAGGTAAACAACTGGATCATATTATCCAGACTGCACTCTGAAGAAGGAGAAAATGTACAGAAAGAAAAATGAAGGGAAGATCCAGCCTTTACTTAACTCCTCTTCTCCTGGGAAACGAGCCTTCAGTCAAGGACAGCTGGCTTATACTAATGAAAAATACAAAAGGAGAGGGCATATTTTGCAACTTGGAAATAAAAGTCTAGGCAACACATCAGCGTGGTAACATTCTCTTACTCTAGAAAGGACACATTTAAGCCTAAAGAAATCCTATATGCAAAACTTAGACCTGATCAGKGAATATGTACTCATTTCATGTTACCTTTGTCTCTGTTCTTCTCCTTTCCTAATGAGTCCAGTTTCTTTCTTAATGATTTCTTCCTCTTTTGACCATCTGTAAGAGCAAAAATAGGAAATAAGTGAAGAGAAATACTGCTGAACAAACTATTGCATAAACTGGAAGATGCAACTGAGATGACCATGGTACGGAGAGTCAGGAAGGATGTGGGTACATTCCACAAAGGCTGGGGGCTGTCCCATTCCTTCAGCTCTGAAGAGTGCATCCGTGTTCACCCAAACACTGAGGTTGTGAATAGSAGAACCAAAATAAATCCCGCAGCATGCTGCCGGGCACATGGACACCTGCATGGTCCCAGATCCCACGGGGCAGAATGGAAAACTAACATGGAAAACTTAACAATTCAGACTGTTGCAGGATGCTCATGATAGGTTACTGGAGAGCAGGTCCCACAAACCCAAAAGATTGTGCTTTCCCCTCATCCATAGTCATAGGACTATGATTCAGTCGGGGAGCTGGAGGTAATATTTGGAGAAGGAGGACTAAGCTCCGAGAACAATTCCGCATACCAGTCACGCCAGCTGRTTGACAACTGACCATCTTCACATGACACATCTGATCTCAGCTCACACTGAGAGCTTGCAGTTTGTCTAGACTGGTTCAGACGGATTAGTCTTAGAGAAATTATTGTTCTGATACAGTATATATTATCCAAGTTTTCGCTAAGGCATTAAGGACTAAGAATTTTAAAAATGGGCACAGGCAGGTTTATTCTTGAAACAACTATGTCAAAGGTTGGCTATCACTACTTCCTTCAACAGCACCTTTGATAATGAAAAGTCAACAAAAATGTATTTTATTATGTCTCAACAAATACTTAAGACAGGAGCCTGCTTTAACTCGTCACTTTTTAGTTTTCTAAATCCAAAGAAATATAAAAGGTCTAACATACTAACATAGGCACGACTCTAGCTAAAGGTTAGCGGATGTGCATCTTTGTCTTACTGGTTTTGTAATATGGCAGTAATTCAAAACTAAACACACAGTATTTCTGTTTCACTTGTATARTAAGAAGAACACCAAATAGTCTGCCTCAACATGTTTTCTTAGTTTTATAAAAAAAATGTCTTAAGTGGGCTTTTACAGTAGGGAACATACTATGAAGGACTGAAGGGAATGTCCTTGGATTAACCCTCATCCTTGCAATTACAGTCAATAAGATAATATAGTCTGTTCCCCGATCTTTTCCCCTCAACTCCTATTGAAAGCCCTTCCCAGAACACAACTCAACAGACAGCTGGACAAATTCTGATCCTTTCATGGCCAGCTCATATCCTATTTCATCTTAAACTAAAATTTCTTGTTGCCTCATGTAGCTCCTGTTCCATCCTCTCCATTTGAATGCTTGTACTCTGGATATATTTAGAGAGAGCAAGAGTGTCTGCTCCTAGCACTCACTTAACTATGACATTCAGTTTCTATCTCTTGACGTAGAGGCAGGTCCTCTTTCACCGGTTATACTAATACCCYTTTTCTGTATTCTCCCCTTCAGTGAGAATTGATCTCTCTGAACTATGACTGACTAGAAATGATAAGGTATTCAAGATGAGATTTCACCAGTACAACGGTGGTAATTCATTGCCTGATAGGGCCTATGATTAGATTTCCCTTTTCAATAGTCAGATGACAAGTTCATAATTCATAGTTATACTTTGATTGATTTATAGGCCGAGTTCTTTCATACCTTCTAACATTTCCAGTTCATAAAACCGAGCTTATCACAGAAATTCTTCTTTCACTTCTTTACAAAATAAATAGTCAGTAGCCCGCTTAAATAGATAACAGTATCAGAGGGTTTGTTTTCAGAGGGTTCCCTACTCCTTTTATGTTCTGGCTTTATATACATACATGTATCTATATATGTGCATGTGTGTGCATGTGTGTATGTCTGTGTGTTTTAATTATATTCTACGTTACAAATTCAAATTACTGCTTCACAGTGGCCTTTTGATAAATGACTTCTACCTCTTTGGAGTCTTGGAGTCTTTATGGAGACCAAGATATCCTACTAAAGTTTACTGAGATGCAAAAATGAGAACAAAAGTTGAAATTGRATCTAAAATACAGAGGTTTTCTACTACAATTACTCAACTGCAACTTTTGAGGGGGTTAATGCTACGTAGTTTAACACAACAGAAATACAAGAAAAATGAATGCTATTCATTATAGAAAATGGAAACAAATGACACTGATTTACACAGGGAAAATAGGTCAACAAATTCTAGGGCCAAATTGTCAAGGCTTTCTCATGAACCTTGTTCATACTGAATGATTCCTTCAACACCAAAATGACAACTGAGAGAACATTTCTGCATTTGTCTCTGCAAACCTTGGATTTTGTATACAAATGACCAGGCCCAGAGGAATGTGAAGAAGCAAGAAACAGTTTTGGAGATGGACAAAACTAGAAAACACAGGGAAGAGCCCATTCTAAGCCGCAGTGCATACCTGAAGCAGAATGACAGAGAGGAGGTACTTGTGCAAACGGATGCAGTTCCACTGATGTCAGTGGACCTAGAACCATTTACACCAACTGAGAATTTACCTCCCTAAGAAAAAGACTTGCATAAGAAAATGAGACTGAGATGCATCTTACTGAAGAGCTAAAGCACAGAGGATCTGCCAGGAGACCTGAGTTCAGTTCCAGCTCTCCTTCTCCCAGCAGAAGGCATGATTAATTACGATCTATATTCTGCAAAAATAAATATGYTTTGAAATGACTGTTGATTCAGGTTATGTAAGGAATAAGGACTGCAGAAATACTCATGAAGTGCCAAAGGGGTTGGGCAGTCCTGGCACTTTTAAACCTTAAATCTATCCAATTCATAATAATAATGCTTAATAGTTATTATTTGCACTGTGTTTTGAGAACATAATTAATATCCAAAGCATTCTTGGGAAACAGGTAAAGTATCATTACCTATGTATAACACTTACTGTGTCGTTCTAAATTAGAAAATATTTATGCAAAGTATTACTACATCAGCCCRAAGTACTATTAAATACAGCCTGGTATACTCAGTCGTGACTTGAAAGTGTTTAAACTACAAAGCCAAACCACTAGATTTTATCTGGCCTTCTGCAYATATAATTATAATTTATTGTCTTCTTTCCATAAAGTAACAATGCATTACTTGTCTAGCGGATTCCACACAAGAATATTAGCAAGAGAAGTGAAGTACTCAAAAGACAAAAAACATCAAAGTGAAGGAATCAAACAAGAAATTTCAAAGTGAAGGAAGTTGCATTGTTTTAGCCCTTTCTGAACCCATTCTGACTTTTCTGAAGAAAATCTGCCTTGGCAGCTGTGTGTGATCAGTTGTTTCAGAAGTGAACTTGTTTGCTGAATACTTACTAATTTATACCTTCWCTGCATTTTTCACTGCAGTGCATACATCACCCTCTGAGCATCTATATATTAAGACTAACATGATGAATATTTTAAAAAATGGGAGTCTAGAATCAAACTCCTGAGTGCGCAGTAAATTGCTACATGACCTGTTTTTCCAAAGCCGTGAGTACTTCCAGCTTCAGATAAAGCCAAGAGGACTTTTCTCTTTGAAAAAATTAGGTCATCTACTTTGGATTTTGTTTCRGAACAAAGGCTACAGAATTCTGTAGGGTAAACAACAAGAGTATTTCCACCAATATATCCGACTTCGGACAAGAATTTAGGAGTCTGACTTTTGGATGTTTTTGAAAATTTTGGTTTAAGGTTGAAATTCAACCACAGCATCAACACTAGCACCATTTAATTTTCACTAAAACTCTCAACTCATTTCAAGATCTGCTTTTTCCTCTAAGTGAGACCAGGGTTCTAAAAACTAGRTAATAGGAAGCTATTTTTATGGTCAAAATATATAAATTCCAGCTTAAGAAAGAAAAAACAAGGGARGAGGGTACTTCAAAATATAAGTTGTTGACATATTTTTAATGTCAAATTTCTGTGTTCAAGATCACCTACCAGCACCAAATATGACTGGGATAGAGCGCAAACTGAATCCTGTTACTCTTGCTTACCCAAAATACTGCTTTACTCATTCTAAAGTTAGGGAAACCAGAATGCCTAGTTAGTGGGTATGATTGCTGCTAAGCATAAGCAAAAGCGTCACAGATTAGGTAGACGGAATTTCCTCATGATGATACAGTTAATGGGACACCTGGAGTGAACAGTGAGGAATTCTTGCCACCGATTTCATATTATGTCACTAAAGTCACTGTACTACGAAGCCTTAGTGCATTTTCTTTAACTTGTTTCGTAATTAATATAATATAAAGTAAAAACAACAACAGCACCTGAGCTTTCTAAGTCATGTTTCTGACAGTATCACATATATTACAGATACTTCAGATGATGGAAGTTTTCCTGGGAGTAAGTTTGCAGTGAAGCTTTAAAAAAAATGATTCTTCTACTCTTCCTTTCTTTATGCATCAGCTAATGAATTATACTTATGAATGGACCTTCTTTTTCATAGAATCACAGAATCAGTAAGGTTGGAAGGGACCTCTGGAGATCATCTAGTCCAACCTCCCCACTCAGCAGGGTTACCTAGAGCATATTTTTAAGTCACTTATATGCAAGGACACCTTTTTGTTAACCAAAAACTTTTTTCTAATACGTAAGGCCAATTAGAGGCTTTAAACTAATTTAACTAAGTGTTTTTTGACAAAAGAAATGTTTTTTGCTTACCAGTTTACTAAACAAAAAAACATGCCTCTCATTTATTGGCATCTTCCTTTGCTTACGAGAGTTGTGTTTCTTGTCCATTTAGGGAAGAAAATTTGTCCTGTTCTACAAGTAAGAGTTATTTTCACACAGAATAATGAGAGGAGTTATGTAAGAGATGAATATCACACTCATAGCTCTTTCATCAAAACAGAAACAGATGATAATCCTGATATTGAAGGCTATTTGAGATTTCTAAAGTACTTTGTAGTAGTTGTATTCAYGACCATTTTCATTTGATGGGGTGCTAATAACTGGATACAATTAAATGCAAAGAAAAAACAAGTAAAATTAGGATRTATTTTTTAGAAGTGCAGTCAATTCTATCTTGAAAATTACTTTCAGTGRCATCCAATGCACCAAGTCTGATCTGCCTTGCAGACTTCTCTGTTMACTTCACTCACTAGGAATGATTCATTTTCAAAGTGCCAGCCTTGGAATCAGCCTGGGAACCCCAAGCCCAGCTCTACTCTCTCTTGCCTGAGCAACATTTCAACTAATAAGGACTCTGCAATCCGAAAATACCGCTGAGCTCGGCAGACAGAGCCCAGTGAAGAACAGATTGTGCTTTATTCTTTCACKGATGCACCGTTTGTGCTTGCAGACACTTCTGGTCACCATACAAAGCAAACTTGCTTCTGAATGTGCACTYGGAGCTGATCTTTTGAATAAGAGGATGCTGGTTTCACTTCATCATTTTGTGACTATAAATGTCTGTCTTGAAATATTTATTTAGATTAAYTTGGGTGTTGAAACGCACTGTCCCCATGCAGTAACTTTCCAGCCCAGCCAGCTGCAGCACAGATGGAAGGTAAACATTTTCAATTAGAGAACCAGAAGCAAAAGTTTTTGACAYATAACGCAATACGAAAATGCAAAAGCTGAGCTCACAGGTATTTCCCATCCTTCTCTTTCTCCCTTTAACAACACACACTTTCTAGCAATACAGATTATTATACAGCTTCACAACTCCAGGGCTCTCTCTCTACTGCAGTTCTCACTCTGCATYTCCTTGCTGCTCTCTAATTGCACTTGGTTTTAGATTAGCACTCCTTTGCACTTGTTAACCTGCAGCTAAAATAAGACAGGCCATATTAGCAGGCTCACATCTGCTTGCTTCCGCACGTGGCCCAAGCTGCTGGCAAAGGACAACGCTGAGCTACTCCGTCAGCTCCCTTCATACCTGCCCGTCTACTACAGCGTTTCTCTGGCCATTTAYGACAGCAAACAAGCTTGAGCCTTTCCAGTGCCACCAAGTTCCTGATGGATGTGTGAAGGCAGAAGAAACAAGCAACACTGATAAGGACAGATGCAAACCTCATCACATCAGAGGGACAAAAGTGCCTTCTTTTTCTCTTCTTCCCCATCCTATAAGACTGTTCTGCAACCTGTTGTTATGGGATGTAGGTTTCAATTGCTTTGGCCTATTTATTGTATTAYTAACTGGTAAAATAAACCAAAGGAGTTCCAAAGCACAAACATGCAGGTTTAGGTGATGCTGCTGCTGGAAGCTTAAGCTTTGCATTACAAACAGCTTGCTTCTTTACTGTGTAATGCTAAGGATTCAGCCATAATGATATATCAATGAAATTATTTATTTAGAAAATATTCGTAAGTTGCCTTGGAACTAGCCTAGAATGCAGAACTGCTGGAATTCTGACCTACCTCCAAAGAAAGCTGCCCCCTACCAGAATTGGAATTTTATCAAACAAACAGCAGTTTACAAATAATTGATGCAAATAAAAAAAAGAGAAATTACTCCATAGCTTGGTTGTCAAGCATTAATAGATTTTTGATGCTTCATGGCTACATTAAAGGCAAAGGTGACATATTACTTTACACCAGCTGAGCATAGTATCAGTAGACTGTCCTGCTTTTTGGGAAAACACATCTAAAATGTGTAGTTCTAAATTAGAATCAAATCTAAAATGAAAAATGCACCGTTTCTATTGAACTCCATTTTCAAGTCTATTTCTATCAGGAAGAGTTCATGTCCTAACTTGTTGAAGAAAAAAAGTTATGTGTAGCATAAGAGTGGGACATAGATATATTCTATAAGTCGAATGAAATAGGTATGAATTCCTTCCCCCTATAGAAAGCTGACTTCGGGCAGTGCTCTAATTCAGATAGCAAATACTACTTAGTTTCTGAGGACAGAGGAATCGTAACAAATTATGACATTTCAACTCTATTTGTCTACACCTTCCCATGTGTACTGTAAGGTTTTAAACAATCTCCAAGTATATATGCTATTAAAAATAACCCCTTTTGTATTTTGAAATATGTTCCCCTGTGCTTGTCAGTACGAGGGACATATTGTTAACTGGTGGGTAAACGCATATGCAATGTAATTTAACTGTGAGAGTCAAACTAGTCCCTAGRGGATAAGGATTTCAGGAACTGGACCTGAATCATAACTGCAGAATTCACAGCCTTCAGGTCCTGCCACCTTTCTGCACAGCTCATCTGTGCAAGCAGAGGGGCTAAGGAGGAGACTCCTTCCCAGTGCCACCCCAAGCTACTGTACTTCCACAGTCCAGAAGGCTGCAGGTTTAATAGATGAACATGAACAGAGCTATACCAAAAGCAACTCTAAAAAGAGCACAAAAAGCATGCCTGCTTTCAATTTGTTCATGCTGCGTATTAATATCCCTGAAATTGAGTCAGAATAYTCAATTATCTCAGAATTTCAAATGACCACACCAAAATTGAGATTTAGGCTCAACTTTCATTCCCTACTTTCTGTTTTTATTTTATTTTTTTTTCATGTATTCCTTGACCTTTCTGTATTTGGTCTCCGACCAGAGATGATTTTGTTTGGAAAGTTTAAAGAAAATATTTTCAGCTGTTTCTGCATTACTGATGTGGAAAAATGTACAGTTTTACATCCTTTAAATACCTTCTTATTCACCAATAAACTAAAAATGTCTGAGAGTATTACATGAACTCTGAGGAATAAGATACTCACTAGGCTTTACAGAGGAAACTAAAAAGCACAGCATTAAACTATTTAAAGATAGTTAAAGTTAAAAAAAACTAATAAACTTTTGGTGCTTAATGGTATTTGCCACAATTTTAGCTGGCCCTAGGGAAAGAACCTCACTTTGACATCGCAATAAGCAGCTGCTTAGATCTTTTTCTATGCAAGCAYGAGGGAAACTGCTGCAGCCATACATAGAAGGGACAACGGAAATATCTTGCTCAAACAAACATGCAAAGCTACCTGGCAGCCTTTAGAGGATTACAAAGGAAGGACCAAACGCCCTTGCACGCCCTTCTATGGTTGTCAGCAGGGGCTAACAAAAAGCAGGTGGATTCAGAGAAAGAGAGAAAAGAAGCAGGAAACCAGGTTTGAATTCCCTGTGCACAGGCAGAGAGTCACTCTGCTTGCTTCAGCAGGCTACATTTGCTGAAGATTAACTGTGTCATACATACTTAAGTCCCATATCCTGTTTCTATCTAAAAAATGACAGAGTGGCCAAAGAGCAATTCGCTACCCATTTTTTTCCAGGGAGGATCTTTCATGAAGCATACTGCCTTGCAATGGTATTGGAAGCAAAAAAATTTCTCCAGGCATACTGAAGTAAAAGGGAACCACTCTTTCCATAGCTTAGGGCAATACTGACTGCAGTCAGACTAAAGATGTGATTTATGAACCAGCAACGTGAAGTAGCAGGTGAAAGATGAATAAAACATAGGTACAGTGTAGATCGCAGCAGTGCTCCTAGTGTGGCYGGAATTTCCCTAAACTCAGAAGAAATTCCTATTATAGACAGAATACGGCACACCAGGGAGTTTGCTGCTACCATTGATTCTTCATGAAGGCCACCTGGAAACCATGATGGTGGGCAGAATTTTAAATGCTTTGAGAAAGACAACAACATTCCCTGCTTGGAGAACTTCCGTACCTGTTGGTAAAATAGGTCGGAAATGGTCTGCAGTACTATATCAGAACAAACTACAGTAAAAGAAAATATTATAGCTCTACAAAAAATAAACCAGGAGCATTGATACAGTAGTTGAGGTAATACAAATACAGATTATAGCTCAATAACTTCCTTAAACCCACGGAGGGGAAAAATTGTCTCCTGACTAAATAAAAAGCGATTTTACAAATACAAGAATAAAAAATATTTTCATGCCATTCCTAGTCAAGGTGACTCTTGATTTGATCAGAAGGAAACTTACTTTTACTTCCCAGAGTACTGGGCAGGCTAGAGGCAGACCAGTCTTCAGTTGGCATTACATTTTCTATGTACTGGTAAGCTGGCTTGTATACACATACTGGTGGGTCAAGCAGCAGCCAAGTTGCTTTATAATCTGCCTGAAGCATTTGCCCCGGATCGCTCTGCATGAGCACGGCTTGAGCTCTTCAAATGAACAGGGAATTCGCCAAATGTCAGAGGACCTGTCAGTGGTCATGGTCATGGTCAACTATTTCAGAGATCAATGGTTTCAGGCATCCCATACTATCACCTGACCATCGTGGTGCTGTTATGACCCCTTCATACATTCCTCTACTTGAAATTTCTCCTCAGAGAGGGAGCTGTGCAAGAAAATAAGCCAGCCTTCATAACTTGGTCTCCTCCCTCCAGCACTAATAAACCCAGGGTACAGTATTCTTCCACAGTGCTCAGAGCCTTGACGAATAACTGAAAGGAGAGAGTCGCCTTTAGTGTAAGGATGTGGACTCAAGCTGCAGAAAGTCTTTCAGGGGACAAGTTTGTCTCTCCAATAATTTAGACATTATTTCTTTGAAAAAAAAATGCCAGTATATCTTTTTTCTAACAATGTCTCATTCTAATCATTAATTGCCCTCTGTATAGGTAGCATCCATCACCATGCTTGCATGCTTTTTATTAATAAACAGAAATAGATGTTGAAAAATGATAAACTATATGGATAAAAGGTACGAGGAGATGTGCAGAGATGACTTAGACCAAATTCCTGCAGAGAAACAGAGTCAAATATTCTTTGACTACCAGAGACAGACATTTGTCTAACCCATTCTTTAAATCTTTTGGTACAGGATTTTAGTTCTCCCTTAAATCTCTGGGTAGCCTTTTCAGTGTAAAAGCCTGAAAAACAAATGCTATTTAGAATCTACGACAATTCAGTCAGTGCTCAKTTCCTACTACACTGATAATGCTGAAAGCATCCTTACAGTGTAAAGGCTGATAAAAGAAAGGAAAAAATACAAGGATACACACTGTACAACACCTCTGATGAAATAAATCTATCTGTAGTCATCTTATCTTTCCTAATCAGTACTCAGTGACTGAATTTAGACTGCTGGCAGCAACTAAAACTGCACCAAAACCACACAGTCGAAAATTTAGAAACTTACCCTTCTACCTAAGTAGAAATCCTCATCAGGAATACTTCCCCAATGCACTTTTGAAAGAAGCAACATGCAGAAGAGAAATAAATCTGTTTTTCAACTGAAATTTTAAGATTTTTAGCAGCAGAAAATACACATTAAAGCAGTCTTCAGGCAAAGTCAAGCAGAACATGAAAACCAGTAGGCTGTAATGCCAGCATTTTATTCTTTGGTTTTGAAGATAAATTGTAATAAATCATAATGAGTAGTAATAAAGAACAAAATCTTAAGTCACTAAAGAATCACCATATACATATATGGATTACTTGCAAAACGCAGGACAGCCTAATCAAGTGTTCAGAAGCACAACTATTTTCAGGATCAGGACTACATTAAGTACTAAATACATTGTATTTGGTAGAACACAGGCTTAAAAAACAAAAAGAATCAAATCCATCTGATTTTGCAAAACACTGTGTGTACAGTCTACTTTTTATATACCTTCTCATTCCTGAAACTAGTTTACTCAGAATGTATGTTTGAGCTTCTCTATTTATCCATGAGTAACATTTTAAAACGAAAGCTGAGATTTTCACGTAGCATAATAATATAGATAAAACATTTAATGTATTTATATGAATTTATAGGCCATAGCTATTTCAAGTGTACCATCAAGGAAATTATTTTGGAAAGGACATTTCACAACTAATTTCTAAATCCAATGGGACTTCACATCAAATGTACACAAATGTATACAGCAATCACTTACAAATGTACACGGCAATCGCTTAACAGTGCGATTTGCATAAAACGATCCTAACTCCACAAAAATCAGTATCTAAATGAGCAACACAATCCCCTAGAGTTACTGTGCCCTAATAATCATTCAGTCCCAGAGAATTATGTTTTAGGACATTTGTACATGGAACTGTGGATCATAATACTTCCTTATCTATCTCTGGAGCTTCAGCAAGATCCTTCTGCCTCTTGCAATACCCACTGAAAGACAGGGATACTTCTGCTCATTGAGCTCAACAAAGCAAAGTGTTCCCTCAGTTTCCATCCTCTTTCTCCAACTTCACATAAACATATCCACACCACAGGTAGATTCTTGGAAGTAAGACAAATATCTCTTTTAAAGATACTAACTCTGTTGCAATATATGCTAACTGTTTCATGCTCACATTAACAGTGCCACAGATTTCACCAAAGAGCCTAGCATTTGTATTTCCTTTCTGTATTTGTATAGCACTGAACAAAATGTATGATGCTTCTAGGTATATACCAAAATTGAAAAGGCAAACTTTTTTTATTGGTACAGAGTACAGAAACATTTGCTTTTAAAACCATTAGCCTGTCACTAACTGATGGAATAAACATGCTGAATAAAGTATTCGCAGTATAAACAGACATGTAAAACCTACTATGTGATACCACAAAATCTTGGAAGTCAATCTGATGTGCATTACACAGTGTCTTTAGTAACAGTTGACTAAAAGCAAAGATTAGAGTGGAACAGATCACTAAAAACTTTCCTAACTCAGTGAAGATAATTTATTACTTCCCCTGTTCTACAGTTAAAAAAAATATATTCTTGTAAGCTTCATTTATTTCAATTTTTTTTCTTGTCTCAATTATGGCTAAAAGTCAAATCTGAAAAAAAATTCACAACAAGAAATTCTGAAAATTTCTGCCTAGGGARAAAAAAAATTGAAATTCTTGGCTTGCTTATCTCCCTGCCTGGAAAAGCTCCTGTTACTGACACTTTGACAAACTCATATGCAGCAGCCTGTGACACAGTACTCTAACCATCTTTACTCTGCAGCTGGGGCTTCTCTCAGCTTAAAACTTTAAATCCATTTTGTTTTCTCTTTTCATACTGAGAGATACTGTTTTTATTTTCTCAGGGGGAAAAATCCCCATAAAATTTATATATTTATATGGAAATTTGGGATTTTGAAAAAAAAAAAGCCTCCATCTAAAATTCAGCAAGATACACGGTTTTCACTAAGCTCTCCTAGCAAGCCTGACATCAACAGAGCAGATCCAAGAATTATTAATATAGTTAAAGAAGCAAAATTTAGCCTTGCTTGTCTCTAATATAACCTTCATGAACACAGCTGTATTAAAAGAAAACTTTACAAACAAACCATGGACTCATAGGATCATGTTGGAGACTCTTCTACATGGGAAGAATTGTCAGATGTTGCCTTTAAGAAGAGTGGTAATACGCCACTGCACTTAAAAGATATAGTGTATGCCAATACAAAAGCCTCCAGTTAATCTCATAGCCCCACAAAGTATAGGATACAGTTTACTTAGATGCTTTCCACTGTTATAAAGTCTAAAAAGTGTATTACATGGTCAGTGATTAAACACAATGACCAGCTTGGAGCCCTTACAAAAATACAAGTCCAGATAAAAATCATAGTCACTCTCAGTGTTAAGGAAAATGGGTAATGAAATACAATGACGAGTAATGTAAACAGAAAACAGACCCAAAAATCCACTCTCTGCCAAAATAAACAAGAAGTAGAGAACACACAATTCTGAATTCCCATTTTTATTCAGAGCTTAACAGGAACATACTGGGGACAAAGTGCACCAATGAACAATAAAAAATCAGAAAACYCAACCATATATGTTTTGTTCAGTTTCAAAATTTCTTAAATTATATACTTATGAAGTGTTGCACCTTCAAATTTAACTTACTTAAGGAAATTTTATAGCAGACTATTATTTATTTCACATGAGCAGATGTGCAGCTTCACACATCTGCWCATCTGACAAAATTAGCTATAAAAYTTGCATATGAAAATGTGCACCAGCACACACAAAAGCAGGATAAACTATATCCTTTCTAGAAATGATTAGGATTGTATTTAGGTCTCCCAGCTCAAGATTAGATCATATTCACTGTAATTTTAACTAACCGAGAGATCTGAGAACTAAATTTGGTAGACACTAGTCAAACACTAAAATTACGTTCTTTCTCCCCGTATGTCTTAATACAGTTCAGACAAAAGCTCAGGCAGAAAGTCAAACATCTGCTGTGATTACTGAAACAACGGCGTATGACCTGGTTGCTGCTAACAATAACTAGTTGTGTGGATATACACTCTTGTCATAGGTGGCATCAATACAGTAAACAGTCTTCTCAGTAAAGGCAATTCATCTCTTTTACTACATCTGGTACACTTGTTAAAATAGCTGGATAACATGTTTATCATCAGTATCATCAGTGGAAAGCAAAGACATTTYTGTGGCTCACCCTTGCATCTTTGCTTCAGAACATCTGAGGAACATTCAAATACACTAACTTCGTACTTCTGGGTTTATGTAGTACTAGTACTACAAGGTAAATACACTCTGGAATGTGGTACATGTTAAAACAAAAACACTGTATCAACGTAACATTAAGGCTGTGACCCGAGCCAACAAAAGCAAGACAATTCATCACAGAGATGGACGTTCTGGCTTTAGCCCAACCTATTGCATCTGTTGCAATCTGTGGCATCTGATCTGTTAACAATCCTGCACCAACATGTAACCTCAAAGTTCAAACTTGCTTATATCAATCTCGTATTTGGGAGATGAGAGTGGAACCTAGATATTTCAGCAAGTCAGTTTGAAGATATAGGTCTGAAGTCTAGTGCTAGTACTTTTCCTATGAAAAAGGAAGTTTGAAGCATCCTGCAGTACTCTACTGAAACATGGGTTGATACAGGGATTAATTATTATTGCTTATAAGAAAGGAATGACATATGAAAAACAAAAACATACTCCTGAAGTTCTTAACTATTATTACAACTTCAAATTGACTGAATATAAGCTTTTGAATCTGAGGTAGTACACACACAAAGAAACACTATTTAGTTGACACTCCCAYATCTCAAATTTTGGCCTGAAGTAATTTAGAAACTTCTAAGTAAAAATGTCCAATAAGAGAAATAGAGAGATTCTGTGTCAAACCTAGAGTCCCTCTGCTGACTCAAATTCTACCTCATCCAGGTTAAATTAACATTTCCTATCTTTAATTAGAAGAATCCACCTTAACTTTTCACCTCTTCTCCTTTGTTGTAGAACCCCCCCTTTTTAAGTAGGCACTTTCCTCTACCTCAGAGTCTCATAACTGAGTAATCCCACAACCTTCTTCATCACAAGAACCTTTTCTCAGTTCTGGTCCTTCTAAGTCCTTTCAGCATCTTCTCTTTTCCCATCTTTACGGGTCACTTGAAAGGTGCCATCCACTTAAGGATGAACATTAGAATATCAGGAGACCTCATAAACTCTGAAGGTGACGCTACCTTAAGTTGATTGATCCACAAGTCCCTATTAAACTGCTGCAAAACTAAGATTAAACATAGCTATAAAATACGCCACTCTTTCAACACATGGGATTTGGGGGACATTTCAACTCACAGATCAGTGGGGCAGGGACAGGGATCTCCTAAGATTAGGAGGTGGGCAGKTTTTTTTTGTTTGTTTGTTTGTTTTGTTTGATGGAATTGAAGGGCAATGACCATATCAACTAGGCCACTATTGCCATAGATATGAGTGCTTGATCATCCTGTTGACTGCCATTTCTCCTGAAATAKCTTCTTATGTTTTATTATCAGTCCAAGAACGGCATTTCTTCTCTCCAGGTAATTTCATATAAGGAGGTATAATGTCAGCTACATATTTTACATATTTAGAACAATAATTTCTAGGCTGACAAAAAAGAAAAAGGTTCCATTTTTTTTTTTTTTTTTTTTTGATGTCTTAACGAATAAACATAGGTTGCACCAAGCCTGTCAAAACAAAACATAAGCAAAGCTAACACAGAAGCTGACAGGAGCTTTTGTCTGCTTGTTTTCTCCTTTTGATGCCTACGGTCAGTTTTGAGTCTGTGAAATGCACCAGACCGAGCTGTACAGTATGGGACTGGCAATGCATATGCCCTTACAACATCTTGCTAATCTGGCCTGGTAACTCTCAGAAGCACCATTTTAGTCTAACAAAACAGACATCACCTGCCCCCCAAAAAAGAGAGTGGCAGAGGAGACAGGGAGTAGCTGGTTCTGTGTACTCCTGGTTACAATGCTTGAACCCCTGCACAATCAGTGCAGAAAAAGAACTGCTACCTACCGAAATGAATACTTGCCTACTATTTTTTTCTTATTACAGTAGTTGAGATCACGAGGTGGGCAGTCTTTCTTCCCAAAGTGGGAGGCAGTGCATAAACCTACAACAAATGATCATCTATCTACAAAGAACAAAATAAGCAATAATCACAAGTGGTAACACATATTATGCTTTAATGTAATGCAAATGTAAATACCTCTTACCAGGCTAAAACAATATATCCTGTAAAAAATAAAGCTTTCTTTCCTACTCATTTTCCTGACATCTATTAAAATCCCTTTCCTCCTCAGCAGAGACGTCTTTTCCTCCTCTTCCCAAGGGATGTTTGCCCATGCTCTGACCCAACCCCAGCTTTGCAGCTAAGGCTGGGTAGTAACACATGGAACGATTTCTACAAGTAATCTTGCGCAGCGCTTTGGTAGTGAGCATTATTGGTGACACCCTGGCTTTAAACAGGTATTAAACAGACATGAGTAGAAATAGAGAGAAGGCTGTCGTCTAGAAATCCCCCCAACATTCTTCCATATCTCTTCAAAAAAAAATGCAGTGGAAAAATGTTACATGCAGAGTCTTAAGCAGACAATGGGCCTTACTAAATTGCTTTACCAGCCCCAATTCCAGGAACTGGTTCTTCTACATTAGTAAACCTCTCTGTATTGGGCCCATGGAGGAGGAAAGAAGAAGGAAATTCCCTGGGGGAAGTTCCCAGTACACAAGACTCCTATGTGCTTATAACAGTTTCAGTTCTCTGTCAGCCACAGTCCTTCCCCAGAGTTTTGGAGAAAATGCTTGGTGTGATAAGAGCACATGCTTCTTTCACATCCCAGGACAATGTAGTCCGCTAGATCATTATTATAGTAATAATACAATTTGTCTAATTATACCGAGATGTTTACTGTGCTGTAATGTTGCCCAGGTGGCTACAGCATATGACAGTATTACCAATAAGAAACATAATTTAATAATTTTGGGAATTACAAGAGATTTATTCTTGTGAAAACATCAACTCCTTATCACAATATTCTTTGTTGGTCCTATGAAGAAAACAGTGACACATAAGGAAACATACCATRTATCAACAACAATTTGTGCTTTGTGATTTGAAAGTGGCCATTTCTTCCCAAAGAGGTAGATCGATTGTCTCAGAAATAAAAAACTTGTTACCAAATCAGCAATAGATCAGAAACTAAAATGCTGTTTCTAAGTCACTGGAGATCCTAGCCAAATTTGCATCTGACCTGGTACAGGTAGAAAGGTGCATGAGGAAACACGCATTGTTCTTATACTTCTGCTCTACTGAGATCAAGAGAAGTTCCTCAGCACTGAGGTAGCCAGCACGAGCAACACCATCAGGAGAAGGCAAAACATAGATGAAAAGGCAGGACTTGACCCAACAGAGAGTAGTAGCTGAGCTGGCTGGACTCAGCAGACAGTGGTTATTGCATCATTTTAATTTTGACAGAGCAACTTCTCTTCCACAGAAGTCAGGAAGGGTTGGTTAGTTGGCAACCCAGGGGACACAGCGCTTCACAGAACTAGGCCCTAACTGCGCACACATCCTACTCACTGTTCCTGCATCCCAGGCCCAGCACTGTTCTCTTCCAAAACATAAGCTCTCAAAGAAAYGGTAAATTAGAAAATGAGAAATCCAGGTGAAGTCATTCTGTCTTTACAATTTACTAGGACAAACATGAAAAAAGCAAATGGACAAAATAAAAAATTTTTAAATATTAACTGAGGATCCAGTTTGACCCTTATTTTCATCCAGATGCACTGCCTTTCAACATGAAGCATTGTTTACAGGCATTTGATCATTCTTCTGTCTTATGAGCTGACAGTCTCAGTCACCTCTAAATCAATTTAAAATACTATTTGATGGGCTTTCATGGGATGGTCAAACTTTCTACAGAAATTCAGGTATATCTACTTGCCTGAACACTGGTACTACCTACATATTTTTTTTCCACTTTTTTAATAGATATTCTCCCAATTTTTCCAAAAAACTCTCTCTCTCCCTCTCTCTCTCTCTCTCTCTCCCCCGCTCTCTCATTGACAGGCACAAATCAGTGCCTTAGATGCCTCAGAATACAGGTCATGTATATGCAACAGTTTGTAGATAGTATTTAGTTTCCTATGATGCCTTTGGCTTCTTTTTCTGCAGCTCTATTTGTACAAGCTTCATTACTTCCTAATTATCCATGTATCTCTCCCTTGTTTATCTTCTTAAGTAGTGACTACAAAAAGTAGCTCAGTGATTTATATTTACATATCACATTGGTTAACGCACAACTATCCAAGGAGTATTCAGAATTAGTAGTGAGCACGTCTTTCTTCCTCATTTATTCCTTCCCTCCACAATTCCTCTCGTGCACTGCTGTAGAGCTAKAAGACAGGAGTTGACAACATAAGCAGCCAAGGTCTCTTCCTTACTAGAGAGATGTGAAAACTGCAGCAGCAACCCTAGGTTCCCAAATCCTGTTCAAGTCCCTACAGATATGTTCGCAGTGTAAATGAAAACGAAGCCAGACACTTGAGGGCTTGAGTTAGGGTTTTGAGCCCTAATTCCTTGCTTTTTCTTAATTGTTAAGGCCCTAGTGGCGCCTACCAGAGCTCCCCAACATAGACTTCCAGGCTCTTTGCAGTTTAGGGGAGTGCAACAGTACCATGCRCACTTTGCTGTGAACGGAGGACAGTTAAAACTGCAAGCTATTGAGGAGAGCGCTCCAAACAAACCTGCTCCAGTACCTCCTCTGCTCAAGAGATATCTGGAAACTAGGAGCACAGGGGAAGGAAGAGTGCCTCTCCTCTTTGACACCAGCTTTGAGAGAGCCATCTCACTTGAGTTACCAACCTTCTTACGAAGGCTCATTTTTCTCAATATTTACCCAAAAGGGCATGCATAATTTGAAAGCTACAAAGATGCAAGCACATCTGACTTGAATTTCATCACTGTTTTCTTTTTGCTGTTACAAARAGAAGACTTGACTTTCTCGAAATGAGAAAAATAGAGTATATTCTAAACAGGAACTGTAAAGAAGTTGCACCAGAATTGTACTGTTGTTCCATTCAGAACATCAGGTGACTAATTAAAAATCTGCTAAATAACTGTAGCAGTAGAGAAACTGTGTAATCCTTTGCTTGGAAATAATAGCTTCTTGCAACTTAATAAGTTACCCAAGAAAGAATATAAACAATATTAGGTATAGTTATTGGTGGCAGATGGGGGAGTGACAGGGGAGCCAGGACAGATGTTGATTACAGAGTACGAGAGAAAGATATGGCGCTGATAGAAATCAAGAAAACAAAGGAACAAACTCAAAGTGTCTCTCTGCTAGAGATCTAAATACTTGTCTACATCAAGATAATGATTCTTGACTATTTTCAATTCATTTTAATCACCTACTGAAGTGCGAGCTAAAGATATTTAAAATGACATGCCTATAAATTTCTATGGGAAGAGGTGTCCTCTGCCTCTGACCTCAGGACRTTTAACGTATAGATGGTCGTGACGTGCATCATTAAAGGCTCCTGGCTGCAGCAGAAGTGGCAGGAAGGGATTATATCCGAGGTGTGACAACCTGCACATCCCTCCCGGAGYGGCTGGCTGTGCCCCACGAGTGCCAACCACGCTGGCTGCAGCAAAGGAGGCTCACGAGCACGGGAGAACTGCAACTTTATCAGAGAGGCCCCGAACTGCTGCAGAGATGCAGCAGATGCTGCTGTGCTCTGTCCTAACTCCCAGGCAAGTGGGTTTGGTGCAAACACTGGTTACCTAAGAACAAGGRATCTTCACCTGCACAGTGCTTGTGTGTGCTGGTAAATGTAATTACTACTCAGTCACCTACAGGAAGCAAATGCCCAGCAGGCATAAGCAAGCTCGGATGACATTCATTTGCAAGTTTGGAAGAACAATCAAGGAACCACAAAGCACGTGAAATTTTGAAACAGCAGTCTGTATTTTCTAAGGCATAGRTTATCCCACTAAACTGCTCCCGAATAATTTTCTGCTACATTCTCCGAGGTGGAAGAGAGCTGTACAGCATATCTTTGTACCTCTCCAGCTCTAGAGAGCTCCTCCAGCTCTGCCAAATATATAGTGCTAGCTCTTCTGGGAATTTGGCCCAACACAATTCACCCTTTTTTCCTGAGAATACTTAACAACTTTTAGTCTGTTCTTAACTTGAGGCAAAAATGGCTGTGATTTAGTTTTATGCTATTTATGTTCCTGCATGCCCAGAGTGCCTGAGCCAGTTTCACACTGCTAAAACATTTATGCAGTCCAATGATGTTAGGAAATCAACTGGGATGGCTGCCTGTAGCCTCTTATCATAATTCTGCATTCCCWGTATTGAAGAGAAATAGGAACATGGCCTATACTTTTGAAATGTCTCTACAAAGGGCCTAAACTAAGCTGTAATAACTTAGGAATATAGTAGATTCATATGTTCCTACTGAAGCACAGGCACAGATGTAGGATGATGGAACAACAGAGTGATTATTATTTATATATATTGCAATCTCTTTGGTGCCAAATTTAGAAACAGGATGGACTGTTAAATACTACATGATTTCCAGTTCTGGCTGCTACCTTCATTCACTTCAACAGCTGGTACTACAGTGTCTTAAGACTGGATTGCAGCTGCTATTCATTCACCCTACATACCTTAAAACACAGAAAAACTCATGATTAGTTCTTCAGAGCAAGTATGCAGATATGAGATAATTYGACTCTTATCAATAATATTGTTTATAAATCTAATTTGATAGAATAGAGTAATTTATTCCTTGTCTAAACTGAAGCAAAAGATACATGTAATGATGGAGTCAGTAATAAAACTAGAATTGAAACAGGAACTCAGGAAAGTACCTTTTATTATGAGATGCTTTTCCAAAATTTATAGTATTCTTATGCTTGAAATGATACTTTAAATGATACTTTCAGCTCGGTGTAYATATAATTACACATTATACATGTATATATGCGTTGTGACTATAAAAGCTGTTCCTGTGTGTGATTTGAACCTGAAAGATGCAACAGTGCCCATCTGAGGCCCTGGCATTGTGCTAAGTAGCCTATGACTCTTTTTTACTACAAGGTCTTACAGAGCAAGATTGGGCTGACTGGGCAGAGACCCTGGCTTTCCTAGACAGTTGGTCTTGTATGCCATTCCTATCAGGAAACAGGGAGGAGTACATAYGAATAATACCAAATGCTCATTCTCCAAAGCTCAAAGTTCCTGAATATTAATATGCATACTCTGTTGTCTTGGATGCGTTTCCTCTCTCTCTCTCTCTATAAATATATATATATGTATGTATACATACATACATACATATATATATATATATATATATATATCCATCACCCACTGGATTTCGGGTTGCCAAAAGATACTACAGTGTCCTTAGTGATCTAATTTCTTATTTGAATGTTCTGTAAAATTGTTGTCATATTGATAGAGTATTTTTTGAGGGATCAAAGGAGTTGTGGAGAAGCTGACTATCCATCTCACTACAAACTGATACAAAGTTTGGCCATCTGTAATTGGAAGTTGGACTCTGTTATTTTTGGTGGGAGTTTTTGCAGATTTAAGAAGTTCAAGAATATCCAGGCTGATGTCTCTTGCATTTGTTCTTCTCCACTTCATTATTTTCATACACCGGAAACTTCTGTTCTGCTTAACTTTGATTCATTCAAAAATTGTTCCTGTGGCATTACTGTGCGTGTGCTGCCACACAATACCTCTGGTCACAGCCAAAGGTGAGAATCGAGTGGCCTCCTCTTATTCCATATATAAAAGTATACAGCAACTGGAAAGACACACAGGAAAAACAGACTTGCAGATGATCGTATCATAGCACAACAGTTATCTTTGCTAGCCCTGATCTGCAGTCTACAAAAAGTAATGGAAACGTTCCAGTTAGTTTCAGTAAGGTTTGGACCTCTTCCACAGTAACCTAAGTACAGGTTTCTGTGCAGTTGTCCAGCATCAGGACCCTGACAGCTAAGCTTTTCCTTTTCAGTGAGTGTCTTGTTCTTTAGGTGTTCAGTGTCACATGCTAAAATTAACCTATATTCTAGGAAATAACCACCACTGTGGTCAGGAAAATTGGGAGAGGATTCATCTTATTTGATGCAGATGTCTTCATTGCCTATCTGAGCCTGGCTTCCTTGGCTTTAGATGCTTGGCTTCCTTGGCTTTAGAGCCAACAGAACTAAAGAGCCACTTCTGGGGCATGCTCTATCTGATCTACTTAGATGTATCCTTTTGGATGACAGGAAGTACAAGGAAAGCCTTTTTTCTCAACTGAGTAYGAAGGAATCCTAGGATGAACAGGTCAGATCTTAGATGTTATCTATACAGTAGGTATCTGTCCTTGAGCAAATGATCCCACACCAAGTGGCTCAATATGGGCATAATAGTGAAAGACCAACAAAATTACTAGTCATTTCTACAGTTATGCTGTTTAAATAAAGATTAAATATATGATAATGTCTGCGGAATAAGCAGTGTAAATCTTCTCCGCTTTATTACTGTGATACGAAGGCAGTGGTTTAGCAAGAGGAGGCTTTGCGAACTGAACAGAAACAGYTTATCAGACCCTTACCTTTGGGGATAGTAATCTGACAGCTGAGGTCACAGTCCTGCTGCAACTGATAAAAAGCCACTTCCTGTAGTCGGGCTCGCTCCAGCTCGGAGAGGCTTTGAACAGGAACTGACTTCAGCCGAACGCTGCGCCCTGACATGCTGTTCCAAGTGAAATCACCCTACAGGAAATCAAATGGAAAAATATGAAGCATCATATGGTATGCACAGTTTAATAAACATACCCATCTCTTTTACTGCTAGGAAAAACACAGGTCCTTTTTTTCTAAAAGGCCACTTTCTTGGACATCTCTAACCTTCAAAATTTCTTTGTTTTCCTAAGACCAACATTCCTTAAAAGGAGCACAGACATACAAAACAAAAAGTCATTTCTGCCGGAAAACATTTAACCAAGTGTTGTTGCAAAAATATTTGGATTCCAGCAACCAAAAGCACAAAAAAGCACAAAAAAGCACAAAAAGGGGGGGGGCGGACCCCTTCTCTGTTTTTCCCCTAGTTTGGTTTCTTTGCCCAGTGCTTTATTGTCATTTCACTCCTTTCTTTGCATAATCAGTTCGACCCCGACAACTTTACAGACCCCTTGATGGCATGCAGCTTATCTCCCACCACGCACTGGTGCCACTGCACAGGGCTCTTCCCAGGGCACACAAGCACAGCCTCTCCTCTTTGCTCACACATCCCCTGCTATCATGCTCAGACCAGACTAAAGGACAAGATGTTTCACATTTTCGAAAAGCCGTAATCAAGTACGTGTTAAAATTTATGCAGCAAAACAACACGCAATGAGCTGCACCTCTGGAAGGTACAAATTATGTTTGGAAATCAAATCAAAAGCTGTAGATCTTCTGCCTCCCATCTGTGATAACATACATAAAAAGCTACTATCTTAGCTACTACTTAGTGCAGGTGAGAGAAGTAATCATCAGTCAAACAGAAGTGGAAGCATACAGACAAGCTTAGAAGCTGATAACTAGCTTCAAGCAAGAGTTTTGGAATTCACTGAAGCATCACCAAGCAGCACGTTTTAGCACTACAGGGGAAGAAAGATTTTTTTTCATTCTAACCATATTAAAAAATAAACATCAAGCTTGTAAGCCAGTTTGGTGTAAGTGTAATAAAGGTAACACTGATTTACATCAACCGAGGTATAAAAACAAATCCAACAACCTGCCATTCATCACAACACAGTAATTAACAGATTTCACTTTCACTGTGCCTATTTTTAGCTTGAATTTTAACATCCATACCTTCAGGGAACTCTCATTTTTTCACCAATTACTTGCAATTCATGTGTTGTGAATACACATCGATAGTCAAAGGATGTCCCTCAACCTTTTCAAAAGACATTTGTTAAAATACTTTACATGAAGGTAAGTAAATTTTGACTTTATTCAGTAACTATGCGTACCATTGGATGTAAACATCTTTGTGCATACGCCTTCAGGATATTTTGCCTATATACATGTATATAACCTGTATAAATATACATATGGGTATATATATACACCTGTACATATGTGTGTGTATATATATATATATATACACACACACACACACACACACATATGCGTGCGCGTGTGTGTACCTACAAATATATAACCTATATTGCTATGCAGTGCTGCATATTTGTGAACGATTCGTCTGGACAAACCATTCACAAATACGCAGCACTGTACTGCAAAATAGCTTAAAGGAACTACGCATTAAAGAGCTTTTCTTATGATGTGTGAACTATATTGGAGATCAGCAAGAAGCTTTTTTCATAATAATCTTTTTATATGGCATTAGGTAACCATCGTAAGGAAAGCTGTTACCTCAATCTGTACAATTGCATACCTATACATTTGACGAATAACAATACTATGTTCAGTTTCTTTACGGTACTATATGTAAGGACCAAATATGCAAACTTGAGGCTAGTCCAGTATCTGACTGCTGGAAATTGTCCCTTTTTTGCCTGCTCCTCTCTTCCTGCACTTTTACTGTGTTATTGTTGACCAGCTGGATCTAGCAATTTCAAACCAAAAGTTTGCAAAGCTACTCAAAGGAAGCTGGCTTGCTTTACTCAAGCAAAATCAAAACAGCAAGATTCACATAATGCTCATCTGTAAAACTGGAAGGAAATGTTTACATTCTTTTTTAAAAAAAAGCTGTTGTCATTTATAGTTAAAAGTGACCAAGAACAGAATCCACAATCAGACAATGAATACGAAGAAACTATGTTTCCAACCCCAGTCATGCAAAAAGAAAAACTTTACAAGTATAGACATATGCAATTCATCCTCATGGATATATAATGTACATAATGTTCTATATCCAAACTGGTAAAAAAAGAGATTGAAATACAGATCTATCATAGAATTTGGGAGTACTTTTAACTATTTCTCTGAGAGGAATATTTTCCTAAATAAAAATACCACTGATGTATGTCCAACATAAAAAAATTCTAACCATGACACTTAATTTTGGAACGGGAATCGGAAGTATTAAGGCTATCCATTAGAAAATGCTGATGTAACAGAGGTACTTAAGACTGTAAGCTTTTTAGGATGTATTCTGTTTCCTGTAGAGCAAAAAATCCAAGGGATATCTGGGACTTTTAGGAATTATCACAAGTTAAATAAATATTGCTTACCTGGAATTTTGCATGGACATATGAGTCATTGCTTTTTGGGTGATAAACATTACAAAGGGTAGGTCTACCTCGGGAGGTAGTTCTGCAGCCTCTGCTGTGTCCCTGAGTTAGCTTTCTAAGTGCAAGTAGTAAGTCGTATCACTGCAATACTGAACCTGAACTGCTGGGCCCAGCCAGAAGGGTTTAACCTTGAGACACGGTCCTTGCTAGCTGTAGTACAGCACTGCGTTGATGTGACTATCCTGCCTTTGGGACCCAAGTAAGCCTCTTTGCACAGAGCTGTGCTGCTTTATACAAGCRAATCAGCCAACTCGGCACTGGCTCAGGAATCCTACCCTGGCTAATTTTACCTTCATATGGGAGCATCCCATCTCATTTTTTTTTCATGAGGTCAAGGGTTTAAAACCAAGTGAAAGAAAAAAGCCYCCAACACGATCGTGAAGGCTGTTCCTTTCAACATGAGCATTTTTATTTTGACGGCCTGCAAGCTTCCAAAATGTTCATGGCACTCACTGTGTTAGCCCTCTTTGGCTAAAAAATGATACAATGCAAGCCATATATCTTCAATCGGTACAACAGATCGTTAAGTCAAGATAAAGAACTTGGAATCATTCTGTCCAGTTTCTGTGCATTAAAGAAAACATTCCTCTTTTACACTTGATGTGTTTGATAAAATCTCTACTAGGTCACATTAACATAGGTTTTTACTATGCTAATGGAACACATTACTAATTAACTAAAATATTTTTGGAAGATCGMGCACTAGGGCCAATGGGACCTCCTAATCTGCTGAAGAAGTGAGAGGCTCAAGAAATTTTGCCTTGAAAATATCTGTTTTATTTGGCAAATAAATATCATAGTGTCTTCTATGAGCCAAAACACAGTATTTTATACTTTAACCTATTCATAGACTCCTATGCTTTGTTCATGTGATGTGAAGTAAATTAAAGACCCTATCTTCTTTCCAGCACACTGGAGAATTTTACGTATGGCCTATAAATTACTGTAAAATCAACCAGGCCTGGAACAGGTCCAGAAAAGTCAAGCTCCCTTTGACAACAGGTACTAGTGCAATTACATCAGTCACATATGCCTAAAGCTATTTGGCATTGCATGGAGCAGTCAAAGGAGGGAAAGGCAGGTCAGAGAAGCAGAATATTTTCTATTTTTTCTATCCATAAGAGGAGGAACACTTTATCAGAGTCTACTTCAACCAATGCCCTAACATAGCTCCTTGGAGAAGCCTAAGAGAAGACTTTGTAGTCAGGGTAACTTATTTTTTACAGTCCATGTCCTCCATTTGTGTTCAGACATTTATAGACAGATTTTTCTCTATTATTGTAGGACTGGCTAGAACATGGTCTGCAAATGGTTCCTTCATCACCAAAAAGGAAAARAAAATATAGAGAAGACTATAAACAGAAATATAGCCCAGGGTTAAAATGATCAGTCTGATAGGACACAACCTACTTCTAAAGGTGCTTTTACAATTGACTTTCACAAAGTTGCAAGCAGGCTAAAAGCCTTCTCCCATTTCTCCTACCAATCAGCCACTTCTTTCCCCTCAGAAGTCTCCAGCTTCAATTGCCTTTTCTCCCTGGCCCTCCCACTAACATCTAAACTTTTCCTACATGCACCCGAGCAGCTCACTTATTGGGTAAGCAATACCAGAGCAGATGACTCAGCAAAGGAGATGCATGATTAACTGCATTTTGAGCCTTTTAAAAATCCATCCACTTTTCCCATATGTCTTGTCCAGGGTCGTAAGCAAGATGCACACTGCAGTTTYACTAACATATTTCAAACAAACGTCTTTTATGGATTTGCTGTCCAGCGGTTCTGAAATAAATATATATGCTACGTACTGACTTACGCGACATCATGTGCTTTAGTTACTCTTCAGGCATKTGCAGGCTGTTCTTGTGTATTTGACCTCTTTCCCCTGAAGCTCCAATAGAAGGTCTTTCACTTGTCTTTTAGTAAAGGGTTGTTCCCTTGTGCTTTATACAATGCAGAAACTGGCTGATAAATACGTCAAGGAATCCAAAATGTAGGTATCCATCTACTGCTGACCACCTCTGCTGGCTGCTATGGAGTTTTAAGCTGAGGTGAGTAACATGGAGCATGTACTGGGTGGAGGGATATGCACCCTYCTCACATAGAGATTTAAAATATTACAAATTTCGATGCAAGATGGAAAAAAAACCCACAATTTTTATCTTACTGCATTATTCTTATTGTTGACGACTTTAGTCTGTACTCATTTAGGTAAATGCCATTATCAGATTAGCCATCTACTTTTCATTAGTCTCTTGCCTCAAATCCATTTGAAACCACTAAGATCAAAACCAATTACGTCTATTTGTTTCTCTCTGACCCTAGCAACACTTAGMTCTTTGTGTTTGTAGCTAGATATGCCTCCACTGTAAAAGAATTGAGTATTTTTGCACATTAAAAGATTACATTGTGGATAACATGGCAACTATAACACTATAAAGTCTTAACTCTCTTTGCTTAATTATTTCTGTAAGCAACTGCATGTAATTGCCACTTTATAAATCTTCACACTAAGCTCACTTAACTTTTGTGATTTATTTCAACTCCCTCTAAAATCTTTTCCAGGCTCCTGAGCCATAAACACTCAGATTTTGACAGTTTATATTCCCCCCCCAACTCAATTTTCATGTCTGTACATGTAATCCCTCTCTTCCTCACTTCCCCGTTGTTGCTGCTCGTATCAACCAAAAACAACTCTGAAATGAGAGCCATTCATTCCAGCACAGCTGTGTCCTTTCATATGAAATCAATGTACAAAATACTGTTCCCAGACAGGATGAGAATTATGGCGAGGGGGGAAATAAACGACGTTAAATACCCATTTTAGCATTAAATGCAGTTAAGGACCAAATCTCTCGTCCTTTATTTGATGCCGCCCTAGATAATTACCTGCACACTAACCACGAGCTGGGAAACAACCAGATGATATAAGCGCTGTAGAGTCTCACTCTTTCTGTCACCTTCTTTCCAGCTGCTCTCCCACAGCCAGGGCAGCTGCAGTGGCAGCCTGAGCAGTGGTTTCCAGCTGACATTGCCAACTAATGCCATGCAAATACCGAGGCATCTCCAAATTGAGCACCGATTCCCAAGGGACTACTAGTAGCACAAAATGAGACAAGTCTTTCTGATTACTAAAAAGGCTTCTTAATAACAAAACACAAAGAAACACAAGACTTAACGTATGACACCGACGTATTCAGAGGAAGGCGTCTGAACACGGACATGCAAAGCACRAGGCACCAACAATTAAACTTCACTACAAAAATCTGGCTTAATTAATGTCATTATCTACAGTGATATCCTGTTTCCCTTGACATCGGTGGCAAAACCGTTAATAMAATGTCTCCTCTAGGAAGAGAAAGTACAGTCCAGATAATACTGTGTTACAGTTTGGGATCTTGTGTTAGTGTTGACTTACATCATTCTGTGTTATACTTATGTCTATTAAATAAWGTATGTAAAGAGAAATCCATTGATTTTGGTAAAAGATCACACTGTACATAATAGTGCTAAGGTATCAAAACTATTGAAATGGTAATTAATATTAGCAYAGCATTGCTAAATAGAGACATTTCCTTGCTCCTGGTTATCCTGTCTTGTTCACAAGGCTATGGACTGTCAGCTGGCCTTCAGTGAACTCAGGACTTGTATTGCTGAGTTCTTCATAGCAAGACAACCCACGTGGGTTAGGCATGCTGGTTTTTCCCCGCAGGGGAGACAGAATTCACACTTACGGCAGAAATATCTCATCTGGCAAGATAGCATGAACCGGTGCCCAGGTAAAGAGATACATTTCAAAATATTACAGCTGGTGATTTCCATTTATCAATTCAAAAAAGSTCTGCTATCTTTAGGCTAAGGATAAACAGGGAGTGGAAGAATGAACATGCTTCCACAGCAGTATTAAAATTGCTAAAATAAAGGGAAAAATATTTCCTCTCCTTCTACAATCAGCCTCCCAAAGTTTTCCAAATACCTCATGATACTATTTCATGCTTATAACATTTAAACATATTTTCTTAAGAAATTCACTTATGCATAGTGGAGATGTTATTTTTCTGATAYGAATAACTATGAAAGTTGTGAAATAAATATTGCCTATGCAGCTACATTACTAGCAAAGTATTCATCCCTAGCATGCCCAGTCTCTGGTGGYCTTTTTATATATCTAAGAAACCAACTTCAGAATGTTGGAAATACTCATTGAGCACCAAAATTCATGATCATTTTTTAAAATTTCTTCAGCAGATAACAATATTTTTGGAGAAATTTATCCAGAAGCATCACAACTAGAACTAGAAGGGGCTGAGTACCTTTTGGGAATGCCAACAAAGGAGAGAGAATGCCTTAAAAACCTAGACCCAACTGCAGAGTTACAACTGAATTTCTGTCAGTCTTAACATATTAATAGATTTCTATGTACTTCTGTCAATAAAGGAGGTCTAAGCCATATTGCACTACTCTGCATTTGTCTTTGGGTTGAGGGCATGTGCACAGGTGTCACAAGTAAGATGGCATGCCGTACACAGAGCTCTGCGATGGGCTGGGTTACTTAAAAGAAGTTGCTGCTTCTATCACATACTGTATTTTGATAGGTTGGAGTTACAGTTTTCCCAAATGTAAAATCAGTTTCGTTCTTGAGTATGAATACTGTGAACGCCGCAAGCCAGTGGCGGCTGACCCAAAATCAAATACAACAGCTCCATGAGTTTATTTCTARTGCCAAAGCTGCATTAAACAGACCTTGCTCTGGGCTGTACTACCCATACAAACGCACTCCTACCCCCCACAAGCCCTCAAAGTCCAACTGCTTGTGAAGTTGAAGAACAAACCACAGCCTACGATGCACCAAAGAAAGGTATATTTTCTTTGTATATCTTCCCCATACCACCAAAAAGCAAGGAAAGTTTTTGCTTGATACKGCAGTGTCCCCTCTGGCTTTGCAGTCTGAAGATATCCATGCACTGCAGAATTTGCATTCATACCATTGTTTGAGTTAAGTTCTTACTAAATACAAAGATTTCAKATTAGATTTTTAGTATGAAATATTGTTCTTTCTCCTAACTTTATTGAGATTAATGTAAAGCAAGTGAAAAYATAAAGCCTACACTACCTGAGCAATGAATTTTAATTTGAAATAAACAAATACAATCAAATGTTCTAGCTGTAGCTTTACTGGTCCTGAAGATGTAGTAGAATAGGTAGGTAATATAATGCTTCCACGAAACAAACAGGAAAAAAGCATTTTCTGATTTCTGGCATGTTTTAAACATGGATGAAAGAAAAATGTTTGCTATTCCTGGGATTTCAGCTAGCTCAACATAGAAGTTATCAGTTTCTGCATCCAAGAAGAAGCATTAATTTGAATGCAAATGCTTTGAACAGTTCAAGAGTGGACTCTCTATTCAGTATAAAAGAAAAAATGCCGATATTAGAGAAATGATCTACTCTTACTTGAAAAACAGAATGTGCATGACAGAGCACATGTTGTCATTTCTAAGCATTTAAAAATYATATAAACCTGAGTATTGTATATATTATGAGATTAAAAATATATATATATATGAGTATTCTAGTCTACCTTCTGGATTTTGAGCCTTTAAGATGCACTAAAATTCCATTATCGACTCTAGTGTATAGCTTGAATCAAATTATGAAGTAAAATAAAATAATTTAATTTCAGGACTCCAAGAACTGGGATTTAAATAACAACAGTAAAGCCTTTAATTCAATATAAACCACTATTTGTATTTTTTCAAGTGGTCTGAAATAGTATTTTCTATAAACTCTGACATCACTTAAAGAAAGGGCTTTTTGGTTTAAGGAAAACGAGATTTGCTGAGCACATGGAAAATAGCTATTTTGATTTTCTATATACCAGCTCTTACTGGAAAGCAATATTCTATTTTTTGGAGGGGAAAACCATTGGTTTTAGTCTGAACTGGAACAARAATAAGGTATCTCAAAATATTCATACTTTGTAAGAAATCCAAGAAGGAGGAGCTCCCGGTAACTTAGCACAGAAAACACAGAAAGCTTGCGTAGGATTTGGTTTAGAGCAAGAGCTTGCACTAGACGTTATCYGCTCCCAGGCGAGTGCCTTAATCGGAGGGCTACTGACTACTCTAATATTTACTCCCGCTCCTATATATAATGTTGGTACAGGTTCTCCGGTCCCTCCAGGCTCCCTCAAAACTCATTACATGAGTGGCCATTCTCAGACCTACCTTGGACACTTCCGCTAGGCCAGGGTAAGGCCATCCACTTACTCTGCACTGTTCCTYGCTGAGAGGATATTATTTTAAGGAGTTTCGTCTCCACGTACAAGTGAACTTTCCACTTCCAGATCATAAGTTCAGTTTAAATTTTGCAGGCTATTGTGCCAGAACTAGCTATTATGTCAGCTTTTAACCTTTGCTGTAAGAAAGGTGTTGCATAAGCCTTCTCTCTCTCTCTCTCTCTYTYTTTTTTAATCTTAGGGAAATTTTCTTTGAGTCATGAGTTTTTCTCGTCAGCCAGCAACATTTCAGCCTTTTAGTGACACAGAGTATGTACACCTTTTGGAGGCAGGGAGAGGCACATTTCAGACATGTGGAAAGTAAATAAACAGCTTTTAGGGATTAGGAGTCTTTATTTCACGTGCTACGTAACCACTCCACCCTTTCATTTGGGTTTCATCGCTCTCACACACGCTCTGTTTACACACACACACACACACACACACACACACACACACACACACACACACTACCCTGTCCTACACACTGCTGTCGGGCATCCTGGGAGAGCTCTGCACTGCTAAGTCAATCGCAGAGTTTCAGCAATAGACTCCAGTTTCTCCAGTTTGTTGGGGCTGGGTTTTASGGRGTGGRGGRKGGGKTYYTTTTTTTCTTTTTCTTTTTGACCTCTGGGATATCGAATTTCCTCTCACACTGGCAGCTGTTCTGACAATTCTATGGCTCTCTTGGAGCTCCTGYGAAGACTGGGCAAAAGTTAAATAGGAAAATCAGAAAGTCTAATAACCAGGAAAATATTGTGAGTATGAAGGGGTGGCTTATATGCACTCACCAGCATTGCTGTTAATTTTAACTAATGTGATTACTCTTTCTTTGTTCTCTATGTATTGAAACGGTGTTTGTTCCCTTTGGGCTGATTTAGGGATCTTGCAACTTGTAGTAAAGGACATTATTTCAGCTTACAGCTGAATTTCAGCACTGCTTGAATTTTTCTAAGAAAAAAGGATCACACTTGGCACATATGCATCTGCTGATCTGCCATTAAATTAAATATCAAGCAAGCATCTTAAGTATATTTTAACAAAGAAACAACCTCAGCTGTAGAACTAACCAATGCCAAACGGCCCTGAAATGCATATATAACAGTAAGTTAGATTGATAGATCAGTGTACACATACCAGGAAAGGCCTGTAAAGAGCACAGAATCACAGAATCAGTAAGGTTGGAAGGGACCTCTGGAGATCTAGTCCAACCTCCCTGCTCAGCAGGGTCACCTAGAGCATGTTAGACASRRTTGCATCCAGGCRGGCCTTGAAGATCTCCAGAGAAGGAGACTCCACAACCTCTCTGGGCAACCTGGYCCAGTGCTCKGTCACTCTCACRGGGAAGAAATTCCCCYTCACSTTCAGGCAGAACTTCCTGTGCTTCAATTTCTGCCCATTGCCTCTTGTCCTGTCACACGGGACAACTGAAAAGAGTTYRKCCCCATCCCCTTGACACCCTCCCTKCAGGTACTTGTACACATTGATCAGATCCCCCCTCAGTCTTCTCTTCCCCAGGCTRAASAGGCCCAGCTCTCGCAGCCGTTCCTCATAGGGCAGGTGCTCCAGCCCTCTGATCATCTTCGTAGCCCTATGCTGGACTGTCTCCAGTAGCTCCATGTCTGTCTTGTACTGGGGAGCCCAGAACTGGACACAGTACTTGAGATGAGGCCTCCCCAGGGCTGAGTAGAGGGGCAGGATCACCTCCCTCAACCTGCTGGCAACACTCTTCCTAATGCAGCCCAGGAGACCACTGGCCTTCTTGGCCACAAGGGCACATTGCTGGCTCACGGTCAACCTGTCATCCACYAGCACTCCCAGGTCCTTCTCTGCAGAGCTGCTCTCCAGCAGGTCAGCCCCCAGCCTGTACTGGTGCCTAGGGTTATTTCCGCCTAGCTGCAGGACTCTTCCCTTGCCCTTGTTGAACCTCAGGAGGTTCCTCTCCGCCCAAGTCTCCAGCCTGTCCAGGTCTCTCTGAATGGCAGCACAGCCCTCRGGTGTGTCAGCCACTCCTCCCAGCTTGGTATCATCAGCAAACTTGCTGAGAATKCACTCTGTCCCCTCATCCAGGTCATCGATGAAGAAGAACAGGATGGGACCCAGTACTGAGCACTGGGCCACGCCACTAGCCACAGGCCTCCAACTGGACTCCGTGCCACTGATGACGACCCTCTGAGCTCTGCCTTTGAGCCAGTTCTCATTCCACCTCACTGTCCACTCATTGCTTATCTAGGAGGATGTTGAGAGCACCCTGATGCTCTCTCCACTGTCTACTAATACAGGGGCTCATTCAAATGTGGCTTGCCAAAGCAAGAAGGAAGTATCAAACAGATCCATACAAATAAAATTGCTACACTCCAACATCAGTTTTCAGGAGACAGGTATGTTTTGTGAACTGCCCCTCTAGTCTGAGGCACCCCAAGTTCACACTGCATGCCTGCCTGCTAGTCTGCAGTTCCATTCTTTGTTTTTAAGCAGCACATTTATTTTGGACAGAGAGAGGGAAAAATAGCCCATAAAGTTCCCACTGTTATGAAAAACAGAAACAATTGCTAGAGTTACAAGCTCCTCGTGGACTGAGCCAGAAGATGAACAGCTCTTATTCTCCACTTACATCCATGCAGTTGATTGAAAATTAAAAATACAGTGACAACACACTCATGTCTATAAAGCATGAAGCTTACAGAACTTGTTACCTGCCAAACTGAACCTAGGCAGTTGTAACTGTCATACCATCCACTTTCAAGCAGCCTTTATGGTATATTTTGCTCACAACCAGCATGGTTAGAGTCGCTTACACAAAACGACAAACTTCTTATCACAGACTTCAATGCCAACCCTGACATGACTAAGCCATTCAAATTCAAATCAGCATCATTATGCAGCTTAGTTTAAATACATAATGCCACTTCTCATTCCCTGGGCTTTATTCCTCTCAGTTTAACTATGAAAACATGCAAGATCATGAAACCAGTCTCAAAATAGATAGTATTTGAGGGCCCTGAGTTTGTTGATGGAAGAGATATTGAGAGCCTGGTAAAGTGCTAGGTAGTATAGTGCTACTTTTTTTCGCCCACTGAGTCAAAGTTGTTTCGTTTTCTTCAAATTTAGCTAGAGCAAGAAAAAAATTAAAACACAAGCCTGTTACTACATTCAGCATAAATACTCCATAACACTCACCTCTACCACACTACATATAAGCGCATTAGATTTCCTTATTAATTTACTAAGTTCCCTTGCGTCTTCAGTGTCCTTTATTATTTGCTCAAAGCAGATTTGAATTAAGAGTTGAATTCAACTATGACTTTCTGTAAAGTAAGAATAAAGTACAAATAATGTAGTTGTCCTGAAACTGTGTACTGAGTGTCTGAGAAAGAGCCCAGCTGGAGCAGCTACGGCTCCCATGATACCTTTTTCTGCCAGAGGCTTCCACTRTCTTGAATCTTCGGGGGGAAAATTGATCTTTTCATTTCTCTGCTTCGAAGTAAGCCCAGAGAGCCCAACACTGCTGAAAGCTACATTGCAAAGTGTGTGTGCATACGCATGTGACAGAGATAGATAAGYTGTAATTGAATTCTCTGCTTCTCATTTCAGGGGATGTGTTTTGAAAAAGTACAAGGAGTGTTAGGAAGGGGCATGTCTCCCCTCAGAAATCCTTCTTCCACATGGCTGTGCAGACTCAAAACTGGCTCTAACTGCGCAAATGTTCCCTATTAGGAATAGCTACAAGAATGCTGGAAGCAGCTGGTGTTATCCCTCGGAGCACAGTGCGCAGCATTTGGTGTTTGCCGTCTGACCTTCCCATACAGTTATTTCAGAGTTTTCTAAAACACCTTTAAAAAAAAAAAATTTTGCTCAATCAAGCAAACCAGCTGCATTAATAACATGGTTTTGATAAGAGCAACACAGAAACCAAATATTTTACACAATTTGCCAGAAAAAAACCTTGATAAAGATACTTTTTCATAAATAATGTCTCTCATATTCACACTCCCCACATACAATGCTGTCATCTGAAGCGTGTGGGCAGGAAGCGTAGGAAATCTGTGAAAAACAAACATTGAATCACCAATGATTTTGATTGCAGTTCTGTATTACACGGCATTTCAGCAAATAATCATCCTGAGTGACGGCTCTGTGTCTCAGCTGATACGACTTGTTACTTCATCGGACTGCTCACGGAGCAGCAGGAAACCATGGACCACAGCTCATGGTGATGGCAGGAGAGACTATGTCTTTTTTTTCAGATGCTTTGTCCACTTTTAAAAGCGGACAGGCTGAATCAAGGCCGGTAAACCTCCTACCTGCCAGAGCAGGAGAACCAGAACTCAGACTGGAAATGCATGCATCCACCTTCCTGCTGTGCATCATTCCTGCTGCCTACCTAGTAAAAGCAAATACACAAATCAGATGCTTCTTGTCTCTCACCYTGATCCAAAGCCTCTTAGATTAGACCATTAAATCCTTAACTCATATGGCTTCTTCCCTTCATTTCCAGTTTTTATACATGCCACTACCCACAGCAGAGTGGTGCTAAGAACATGCCRTGTGATGCACACTAAGCAGCGCAGCACACTGCATTCCCAGTGAAAAACCTAACTTACCTGCAAAAGATCTGAACAACCGTCTCAAAAAAGTACTGTCAGTGATGGTGCTGACATCCCAGTACAAACCAAGGATGCTGAACTTTAATTAATCTCTTTCCTTCAGAGCGCTGCAGCCTGAAATCAGTGTCCTGCTAGCCATCTCATAATCATGCTGTGAATTTGTAGTTCTTGTAATCTTTCTTCAAAAACAGGTCTCTTCAGCCCAGATCTCTTTTATTCTTACTTTTTGCATTTCTTCTAATGAACAAAATGCTCTTATTTACGTAACTGGAATCGGAGACATATTCATTCAGGAACCCGCTAACTAGAACTATGCAAAAAAGAAACTGTCATTTCCGGGCTCTGCACTGCAGTGGTTCTGCAAACAATCCTAAAATCACCAGCCTTTTGGGTGGCCTGCAGAAAGACAAAATAGACTGGCTGTGAAGTACCCAATTAGCCTGTCTCCTTTGTATTTATGAACTCCAGACACAATTACAGTCCCTAACTTGGATAAAAAGCTTGTTTTTTGTTTGTTAGAACTATATGCTGACAGCAAAGTTTTCCATCTCAGAAACTTAAGAGTTCAAAGATATTTGTTAAGTTCTGTTTTAAACCATAGTTCTTCACAGTATTCAGTATCCAACAGTGTACATATCAAAGTATTTCAGGGTACTTTGCCRTTCACTGTCTACATCTGGGCAACCTTTTTTATAACACTGCTATTAGCCACTAGCATATTTGAGGAATTTCCCCTCCCCCCCATTTTGAGCTATTTTTTTTAATAGTTTCAATAGCCTAATTTTTAAAAAATTGCCATTCAGGCTGAAATTTTATAAATACAAAATGTTCACAGTTTATGGAGTGGCTGTATAAATTACAGTCTATCAATCATCAAAAAAAATGGAAGAAAATAAGCTTACTCATTGTTAACTTTGGAATAATTTCCTCCTAGAGCCCTTGGAAATATTCATCTTATATCTTCAAATTGTGTTTAGGGCTAACACTCATTGAGAAACTAGTTAACTAGTTCTGAAATTGTAATTTAGTCACTCACAGACAAGCAACTTCTGATTTGTTTCTTAATTATGCAAAATTGCAAGGACCTGCATCTCACTATGGATGGACGGAGGATTAGGAKACACATTAACAGGCAGCCGAGAATTCCTCTGTCTGATCTCTTGTTACACCAAGGACCAATRCTGGCCACAAAAGCCTCATGGGACAGTCAAAAATAGCTTTGCAAATATAATTAACCTAAAATCTCATTTTTTTCAGTGGAAAAGCAAGCTTTTGCCTTAAAACACAGTCATGAACAAGATGAGTTTTCTGCAGAAGAATTGATAGCTTGTTTGAAAAGTCCAAAAAAAAAAAAAAAATCTAAGCACAAAGATACTTTCATTCAAAAAACACTCTGTGCCTCGTGGAAGTTGCAATTCAAGTGTTCTGCACGCATGGCTCGTTTTCCTATCATGAGCAGAGGTTCTTAYGACTTACTCCTTCATTCATCTTGAGGGTGAGCAGTACGCTCTCGAGAGCTGAAAGTCTATTATGGCTCCTTGGGAAGGATCTGAATTATCAAAAAACCCTGCAGTACAGCTTCCAGGAGACAGARCTACTTGGAATAAAAACACTTTCAACTTTTGTATTTCCACAAAAAGTAATTGAAAAATGCTGATTACTTTAAAAGTCATTCTTAGATTCTTTTCCAACTGAACTGGAGAGCCCCACAGATAACGTGGGCAACCACATTCACGCAAAGTCATACCCACTAAATTCTGGCAACACCATTCATTCAAAAATCAAAAATGTAGCAGAAGTACAACAACCTAGATTGCACGTACACTTGATGAATTCCTAAGACCTCTGAAARCACAGAGCTGGTAGCAATTTGCATATGCAAAAAAGCTGCTTTATTTACATCTGAGCTGTCTGATCCAGCCACAAAATACTCTATGCTGCTCCAGAGAACATCTGCATGTCTGTCAGAAACTCTAAAAAACAGAAACCAAAAAAAAMCCCCTAAACATATTTAACTCACGGGGTTGTTTTGCCTAGTGAAATTTTAAAATCCATGTGCTACGAGCAGCAGCATTAGGTACAAGAACAGTTACAGCCCATACATTATTAGTGGTTGAATCGCAGTGGCAAACTTCCATCTTTGGGCATGCTTAGATTTCCCTTTGGCTAGAAAGCAGCGCATACACAGAACTATGGATTGAAAAGTTGTTTTGGAAAATTACATACTAGACTTTAAAGGAATATTTGGTAAGAGTAAGGTGCAGCAAGAGCCTTATGTTACTCTCAGAAGAAGCAAAACCATCAGGGGGATGTTTTCGGCACCGACCAGCACGTAAAACCACAAGAGCATCTACAATCCTCCAAATTCAGCTTCTCAAAACTGGCAGCACAGCATCAACACAGCTTAAAGAAGGAAGGCCCTGTTCCCAAAGCATTTGGGAAGACAAATCTCTATCCACATTCTCAAAATGCAAGACACAAATATAAACAAATGCAGAGGCAGACTGAAACCTATTTTTAGACGAACGAACAACATGAAAGCTTTCCAATGTCTTCTCTTCTCTTTCTTCTCTTTCTCCTGTTCTTCTCCTCTCCCCTTTTCCCTCCATTTGCATTTGTTGGTGACTGCCAAGTGTTCTCTGCTCCTATTTAAAATTTTTAATGGCAAACTAACAGCCTTCCCCAATCCAATTATTTTAATCTGTGTTAAGTGGCCACAGCAGCTGTTTAGCTCCTCTCACCAATCTTATTCATACTGTAATTAAAATATACATTAGTCAGCTGAAAGAGACATGTAAACCTCTTCAAGTTCAACATTTCACTATAGATTTAGTGAGGAAAGCGCTTAGTAAAAAAGAAGGAATCAACAGTATGTGTTTTAAAGGCTTGCAAACACAGGAAGTTAAAGAGCTTTTGCGGCAATATCCTTGTAAAATCAACAATTGCTTGAAWGATTAGATTTGTTGCTGGGTCTTGCATATTACAGTACAAAGAACATCCCTTCCCACATACACATAGCAGCAYAGTATATTGTTTTTGAACTTTTATCAAACCATACTAACAGCAAAGTATCACAGCACTTCAACTTASTGCCAAAGATTTCCATTAACACAGGGGTCTACAGAGCAAATTCATTCTGAGGTTTACCTTAGCTACAGATTTCTTACTTATATGATGCCCTTTAGTAATCTAAGGGAGATTTAACTTATATATCTCATTAATAACAACATACTTTATTCAAGGGAAACTCAAGTCATAAGCCTGTGTTTTGAAATAAGAAGAATCACAGTTTCCTACAACACCACTTTGACGTGCTTCTAATGGACTCGTGGATGAAATTTAGTTCACTGGTTTAGACATACTCTTTGCTCTCTGAAAACCAGGGAGCTCTGTTTGCACTGGGGAGGATTCTATCATTTGCCATTTTTGTAAGTTACGTTAATATGCTTTAATATAATTACAGGTAAGTTCTGATATAGGAGTATAGTTCTTAAGAAAAGATGCTGTGGCAAAGCAGCATGAATTTTTAAGCTTTGCTGCAATATGACAACTTCCATTAGCTGAAGTTCTGGCTATCCATTTAGAACCAGAGGAGGACAGAAAAAAGACTGATATAAATAAAGCTCTTAAAATCTTTACTCAGATTGGAAGAATTCAACAGCTGCATCCCATTCAAGAAATGGAACAGAATAAATATCCTCAGCTACAAGAACTACTTTCAAAGGGCCAAGTTGAAAACCTGGTACATTTCTAAAAGTAGAGATTTATCTTAAAGGCATTTGTAATACTTGTCACATTTTATGAATTTTTACAAGGTAACTCTGTGACATCTGTTATTTTCTTTATAACTTTATTTCCAGGAGATATGTCAAGACAGGTGAATCATAGTATTCAAGCAATAAATAAAGTTCTAGCCTTTGCAGTCTGCAAATGTGCTCTAAGCACTTTCAGAAAGTAAGAACCTAAGAAAAGAAACTCAAATGTATTTTTTACTTCATCCTATGATTTGAAAGTCATTTTCATTATCTTGCTTTTCTTGGGATCAGAACAATTCTTGAAGTGTGAAGCTAGAATTAATGGAACTACAAAAACTGTACACAGCTCCCTGATCCGGTTCTTTCCCAGGGGTGACGGGACTGGGGTTGACCAGAAACATCTTGGTGCTATTGATACTGGTTTAAGTAAACGTGGCAGCTGTGGTGGTTGAAAAGCCACCAGTATGTTTGCTTCTGCGACTCAGCATCAGGGTCAGTGACCTCTGGCTCTCGAGTCCAGCAGATACTGGGGCAACACCTTCTTGACTGCTCTCACTAATGTCAAAATGTCTGTATTTGAGTAATTATTTTTTGTATTTGAAATTTGCCTTGGTAGTATTTTCCCCTAATACTGTTCTGGGTCACGGAGAAGCATTCGGTATCTTATGGGGTTGACACAATTAATGAAATACGTGACTTGGGCTGAAAGAATTACACACATTCTACAGAAGAGATATTTTGGTAATGACAGACAATACCCAAAACTCCCTACAGARGGAAACTCAGGAAATAATGTGGAATAAAGCATCTGCTAAATACATAATTTTATGTTTATTATTCCGCAGAATATTATTTTACCTATCTTACTCCATTCAAAACCTGCAATGAATAAATATTAAACTGAAATTCCTAACATTTTTCTCTATGTTTTCTCACCACAGCAGGAAAATAATGAAGAATATATTATCGTTATTACTATTACTACCCATGTATCATTTGGTATAGAATGAATTAATTTATCCTTGAAAACTTCCTTAGAGTTTGTGAAGTTTTACCCTTTTCATTCGATAGAGTAAGCAAGCCCAACACCAGCAGAAGTGCATAGTAATTACCATTTTTCAAAAGCTGACTGATCAATGTAGGGGTAGATCCGACCTACAGTGGGATTCCTGTCAAAATGCAGACACCCATATCTAAACTAGACCCTGTAGGAACTCTTTGCTGCCAATGCAGTCAGGCAGGAACTCTGGGGGGAGTAATTCATTTGATTTGGTTTACRAAATAAGAAGGAAACTCCAGAAATGCCTTTGTCCCCCACTTCCTACATACAGGGAGCATAAGGTGGCTGACTCAGAGGCAGACTTCAACATTGTAGACTTCTTGTGAGACAAAACGAATACTGCCCTTAAGTACCATTTTCCTGGCTGCTGAGCACTGAACACGCTAAACACACTTATCCGTGGCCATCGCCACAACCGCTTGATRAAACACAAGCTTTGGTAGCAAAGCAGCTCACAAGTTGCCAGAGGTTGAGTGTCTGTTCGACCACCGCTTGTACTGAGGTCACCCGAATCGCGTGACTCTGAGCTTGGTCAGAGTCCCACCGCTGTCACTATGCCACCCCATCCCTGCAGAGCCCACTCTGTCCCAAGCGAAGCAACGTTCCTCGCATCGTTCAGGAGACAGCTAAAGGTTATTCTTCATTTTATTAATTTCATGCCTAGCACTGGAAATGTCAGCTGCAAAGGAATCTGCCGTTGCTTAGTTCACTGCCTGCTGCTAATTCCCTTAAGTCCAATTGCCATTTATAGCGATAGGGCTGGGTGGAGCCATGGAAGCTGTCCCTGGGAAGAAGGAGATCACAGACTGCCTTCTGCAACTGCTGCAAGAGTGTTTTCCCCAARAAACTGGGCACACAATGTATTATTACGAAATAAACTACAACCGCTCTCAATTTTTAATTGTACTACTACTGTTTCTCAACTAATTTGGTGCCAACCTCTGCCAGAACAGTTTCCAGCACTACAGAAATTTACCCTGAAAATTGTCCTAGTGAGCTCTGTTACAAGGGACATGAACTTCCACAAAAGTGAATGCCAGCTTAAACTTTCCTRCCTTTCACTGTCTTCTCTCAAAAAACTGCCATAACCCAAAACGGTAAAGCATTTAGAGCTCTTTTAAGTCCATCAGGGACTGTGTTATTGCCACTCTGCTCTATACAGACCATACTCAGACTACACTAGACTATACAGAGACCATGTAACAGAGAAATGCAAAGAATATCCATAGCTTGCAATGACATAGTTAATACTGTCCTTTTTCTACATCTTTTCCAAAATGTTAAAATAATCTTCTRTATGATAGCAAAACAGAAGACAATAGTACAAATATCATCCACAGTTCATACTTCCAGAGTAATGTATCTAAAAGCAAATAAGCTCCTCTTTCCAAAACAAGTTCCACTTTCCTATTAATTAATGATTACAGAAAAATTTTCCCAAATTTTTTGATGGTGCGAAAGAAGTACAGTTAGAGCATTATTTTCTTGCACAGAACTGAAATAACACTTTTTCCAGAYTTCCACAGAGATGTTTAGTGGAAAACTGCCCAGTATCCTGAAACACTTCTCTCTGGAAATTAATTTTACTCTTTCCTTCCCAAATAATTTTTTATGAATTTGCAGAAAAGAACAGAGTAAAATAATATGCTGTCATTACAAACAGATTAAGCATGTACCTGAAATGTCTATCTGTCAGCATAAAGTGTATTATATAGTATTCCAAACCAACAGTTTCAACCAAGATAGGAAATCTTAGGGTTTTTTTATATTGTTTCTTAGTATTACCCCAGTGAGATAAGAATGAGAATCAACAAGTTCTACTTAGATCTAGTTGTTTTATACAAATAGTTGCTCAACAAAAAGAAGAGTAAACTCCTATAGCCAAGCCTTACAGTCTAAGGTAAAAGACCAAGATGCCAGCTATTGATAAATTTCAGTGTTTTGAGCATGACTACATGCCTCAGGTTCTTATTTATATCCAAAGCTTCTGGTAATTACACAAAGAATTCTGAGAACTATATATCATGCCTCATGTTCAAAATGTCTTTACAAAATGTGCCTACTTGTTTTGTCACTGTACCGTGGGTGAGAGGAAACAAAGCCATTCAGACTGTGCAAAATAAACAGTTTTTAAAACTTTAGATTACCCAGATAAACACTTTCTCAGAAATCTAGGAAAGAGAAGGCAGGAGGGGGCAAAGAGAAGGGAAAACAAGAGGGAACAGGCACTGACCCAGCTCATTTATCTTAGCAGAGGAAAAAAAATGGAGAAGTTCCACATCAGCTAGCTGTTTCAATCATATCATTTTCATACACGTGATGATTGAAATTTACATTGCTTTTTGCAATATGAATACACAATAAATGTTATTCAACTTAGCAATGAACTAGCCACTACCTCTCTGCACTGTCAGTGTCCCTTTAAAAGCCTGGCATTGCAAACACACAAACAACTCTGCTTGAAAGTGAGGAGCTGACAAAGGTTGCATTTCAAGCCAAAGTGTTTAGTTCACTGGAACGTCTTTTTCCTTAAAGGAACAGCAATTTCCCATACATATGCCCCATTTTCAGGGAATTATCAAGCGAAGTATTTCTGCAGCTCTTCCAAGTCTGAAGACTCATGGAGAGCTCTCTACCTAAAAACCTGATGGATGAGCAAGGAAGTGTAAAACACTGGTTCATGCTTTTGGTCTTAGCATAAAGCACGTCTGTGGCTTCATGGCAACCACTTGAATTTGTTAAATCACAGCCTGCTTATACTGAGGCTCYTCAGATGATTTCTTGCTATCCGTACGGCCAAAACAGTTGAACAGATAGGATGTGGATCATATATCCACATTTTATATTCACTGAAGACCTGCAGGACATTACTGTGTGCCTTTATTTAAGAATCTTGTTTCATAATTTAGGATCTACATTTTGAATGTAAAAAACAAGTCAGTTTTTGTTTTCTACTGTCCTTATCCCCAGATTTGACCTCACTCACGTTTGCTGATCCCAGTTGAATTCAATGAGGCTATTAAATCATTCAGGATTTTTACTCATGTGGACATGGTCAGAATCTGTTCTTTCACTTTGCATTATACTGTAGACCATCCCACAGCCCTGGAAGCTATATGGAAGATAAAACTCCAGGGAGTGGACATTTACCTGGCCAAGAGCATTTTGCTACTACCTAAAACTAAGGATTAGAGAGTTTATTGGCTCTGCTTACAGCTTCAATAGATTTTCAAATGTAGGCCAAGAAACACTCAGTTTAGCCATCTATCTTGTGGTTTTTATACCATATTGGATTTTCAACTTTTTTTTTTAAATCATAGACTTTGCCTCCCCTTTAAAATATGGAAATCAGTATGACATACAGATGCGGATGGGTCTCTGAAGAATTTGTGTCTGYCCAGACCACTATCAAAGGCAGTGGCAGACCTAACGATTTTTTGCCAGTGGGGATATCATCATAAAATTCTGAAGCAAATGTGTGTGTTACCATGCACAATCACATCTGTAATGGAACAGAGGTTTAAAGATGACAATGTCATACACTGAGAACTGCTCATTATCAAAATAATATTAGCAAGAATATTCAGTTGTTACAAGTTAAAAAGTGGTGGAAAAAACATTAGAAAGATGAAGATTCTTTTAACTTTCTTCTGTGTGTGCCAGCTTACACCCAGGCTGAGTTGCTATGTGCCCCTCTTACGAGCTTAGGGACAGCCAGTAAAAACCCCACTGTACCATGTTCATGTGTTCGTACATAAAACCAAATCAAAAAAGAAACCTACAGAAACTTCATGACAAAATCCACTGCTGCTAAGCACAGTTTACCAAGCCCATAGGGTAATCTGTGCTCAGGCTAAGAACAGGGAGCTGAGCAATTTCACTTCAGGACAGAGAAAACCGCAAGCCTAGAATCAGAGGCTGAAGTTTATATTAATAATGTAAACATGCCGAGGATCGTTCCCCGGCAGTGACCCAACACGGCCTTAGTCCATCCTATTAAACCGTCTCCCTCTCCGGCGTGGCCGCATCCAAACGGTCTGTTATGAACAACCCCTGGCCTGGGCTAACTGTACACCAGGAAATGTTTGGGAGAGTTGGCCTGGACAAAAACTATGTCAGGGACCAWGGTAATAGTTTGACAGTACCGAAGATCAAGTTCCAGTGCCTGCRGATGCTCCCTGACATGGTTTAACTTCTCTGCGTACGCAAGGAGGCAGAAGGACAGATATCCGCAGTCATGATATTTATGCATCAYAAAGAAAGTGACTCATGCTATGCCTGAGAGAAAACATGAAGCTGTACTGTCAGGACTGAAACAAGGAGAGAGAAAAAAACATTTCCTTTACTTTCCTTTTGCCTCCAGGGTTGTGTTAGGCCTGTGACGCCTACCGCCCAACCTTGGGAGTGCAAATGAAAAGAGAAAAGAGATTCTTTCCCATGACTGATAAAGTAAATTCTTCATACTTGTACAAAAATGAGTATAACATCTTTTGGTTTTATTTTTCTTGCTTGAGCTACACGGAATAAGAGTGACCTTGTACTTAGACCATGTAGTAGCTTCAACTAACATCAGGTATCAATTAACATTTGTCATTAACATTTATGTCAAAACATTAATTAACACTTACCTCTATCAGGCAAGGTTTTCCAAGGTACCCTTGGTCCAACCTAACTGGGTAAAACTGCTCTTAAAATTGACAGCATAAATTCTTTTCTCTGAGCTTCATCTAGATTAGGGTCAAATGACAAAAGACTCAATGCATCCTAAATTAGGCAAATCTACATCTACAAGGCTAAATTATAATTTTCTTATCATTGGATGCTATTTACTTACAAATCAGACAGYGGGGCTGCCTTTCTAAAATCACCTAGAAGCATTCTAACATTAACAAAGAAAAATGAATTTACTAGAACTATTTACAGAATGTACTAAGTACCGCTTTCACCTACCTGCCAACCCACACCAAAATCAGTGGGACTTTATCTCCAAGCAGTTATGCACAATATTGTGTGTGCTGCATGATGGCAGCCAGATCAGCAACTCTCTCAAAACACAAAAGAGGTCTTTCTCGCGACTGGTTCTTTGTATGTGACTTACATAAAAATCGGCTAATTGGCACTCCTTCGCTCCCCACGAGCATGGCAGCAGTACTCTCATTACACATTTTAGATGAGGTTTTTCAGCTCAGTGTATTTACATTTTTCTATTTAAGTGCCTGCACAATTCTTTCAATACCAGAACACAGTCTAGAAGCACTCAGCCTGATGAAATTCCAAGCAGCTGTTGTGTCCCAATTCCTAAGGGATGGTCCTGCCATTTCTGAGCCCCTCTCTCCCACTCTCCTGTGACAAGAAAACAGTTTTGACAATTTCCTCAAATTTCAAAAGACAAATGGAATAAACAGGTCTATGATCCACCTGATTATTTTCCTACTTGGTGAATCATAAGAAGAAGCTGTTACTGCCTATCTGCTCTCTTTCCTTAAGCCCAGAAAGAATAATCCTTCCAAAGGAAAAAAGATTTGTCCCCTAACTCATTGGCAGGTTAGAAAAGAAGATGATCTGAATATTCCTTGAGAAGCAAGTCCAGAATAGGTATCCTCATCTACCTCCAGAGGGAAGTAGACATGGATTAACAGTTTTTAGAACAATAATATTTTAAGTATATGTGGAGCAGAGCAGAAGCTGTGGCACATAAGGATTTTCTTTAGAGTTTAGTTGTGCTAGCAAAAAAGGTACTTTTGATTTCCCTGTCAGCTAACACAGATGAGCATTTTTCACTCCATGCTTTTAACTCAGCTGATTACCATCTAACCAAGCTACCGTTGATCTATTTCTGCTCCTACTTAATGTAGAAAGTTTACATCTACTTCTGGTGAGGGAATGCTGACAGAACTTGGAGACTGTAAGTAATACAAAACCTTGGATTTGATTTAGACTACTGTTGCCTTTTGATATAAAAAAATATCCTTAGCTACACTCCTTCCTCCATCCCACCATAGCATGGACTGGTAGGTCATAAGTACTCTATATAAATGAAAATGCTCAGACTTTGTTATGGCAAAATGCATCTTTGGAAATGTTAGCAAGTACAACTTATCTGACAGTAAAGACATGTTCAACACTCTTCAGATCCTGGAAATACAATATAACATTTTCACATGTCCAGCCCAATGGGTTATTGGACCCAGTAATATGGGTCATTCCCATGATGGGAAGACATTCATTTTTGAGGTCACGTGGCAAGTCCTCAGTCCTGCACTGGAATGAGGAGGCTTGTAGCAAGGTGCTGCTGTTYGCTGCACCAGGCAGCGCAGGGTGAAAGGGCCTGAGGTGCACAGGAAATGTGYGTATCAGCAGCACAGATGCTGAAACATCAGCTAAGGTGAGAATCAGAGCTTACCAAATAAGAAGCAGACAGCCTGCTTGCAAATGCAATAGACTATAAGGTCCRAAAGATTACATTTCATCTTCACTGTATCAGACTTGACATAGCAGATGATGTGACCTTTCTGCTCTCATTCTTAAGACAACTTCTAACTGTGTGGCATGTACAAAAGTCCCAGAACAGCGGAAGAACAGAAAGGCTGCCTGACAGTAACACTGACATAGCTTTTGTTTTAGTGATCTTAAGCAATTTCTCATTGTCACGGCCCAATCAAAGAAGTTGGTTTGTAGGTCTAATGTTACATTCTTTGAAATCTAGAGAAACCTTCCATAAACATTGGGACTGGAATGGCACTATTCCAGGTCACGTCTGCAGGACCGACAAAACTAGGGAAAAGAGAACTTGGTCCTATCTGCCAAATTCAGATTACGAAGTCTTTCTCATGATAAAAAGCACACTTTTTTCCGTGACCAAAAAAAAAAAAAAAAGTTATATTGGAACTAGTTAATGGATAGGGGAAACAGATCCTGCATGTAGACTGAGCAGTAGGAGAACCCCTGAATCCCTATGTCCTGGTCCCTCGATCTGTACTGAAGATCCAGCTAGAAGGCGCGTTGTCTCCCTTCTAGCCCACATACCTCAGTTTCTTTGTCAATGAAATCAAGGCATGAGGRAGGAAGGGATTCACACATGTCCGTATCATTTCCTAGAAGATTACAGAATAAGGCTGGAGCTTGCATGCCCACTTGGGTGCTCACAGGTACTCTTGAGTCCCCAGATAATGCAGAGCCTAATGGATTTGATGTGGAAGCTCATTTTTGCTGGTCATCCCCAGCCTTGGTTCATCACGTTACTTTCCTGWCTCCGACTGAAGAAAAAGGAGCCAATCACCAGGGCATGAACATCAGGTGCTGACRTTAAATCACCTTTCAGCCTACCTCCTTCTATTCACCATATAAAATAAAATTTAGGAAGCACAAAGTTAGTGGGTTAAAACTCTTTGGCAGCACTGCAAAAATATAACTTAAGCAGCTCTATGTAAATCAGGATTGGCGAACTATGACAGGSCATTATAAAACCAAAATCTATAGATGGGGTCCACAGAAGCTCAAATATATGTCACATCAATTTTATACCCTTGGGCTCATGCTTCAGATGCTGCCCATGAATTTTCTACAGTCAGGAAAAAGTAGACCAGTTAACAGTGACACAATAACCATTCAGCTGAGGTCCAGAGGTTCCCCTCTTAGGGCATGTTGTGGAGGTGAGGGCACAGAGGTTAGTGCTTTTAGGACTCCTGAGAGCAGTCATTCTCACTTGAGTTATCCCGTCCACACCAAACGCTCCTGAAGAGGATGACACAGACATGACACAAACCATGTTCCCGTCCCAGGGCCAAACTTTCTTTTCTCTAACTGCAGATGCATATAAACTTCCTAAGATAGAACATAAAATTCTTTGCTTTGCTATCTTTCAATAGAGGTATTAGTGTAACAGAATAGAATTTGGTCCTACATTTTCTAAGTTTTTGAGATTAGAAACAATTATTGGAAACAACTCTGTTCTCCCATAGAAATATAGTGTAACATTCTTTCGCGAGACTTTTCCAGACAGAATTGTATGTACATACCATCAATTCACTTAAGACTTCATATCAAACATGCTTAAGGATTGCTTGATAGCATAGTACTTTGTGTAAAMCTGCACGCTTTAATCACAGTACTGCTTCAGTGATGTATTCTGTTTGCTGAATTTTCATGACAGCAAGTTTTTTTAATGAATTTTGATTAGCTTTTCCAGACATGAAAATGGTTTAAATTGGTCAGGACTATAAGGCTATCCAAGGCATCGATACTACCTGAGCCTGCACTGAACCAGAAACTTGTTTAGAGCACTTCGAAAGGTAAACACTTGATTTATAATTCTTTTTTTTACAGGAAATTTGCAACTTAAATCAATTTTAATTCATTCTCACTTTTAAGCATTTCTTCTATGTTCTTATTAATAAGACTTTGATAAGCTCAATGATAATAAAACAGAAAACACTTTTAAAATCAATGCATTCGCCTAATTTCTGTAGCCACATTAGGGCAGCAGAAAAAAAATCTGATTAATAAAATACATAACTAAATACTTAGATTTTAGCTCATACGTACAATTAGATGTTCTGAAACTACCTTGTAATATTATCARTTCTCACAGTTACCTTAAGCATTTTTATGAGCTGTAAAGACAAGAATGATGAAAGACTTCAGAACCATATTTTTAAAGGTATGAAGTCGTTAAGTGCTGAGAATCTAAAAGTCTCAGAACATGGCCTAAATGCAGGAATTCACCCCTTCATTTTGGCTTTTACTGGGGTGAGCTGGGTGGTTCCCTGTACAGAGAGTTGAACACTTGCTCTCTGGGTAAGACATGCGTGAAGCTCTGTGATTGCTTAYAACTCTGTGCAGACACGTATTAATGAGCCTCCTCTAATATGGAATTTTGAATCTGAGAAACCTTTATTGAAAACCAATCATTTCTTAATGCAATGAGAACAGGACAAGTCTTTGCAGTGGCAGCATCAAGCCTTCCCAGTTTCTTAACTCTGCTCAATGCTTTGAAAGCATGACCTTCTTTAGTCAGATGGTACTTCTGCAGAGAGGTCACCTCAGAAAACACTTTTAGCAAGACAAATGTACCGCAGCCTTAGCTTCATAAATAATATGTAAATTCTGCATTTGCCTAAAAATTCTGTACTCTGTGAACAAAATTACATTAAAATAGATGAAACAGCCAGCAGAAGCAGAAAAGAGGAACTCTGTTCCAGTGAGGGAGTGGTCTTCAAGGCAGCTCTTAAGTAAATATTTTTATCAAACTTTTCTTGAAAATCTCCTGTGAGGTTTCTCAAAAAAAAACATGGGAGCAAAAATTCAGCACAGCAAGGAGGAGGGAGCGTGCACAGCTCTCGAATGTTTTTACAGATTCTCTGGTTGCTAAAACCTATTGTTGTTTTTTTAAGGCTATGACTGCTCCCACATTCCTCTCTCAGAATCTATTAAAGCTGTGTTGCTGGCAAGTCTTCCTACATTACTTTTAAATGACATTTAGTCCTTTTGCTCTTCATAGTCATGAGCAGGGCTTCAAAGTAAAGGGGAAYTGCCTTCAGAGATTGCAGAAACACTGAAGAAAAAAAAGGTCATATATCTGCACTCTGTCTCAAAATTAATTCCAAAATCCAAAGAAATTTTATCATTGATTTGCTGTTTCCACCAAATATTTAATAATGAACAACACTGAACTTTCCAAGTTCTGCAGAAGACTTCTCCTTGATATCTACAAGGATTGTTTGTTTTAATGCAGATCCAGATCACAGAACCACAGAATAGTTGGGGTTGGAAGGGACCTCTGGAGATAATCTGGTCCAACCCCACAGGCTAATATAGAAGCATTGTTCGTTTCTGATCTAGCACTAAGCAAGGCAATACTTTCTCCATTTATTTCACGTACTATACTTTGAGAAAGAGGGCTGACTGGATCTCTGCCTGCATCATTTGCTACACCAGAGAGTGTAATACTGTAATTCAGTGTGCAGTTATGTCACCCTTGACGGTCTCTTTCTGCTTCGCAAGCAACGAATGGAACGTCAACTCAATGGTACGCATACGGGATTTACAGAGTGACAATTATAAAGGAGAGAGGGGAGATTTAGTTGGTCTGCACACTGAACAGTCTGATAAGCAATTTTACCAGACCGCTCAAGAATTCCTTCTCTGACCTACAAGACAGAGTCAAGGGGGTCGGGCAGGAGCCCTGGCCCTGACAACTGTCTTTCAACAGGGATGCCTTCMGTGCAAGGACCCACCACAGCCACCCATCTCCCTCTCCATGAGAGCCCGCTCCCACTCTGCAAGCCACTGCTTCAAGTGCGCAAGCTCAGCAGATCCTGAGGCCAAGGAGCARGAGAAAAGCCAAACTGATGTGGGCAGAGGAGTGTAGGAGGGTAGAGGAAAGAATCGCTCATCTTGGTCTCACAGTTAACACACAAGATTTCACAGCTCTGTGCAATTACTACTTTCAGAAGTTTATCCTGCTTGTGTAAACAGCAAAGAGAAAGATCAGTATGAAAACCCACCCTCAAGAGACCTGAAATACTATTTGGTGTGCCCCGGAGTGATGTGCTGGAGTTGGCAGCCACTCTGGATTGAAGAGCTGCATTACTTTGCCAAACTCCTCCAATCTCTTTATTTAATCTGTACATAGGAATGAGGTAGAGATAGCAACACTGCTTTGACTGTTAATACTTCATGTAAAAATAAACTCCAAATAATTTTAGACAGGAGGCAAATCTGCCACTCAGCAAAACATTTAAGTATATGCTTAAGTGAAGAAGTTTTGCTATCTATTGTGTGCAAGTATTTTGTTGAACTGTTGATGTAGACTGGGTTTTGTATGGCCTAACTAGCTATTTAGCAACTCATTCCACCCATCCTAGGAGGAATGCTTTGACCTAAAGAGGTGCTATCTCTTTCTACTGACTATAGTGAGGTACCAGACAATTGCCTTATATGTTTAACTTGTAAATGAGAAAGCTCATGCTTGAAAAATCTTACCCATAATGGCTTACCAGTAACCAGTAAGACAAATTTGTCACTGCAATATTCATTACATAAACTCAAAGATTCCCTGCATCACCCAGACCAAGTGCTATGTTAGTTCAGGGTAATATTATTTTTATAATACGCACGCAAACAAAATTTGTCTATCTTCTCTTCTTCTTCTATCTTCTTCTATCTTCTATCTTCTTCTCTTATAGCTACCCCCATCCATCACATACTGCTTTTTTCAACTTCACCTATGAAGCAGAATATTTTAATCTTTTTGACATACTTTACTGTACCTATTTCTAGGTAGAGACTGGTTCATTATTGTGTTACATCAGTTTTAGCCAGTCCTCAGTGATGTAAAACCGAAGCACTACAAAATGAATCTGACCACTGGACCTTCAGACAGAGAGTATTCATTACAAAGTTAATTCAGTAGACAAAACTGGATCAACTGTAAAAAACACTTCAAATGCCAGCACAATTTTATCAGTCTAGAATTGTTTAGAACATGGAGGTTCATGCAGTGGGAATTTTCCTAAAAATGGGAGACATTAATGCATTTCCATTCTGGCAGCTCCATAGTCATAAAAGCCTGTGATGCTCTTTAAATGAAGGAAAAAAACAGAAGTCTGCTCCAGTTTTAGAGAGTATTTTTTGCCTGTGCCTAATCAGAAAGTTCAAAAGCACACTGAATACTTGGAAAAGCAGATCTACGTAAAAGAAAATTTGATCATCACATTAGCAAAAGAGAAGCACAGATTTTGGAAACTATGATACCTGTTTTTTTCCTCCTTTTTTTAGCAAGTATAAAAATATTTCCCATTCCTTTAAAACCAGATGGCTTTAAGTTTTAACCTTGTGGACTGCCGCATAGAGATAGGAGAGCTGAGGTTGTGGACTTATATAACTGGGAACATATACATATAGAGCAGGTAACAATTTCTGATTCTCAAGAAATTGCAACGGTTTTAAAATTTAGTTTCAGCCCACAACAGGCCCACATCAAAAATTTCAAAATGTGTTAAAACAGGAGATTCTAGGCTGGTGACAAAGATGGTAAAAAGATGTTCACCAGGATGCCTCAGTCTAACAGTAACTTTAGTTYCACTTGGAAAATTCAGGACTTCACAACATTTTTTAATTTTAGGCCAGCATCTCCATGTAAGGAAGGGATCTCCTAMGGCTTCCAGATTAATGGCTTATCTGAAAGACATCTTGTAAACCCTGTGGCTTAATGATCTCTGCCTTTGATCTGCTACAAATTCATCAAGCTTTGTGTGTTTTGGCCCAATCAATTAGCTTTTTTTAATGGAATTGTTTTACCCAAATTGTTCTGTCTCTATTCTGGTGCATGCATACTGGTGCATGCATGCTGGTACAATGGTGCAATGTACTACAGCATGCAAAGCCTGATGAAAACACCATACAAAATGAGGCTATTAAAGATATTAGAACTAAATTACAATGTAACAGTAGACTCAACACAAGGCTTGGCTTTTCCATCTCTTCTTAGAAAAGGAAACAAGCTACGCTGACATATCTAACCCTGTTTTCTTCTCTTTTGAAGGTATTAACATCTTTGGAATGCTACCGGTTTAATAAGACCCCAATATCACATTTCAGTTTTATTCTGTTTTTCTCCATATGCACAATCTTCATAATCCCAATCACTGCCAGGCTGACATAGATATTGATAGCCTATGACTATGTATACAGAGGCATATTACTCATGCACTAGAGATTACATTTGTTACAAGAACAGCCAAATGCCAAGCATTTACAAGCGCTGCGTCAAGGCGCTTGGAACAGAATGAGCCGAGTGCCGTCGTGGGTACAGAAGCTATGAGACAGTAATAAATACTCTTCATTGTTTGCCCCACAGGTGAAAGTCAAACACAAGGGATGACAATATATGCAGCAATACTCTGCATGGGCAGATATGTCACTGTACTTTGGCACAGAGATAGTTTTTCTGTAAATATCCCACATGATTAAGTAGGTTAGATGTTTCTTCCTTAATGTTTGTGTTATAATAAACACGGGATTATAATAGAAGGAATAGAAGCATATACTCTCCATTTGGGGAGGTATGATACTTTAGCACTGCTGTATGTGCTAACTGTACCATGTGGAGCAAGGACARGATTAGAGAGAGGAAGAGGAGACTACTTAAGGCTAGAGGAGATAGGAGCTAACCCTCTATGTTTTCATCCCAGCCAAATAAAGAAAGGAGTAACAGGCTTTATTTCAAACTTTTAAAATTGTGCTGTTCTTACACGGTTTGAAAACCTGCAGACAAACAAATTACCGGAAAGACAAGCATTGGTCCAAGCACTTTTATTATATCATCTGGACAGCAGAAGAGGGGCCATTCCTGAGAGCCTCTGGGTGCCACCACAATATATGTGCTAAAAAGAAAGTGAGAACTTAATAAAATGGATTGTCTTTCTCCTTCTCTTTGGTATCTATCCTATGGCTATGATTCAATGGGAGGCTGACTACAACATCAACCAATGTTACCAGTATTTCAGCAGCATCCACAAATCCAGTCTACCACCTCCCCAGCAGAGACCTTTTGTGTCACTCCAGGACCCACCAATGCAAATTCCCTCACTGTATCCAATTTTACCAGTAGTACAGTACCAACCAAACCTGCAAATGCCAGCTCAGGACCCTGCAYGAACACCAGCAGGGGAACAACCAACGAAGCACAGCTTCAGCATCCTGGAAATCCCAGCCGACCAGTGCAGCCCCAGCAGCCAGGGTACCCAATGCATCGGTGCAGTGTCAGCAGCTGGGCAATCCGACCAGCCCACGTATCCTATGCAAACGCCCCACTCTGCTGCTGGACTTGACTCTGGATCCGTGGCAATCAGGCRACAAGACAATCACACTCCTGTCATGGGTTCGTATCAGTGGAGTTTCTGTCAGATTGGAGCAASAGGTCAAATTTCAAACAAATTTGTAATTAAAACAGGCAGCAGATTGTCAGATCAGATCTGTTTCAGATCTAGCCCATCAACACAGCCATGAATCTGTCCTGCCAAAGCTTCCTGAAGTCAAGTGGAATTTTAGAGGAAGAACTACATATTAACAAACTGTGCAATGCTGTACAAAGGGAAGACCATACTTTYCAGGACCTTGCATCCGGCAGGAAAATATAAATATATTAACAGCTTGGCCTTTGCAACAGATAGAGTTAATAACATGTCGTTCTTGTATGTTTAAAAGAAATGAAGCATATAATACAGTACGTGCTTACCTACTATGTCTTTCAGAGGGCTGGAAGATTTTAACAGCTTCTTCTAACAGTACAACAAGCTTCCAGTATTTTTAGCTCACTGCTTTTCTCCCCATTGTATACTTACAGCTCATTAATGCTTTTATTTGGGAAATAAAAGCTAATCTCATTCTTTCTGTATCTTAGAACTCACTTCTTATTATCCATGGAAAAGAGACAAAACACAAACCCCATCACCACTGCACAAGAGCTTTTTGTGAGGCTGGTTTTAATTTCATTCTTTTCCTTTTCTTTCAGGATTAAAGAGACCAGGAAATCAGAAAAAAAGCAGAAGTATTTTAGGCATTTTTGCTTGCTTTCAAAAATCCATCATTCTCCTTTTGTCAGCAGCGGATGCACCCATTAACCCTACTTCTTAGTGAATTTGCTAGCTGAAAAAACAAAAATATATAACTAGCAGAGAATAAAGATAACTAAAAATATCAATTCATTTTGAGGTCTTCTGTTGAGCATGGAATTTAAAAGATAAGCTTGAGGTATTACACCTTGTACTGAAAACAGCATAGTCACTGAGCAGAATAAACATGTTACGCAAAAAAACTGTCACTCTGTGGTTTGAAAATAAAAGTTGTATCAACTTARAAATATCATTTCATAATTTTAATCTTGAAACAAGTGGTTAAATAGAGTCATACCTCATAGAACTTAGTGAGAAGGTGACACTGTTACAAAGCACACTGTATTTCTAATAAAAACTACACAGAGYATTAAATCGCTAGAGTGTTTCTAGTTTTGTTTTTTACAAATGACCTGGGAACATAAGGCCATGTCYTACTCATTCCCTTAGCAATAATGTAAAAATAACAGTCCATTTTCRGATGGACAATTAAGAATTCTATCAAGTATGTTTTATTAAAATCACTGCCTTCACTGACTCTGTGTCATGGAAGAGTCTAAAACATTAATGTAAAAAGACACAATCACAAGAGGAGTCATTATTTTTCCAGAAACTTTATCATGCTTAAATACTACTATCTTGCAATTTTACTACAAGTTTAATTGGTTTYCATGCTTATTATACCAGAATATGATACGAGAATTTCAACTTTCACTAAAAAATAGATCGAGTCTTACCCTCTAAATACGATCTTAGTYTACTTCCAAAGCCCAGCAATCAGACTGCAAATAAAAAGGACTTCAAATTAGGATTGCTTTTATTAATAATCTTGTGGGCTTAAGGYTCATATCTGTAATCTTCCAATGCTTGCAGTTACAATACTCTTTAAACGAAATTTAACAGGCTTATATTGTAAAAATGATCTTTATTAAACACCATGCCAGATCACAGCCTGTACCAACATCCTCAGCAGACATACACAGGGGAAAGGTAGCAGATTATCTGCTGCCAACATGCAGAGCATTGTTGCTGAGCTGGCATGTTGGAGAAGTTTTACGAGACTTACCAGAATTTACACCTTTCCAAAGAACCAGGAAAAGAATGAAAGAGGCTTCAGTTCTTTAGATAAGAAACTCTCCCTGGACAGCCACTGAGAAGCCGTAACACCCTGTCTTTTATTCCACCCTCAAGGCGAAAGCTGTCACTGAGCTCCACCACAGAAAAGCCAGGGAGTTACCAAAGGCAAAGCAGCAGCTCAGCAGTGGTGGGTGAGCGCTGCCCCACTAGAAAACCCCAACACGGCTCCGAGCAGGCAAGTCCGAGCCCCGAGCGCAGGGCTGCACCTTGCAGAGACATTCATTTCCATTTCGGGGCAGAATCACAGGCACTGAGTCTCAGCTAGTAAATCCCCAGTGACATAACCTCTCTAAGTCACAGTTTTGCTATTTTCATCTTTTTCAGRCCTGATGGTAGACCTACTAATGCTAGCTCTTATCAGCTTAGRTGGTCAAGCTAGGGTCTCCTGAAGCAAGTGGGAGCTCAATCAAACCCACCTATCTTTMCATCCAGATTTGCAAACAATTCTAAATTTTTAGAATGTATGGCCCMAAAAATCATTTTATGTTTTCTTCTTCATTTTAAGGGCCAAACAAATTTAGGAATATTAAGAATCAGCTATAAAGAGAAAATAAACTTGAGCAATCTCCAAACTAATTGCTTTCTTCTCTAATCAAAGCCAAATCCAGTCTTCACATTATGTTAATTATCATAGAATGGTAAGGTTGGAAGGGAGCTCTGGAGATCATCTAGTCCAACYCTCAGCGTAGCCCATWTGGGGATTGAACCCACGACCTTGGCATTAGCAGCACCATGCTCTAACCAACTGAGCTAAACAGTCTTTTTTTCTGCATATTGAAAACTTCCTTCTGCATGAAGCCTTGCACTGGAAGAGTAAATGGTACTGAACATTTCAAAACAACTGCACAAGTACTGTCACTTAAAAAAATTGGGATTTATTCCTCAGGCTGGAATTATTGCGGAACCCCAGTGTGAGTCAGTTTCTTGGTGTCCCCTCTAGCCATCGGCAGTTTTTTGCTGTGTACAGCTTATCTTCAAGTCTCACAGAGAAGAAACACAGAGAAGTGGAAAGAAGTTATTGTAGAATTGAGGAACTTGTGCTTTTCTCTATCTGCAACAACACAGTGTGGGAATACCCCACTGCATAACATGACACAAATAGAGGAATTCCAGACCTCATCTTCTTAAATTCATTGTGTGTCTGYCCGGGTCCCAAAGAAGAACATACAAAAATGAATGCGTATTTGCAAAACATGGGACATGCAGCACAAAAAAAAAAGCAAAAAAATATGGCAGGAATGGAGRAACTAGAATCTCCTTTCCATAAGATACTATTCGGGCTTCTTCTGCACCTTGTCCAAAGCGCTTCCATTTGGAGATGGTCACCTAGCTTAAACTAGAACTATGTGGTCCAGTACAATGCTATGCTGAGTTACCAGCTTGAGTCTTCAAAGAATAGCCATGTCAGGACAACGCTGCAGGTGGGCCAGTGAAACCTTGGTCTTTCAAGGGGGCAGGCTGGCCCTGAGACAGCACAGTGCAACCTCCCCACCAGTGGTGGCACAGGCACACGGGTCCATCCCACAGCCCCCTCAGGGCACTGACTGGGGCTGACTTCAGGGAGACTCAGCTCAGTTGCATAAGTGCAGGAAATTGAGAAGAGCAGCAAAGGAGAAATAAAATGAGGCAAACAGGGAAAAGATTATTAAAAATAGCAAGGGAAAAGTATGATAAAAGATCACGAGGGAGATCAATACTCAATATTACAGACAGAACTTTGAATATTGAGAGAAAAAGTTACTAACTTCTAAGCACAAGTAGAGACAAGTTTGAATTCAAGTGGAAAATGTTCACTTTAATTTGTTCTTAAAGGCTTAATAATTTGCAAATTAAGACCAGGCTAAKTGCCCACATCTGCTTCTGAGAAGCAAGGTTGGACTTTTAGAGAAATGAAAGCCAAGAACCAGCAGTAGAAAAAAGGAAGGAGGATACAAAACTAGTCCATTTGAATTTGAAAGAGGCTAGCAAAAAGCTTCAGGCAACTGTATTTGCATACCAGCCAGTGGGCCTGAAGAGCAACCTGAAATTTTGCATATCTGCGTGTTGAGGGATATCTCATTCTCTTTACCCGTTTGCTCAGTAAGAGGAGATTTTCAAGGCCACAAATGGTGATTCAGAGCTACAGCCAACCAGGAGGTATGCAGGCACATTAAATATTTGCAAGCATAAAAAATGTATGTGCTTGAATACACATCTTTGAAAATCTGTCCCCTAAGACAGAGATTTTGTAAGAGCACGAGTTATCAGTTAGATGCCCATATGTCACTAGCAATGATTTATAGCTGTCATTTATGATTTTGGAAATCTCCTCTTTTATGATTACACTGACAAAAAATGGGAAGTGGTAATGACAGCAAACTAAATCTCTTTCCTTCACATATAATCCATTTGCAGTATTCTACTTCCGCTTGTTCCTAAAGTCCTTACCAAGTATTTACCATGCTGAAATTCTGAAAACATGATTTCCCAGTTCACAAGCTCCCACCTGATACAGAATAATGATTCCCTGGCTTCCTAGCATATAACAAAGGAAGAAGAAAAGATGAACTCAACTTACCATCAAGGAACTCACTCACTATTCTCRCATTCCTTTCTCAGATAGAAAATTTCACATCTGGATTTAAGTCCTTTTCCTTTACTTCTAYCTTTACTGTACAGCCTTTCATAGAGGGACACAGCATACAGACATCACGTATTTGCAGGTAGCAGACCACTTGAGAAAGTTAAGCAAATCAGCTGTATGTTGCTGAGTTCCTCCTTATTCATACACAAAGCTCCAACTTACTGATGGGGAAAGGCAACCTCTGTAAATAGGCAACCTACTTGGCACAAGACAAGACACTGCTGAAAACCAAGGCAGAGATAAGGAACGCCTGAAAAGACTTCATTTTCTTTAAAATCAGAGCCAATTGGCTTCTGCAAGAGACCATTACTGGAATAGGAAGTGTAAGAAACTGAAAGAGGCAGACTGGGGAAGAAAGAGGAGTGTGTCTGAGGGAATGTGCCGCAGAGAATCAGGGGAAGCTCCAGCAGATTGCAGAAGGCACCACRATAACAACCTGGATCCTGGAAGAAAAGGGAGGCTTTTCAAAAGATACAGACTCAAAGTAGCCTGAGACGAATGAGAAGTCCTGAAAGGCACTGTCTGACCGTATGGTAGGTGAAACTTTGAGGAAAGCAAAGGGATACTGATGCTAAGTAAAGAATAAAAGGGGAAGCAGAACTCAAAGAAAGAAGATGAAAATCAATGTGGGACTGTATGAATTTAACAGAAATTCAACTAGAAAGCAAAACTGTTATGATTTCCCCTAGGAATTAGTATCTCTATGTCCCTTGATACAAGTTCACATACAAAGACTATTTATTATCGTTGCTTAAAAATTCCAGCAAAGTACAAATATTCTCAAGTCTAAAGCCTCCATGGGAAATTTCTCTTTCTAACAGCTAAAATCAACCAAATCAGTATGTTTCCAATATCATAATATGATGAAAAAGAACAGCATGAAGTGACTCAGGTATTTTTTTCCAGAGCTTTTTACTCTATCATCAAAGCAATGTAAAATGACATTCTCTGAAAAACAACTCAGGAATTTTGTTCAGCTTCACATGGATTCCCAGCAATTCAAAGCTGTTTGTGGAATGCAGTCACCCCAGGAAGCCTTCCTTTGTTTACAGGATGGGAATGAAGTGATCCTATCAGATACTAGTTGTCTGTAGATAATGTTACCTGCAACAAGATCAATCAGAAAATGATCTACTGAACAAAGTATCGTGACATTAACTTAATTGAATCTAGATGTTATCATATGTTAAAAAGTGGGAAATTTCGAAGGTGCTGAAAATCCATGACCTAAAATCTTCTTAGAGCCTTGCGAAATGATTAGCTCTTTGATTAATAGAGAGACAGAAGTAATTTTGAAGGCTGCTTAACAGCCATTCAGTCCTTCAGAGCCGAAAAAGTGATCAGCCCAGAGTCAGCTATAGGAAACACTATGAACCTAAACTAACATAGACATTTGAAATAGGCAATTAATAGACCATAACTGCAAGGTCAGTTACCTCCATGATTATTCCACCGGCCCAGCACCAAAACCTTTGCTTTGTCAGAAGTCAATGATGGTCCACATATGTTCAGGATCTCTCTGAGCAAAACCACTCAGAAGGTCAGGGCCATCAAGATTTCTACGTACAGACTTTTAATTCACATGACTCAGTCTTTTAGTTTCATATCTGTGCAATTTTAGGTCCAAGTGAGCTTCTCCTTAAACTAATGGATATGTACATACCACAATAAAAAAGTATGCCTGCTGTTATCAGATGACATTTTCTCTCACATCTAACTATGTAAAACATGAATGCAGACAAAATTAAGTATGGCACCAGGGAAAAACAWTTTTAATGGTGAATACTAAAGGGAGTGGGCAGAAGCAATCAGGAGTATGGAAAGCAAGGAACGGGAAGCAACACCTCTAAATGCAATTCCTCCAACTTTAATGAACGTCAAAGGGATTTGGATCAAGTTCCCCTTGATTATATTGTGCAGATACCAGATAAAGTCCTTAGTCCTCTAGCCTAGGATGAACCCCACTACTTAAAGGCCTGTCTTCCTTTATTCTGTTCCATGAATGCTCAGGCAAGATAAAACAGATGGCACTTAAGCACTCAGACAATAAAATGAGAGATGGGTTTTTTTARAGAACAAATGAGGAAGAAGGAAAAGTCAGTCCATGAACAGAGGGAGAAGGGTAAATTAATATCTTCATTCTTCCCTAATGCAGGGCACTAAAACTCCCATGTGATTAGCAAATTTTTCCTCTTTTGAACTGTAATAGATACATTCCATGGCTCATTGAGCTYTCTCTGTCACTAAAATATGGATAAATTATCTCAGCAATGCTTCTGGCTTGGTGTAATAGGCTAATCTATAATGATAACAGAAATGTATGTATCACTGTCATCTTCCAAGTACTGTGCAAATACTGAGGAACTGATCGATGACCACAGCACCGAAGGAGTGCTAGTGTAGGATTARTATGTTCATAGGTATGTGGGCAGTTAATGTTTACAATCAGCCTTTAATTTATGTGCTTGATTTCACCTTCCAAGAAAGGTTGATCCCTTAAGGCAGGTCATCTGTCTGCCTGAAAAGGAAGGGTGAGATTCAGGAAATAGCAGTTGACTCTGTGCCAGACCCCGCCTAACAGTGGAAAAAGCCACTTCAAAAAAGCTTAGAATGTTCCCAGAACCTCTCCGCTTTTAAATCCAAGCAAAAAGAAAGAGAAAACTTACAGCCTACTCAGGATACAACATGAGGTGACTGACATTTCAAGGAAAAGTTCTTTCATACTAAACTGGAACAGTAAACCCAGGGACATAAAAGAGGTCTGAGGTACTTCTGTGATGGTGACATTTAAAATTTGTTTTCTACTAGAGTCTGTGGCAAGTGCCTAAAGGAACAGTGTTAGAAGAATTGTGCCCAAACACTCCCCTGCCAAGCAGACCTGCTGTCTTGCATGGTCAGTGCAGCAGAGCCAAGGAAATCTGTTACCCATGCTACYACTTCAATAATCAAGCCAGACTTGTTATCACTTTGCAGATCRGATAATCTCACCATCAGACTCTGAAAGGTAGCAGATACAGGGATTTCAGCACTGTCCCTATGGGTAAACAGCTCCTATTATTACACCCATGAGCACATCTGTAGCATGAAGTGGATGATAGTGAAGAGATCCCTAACTTACTGAAGTCTTAAATCTGTAAGGCCACAGGAAGAGGAAAGAAGAAAAYARGCTGTTCCTCTAAAAGGCTATTTTWAAAAAATATATAATGAACAAGATATATGTACCTTTTATTTACAAAGTTGAAATGTTACCTACATATGCACATCAAAAAACAATTATAAGGAGTCCCCTCCCACAAAAAAATGTCTACAGGCTCAAGAAACAGCAGCAGATGCCTTCAAATTCTTCCTTGTCCTGGGAAAAGAAGACAATTCTTAGATCATTGTATCTCCCAGCTTTCCTTYATCCAGACCAGGATGCCAACTGGTGTTTAAGGGAACTTACGTTCTCAACAGTGCAACCGTTCTGCTCCAGAAAGAGGGCAGCCTTGAATTAAGTTTGACTCTCACTTATGAGAGGAATTTCACTGCAAGTGACAAAGGCTTTTCCATAGCTGTTAATGATTCCGCAGGCGGGCTGTGATAAAGGGAAGCCTTGACAGCATGGAGGCCCTCAAAGCTAAGAGTTGCTGTACTCTGTTACAGTCTGTTATTACCCAATTCAATTACATGAGTTCACAGTAGTGTGATGAAGAAATAACAAGCATTTCTGAAACATTAGWACTTTGAAAATGCTTTAGAATATGGCTTTGCTAATACAGATGCTCCACAGACAATAGATGAAAAAAATGTGATTTTATCCTAATTCRTGTCAGGAGGTTTGTACTTTCAAACATAGATGGCAGAAGTTAGACTTGTTTATCAGGGAGCTTTAGAAGTACAGCTGTTGATGAACCTCTCCTTCCTATTTTGGTCTATCTGGTTTTGTTAACAGAATTTGCAGCAAACAAGTATAAACACAAGCCTTTTCTAACAGAGATTTTTTTTTTACTAGGCAGCATGTATGCTAAGTAGTGAGAGTTAAGGAAATATTTTCACTCTGATTTTGTGCGTGCAAAATCTAGAGAACTGTCATCTTGTACCTGCTGCTGTGGTGAGAGAGGAAAACCCACTGCTTAGCCTTGACACAGGAGAAACAAGAAAAGTAAGGCAAGGTAAGAGTCCTGTCAGGCCCACAGCTGTGCATAAGCACCGCTCTCTAAAGAAGTAATATCCTCTACACAGGTGCTCTTGTCACATAAATACTAAAGACACCTCCTTGTAACCCTATACGCAACTAGCAATATTCTTGGCAATGTAGCCCACATAAATGCTTAGAAACAAAGCCTCACTTAAAACCTTCTGAATGCATGTGGATTAAGAAATATTGCAGCCTTTTGAGTTGCAAGACTGGACTTGCATTTAATACATGTGGGTGTCATATACCCCAAAGATCTTGTTACTTTGAGGAGCTCAGCGCCTTTCTCAGAAGGATGCTAAACCTTTGGGCTTTTTTTGGCATTCCCATGTCACCAAAAGTGATCACAGGCAGATGTTCAGCAACGGAGAGAACACTCCACAATTCTCCATATACTGTACMAAGTCCTGCCTAAAAGCAAGGACTTTCTTCTACTTGGCCAAATAGAGCTGGAGCTTTCAAAAGTTAGACTCTCAGGCTCTGATCAGAGCCGATTCAACACAGTTGAAAACATCTTTTAGCAGAGCATCAATTGCTTGATAACAAGAGCCAACATATCTTAGTCATTCCTTATCTCCAGTGAACCCGTACTACACAATGAGTAAGGCCAGCTTACTCATTGACTTGCCAGCTTTCACACAGCCCCTAAGTGCCTCCTCCARCTGGCCCCAGTGATGCAGCGCCAGACTCCGCAGCCCACGCTGAATTCCCACGTACCAGGCGCTGCCTGCGCAGCTCCGGCGGGAGCCCCAGTGCACCAGGGAGGCTGCAGGGCAACCTGGTGCTTGGCGAGCTGGAGTTTCCTTGCAGCGCACCACACATGCAAGCCATCTTCCCAGAAGGCTATTTCTCCTAGCTGGAGCTTCATAACGTGACCTCTCCGCTTATCCAAGAGATAAGACGCATGCCGTGTGAAGCCTCGCTCATTAGGTAAGGAACCTGGCTAAAAAAAAGAGGTTGTACTTACCGATGTCGGCTGGGGAGAAGCCATCTGCATGGTTTGCAGACCACCCCCTCAGCATTTCTGCAAACCTTCCCAGCCTGTCAGCATTTTCACTGACACCTTGAGTAGCCTCCCCAACCACTCGTCCCAACTCCCTCCCTTTTCTGCACGCTGAGGGTTTAGTATCTCTCTTTGATGTTAGGCTCAGCCTTGAAAAGGGCAGCCTGTGCGGAGCCAGCTAGGATACTTCTCTCCCAGTTGATGGACCAGATGCAGTTATGTTCATGCCTTTGGAGCCTGCAAACACTATCACATTGAATTYGTTGGGTTTTTATGTTTTTTTGTTTTTTAAACCCAACCTTTTAACCCTTTGATCTAAGTCTGTGCATTTAGGGAGGCATTAGCACACAACTACAGCAAGGAAAACTAATCACGTTTATGTAAGTATCTCTCCAGATGAATCACATCAACATGTTAGCTGTGAGTAAAATCAGTCCAAACTAAGCTGAACCTTACTTCCACTTTGTAACAGGCAGCAGTACCCCAAAGTGACCTCATTCACCTACTTACAGAAAGTGCTAGCATATGCTTCAAAACAGTGAAGAAAAAAAGCCATCCTACCATTATTAAGATGTTGGCCTCAATYCAACTTCCCTTTCAAAGAAGCAGAATTTTGCCTCTTAAAATTAATGTTTATGGAGAAATCTGCATATGGAGACTCCTATTGTAACAGCTGTGCAACTGTTTTTACTGCAGAATTGTAGGGACACATTCTTTGGAAGAGCAATAATCTGCTTTTCCAAATTTCCCAAATGACAGTTTTATCTRTCTTTAATAACAGGGAACAGAGGATTGATGCTTTTGACAATAAAATACTAGCATCAATCACATAAACTGAGTCTCAGTTCATTACCTTCAGTTTGTAATGCCATTAATACGAAGGCAGCAAAAGCTTCATTTCAGTGCTACTTTGAAAACAGTTCACAGTATATCTAATATCTAGCTGTTTCACAGGAATTCACTTTCAAAACAACTTTGAATATTTTCCTACTATATTTGATCTGGAAAAAAAAAGAGAACAGTACTTTTCCTTTATATTTCCTGAAACAAAATGCAKGTATAATATCTATGACCAAAATGCTTTTAACTAACCGTAGCCTAAGTCACTAAATTAACCAGGATAAGACCAGTCAGAATATCCTCACGTACTTTTGTCTCAAGCTTCCTCAGTTATTTACTGATGCCAGCGATGACTGATTAGTTTGATGAACTACAAGCAACCTTCCCTTGCTGTCAAATCATACCAACAGTTCTTCAGGTCAGAAGCTCCAGCACATCCAGAGAGCCAAAGGAAGTCCAATGTGGCTGGCTAAATGAGACACTAAAATACTCCAATCACTTAGTAATCTCAGTATTTACTTGTTCAGATCATTTACAAGTTTGCACTGCATGCTTACAGCTTCCTTCAGTGTTAGTACASTCAAACTGAACGCCCAGGAATCTGAAGCCTCCCAAGTCAAAGCAGTATCACCCACAGTATTAAAGTAACAGGAGGCTTATCTGAAACATAGGTAAATGCAGCTGAGGGGAGATTCCCTGCCTTCAAAGTTATGGGAGGTATGCATACTGGGTATTTAATCACCATTACATTATCTCAACAGATTTTTGCGTTCTTCAAAATAGAAAAGCATAAAAATGTTAGGATAAAAAGGAGGTACCTTTATGTGTATATGTGTACATATATGTATGTATACACACACACATGCACACACACACACTCTATGCATCATTTATTTCTGTTATATGTAGTTCTTCATATCACAAGTACCCTTATCTGTTACCTAGGGAATCAAGCACCTGCCTTTCACCTACAAGCCAAGAATTTACTGGGGTTGAAAGATTCCCATTTTGTGTGACTTAARAGCAGAAGCAATATACAGTGAACAACTACAACAAGTTCTGCTAGTTTTCATCTAATAACACACTATTTGGCAATCTTGTGATGCTGGTTGAAGAGCATTTAGGTAAGGGATGAGAATCAGACTACAAGAAGTCTAGGCAGAACTGCAGAAAAAGAACTCTAGCTCGCTGAATCAATGAATTTGACATGAAAATGAGAGGTGGGCAGCAGTTGGAATAGCACACAGGATCAAGAGTGCAACGCATTTTTTAAGATGAGAGAGATGAAAGTATATTTTTATTACTACAGGAAAGACGATGAGATGTAACCCAGATGCAATACAGATGGAGTCTGAAAGAGTGAGCATAAAAGAGATCTGGAGATGGAGTTGTGTCACTGGGGCAAGCGACCGAATGAATGAGTTAGAGAAAGAAAAAAGATGAGAAGCCTTAATCACTAGGAAGAGGGTACAGATGGAGAAGGTTGTAGGTAAAAAGGAAAAACAGAAGTTCATCTCATCTATTCTAAATGTTCTCAATTTCTCTTGGAATGAATACTGGGCCCTAACATGAGAATATCTRATCAGAGCGCTTTCTTCTAACCTTCCCTTTACTAAAAATACATTCATTGTCTCTGTGTTCTGGGCATCTGAGAATTTTTTTCACTTCTTCCTCCTCAAAAATCACATGAATCCACAAAATGGCTTACTGAATGGCAACAGGAAGGTATCTAGTCATCTACAGAGTTTAAAAATGCATAAAATTGGTAGCATATGTTTACTATTTTCTCAGGCGTGCAAAAAAATGTGCATGCTTCATGCACTGCTTCTCAGCAACTCAAGAGCAGTGAATTTATTCCAGTCAAATACCTCAGTATCGTTCACTTGTAAATCAGATCTTATTTCAGTCATAATTTGTAGTAAGAACACAGTGTAAAATTATCACGCATGGTAAAGATGGATTTGGGTTTTTTTGGGGGGGGATATGTAAAATGAAAGACAGGATTCAAACCTACAAAATGGGGCCTCTGGTTGTGACTTGTCAATACTCCAAATATTCAGAAGGACATCTGTAACATAAAACTTACTTCTAAAGACCAAGATCAACATGTTTGGTTCATGAGAACAGGCTTGAGTACTAGTGTAAAAACTGTGTAACCTTAGATTATAATTTCCATAATTGTTCTTATTTACATTTCATTTTATAAAGATGTTTAATAGTTTAATATATTTTCTTTAATAAAGTCAGAAATCTTAATTGTGCCTTGAAGTAACCGATTCTGACTTTGTAGAGAGAGAGAAGCCAAGGGGAGGCACAGTGCTATGTAAGCAAGGTAGGACTTTGTATTCTAAGACTTTCAGTGAGATTTCAGAAACCACACAGTATTAGTCTAACTCCTTCCCTATTATTTAACTCAGCTGTAAAATGCCCACAAACTTCAGTAATAATAAGTTCTTCTGAAACCCCCACCATTAAATATAAGTATGTAACCTTAAATAAGTTAATAAAAAGTCAGGTTAAGCTACATTTTTGCACCTTACAGCGAGAGTATGTATATTCTGGGATGTGATTTGTATTTCATGCTTGGGCATCATTCCTTGCAAATATTAGTAGCTGGATGGGCATAAAACATTATGATAGCTAAATTCTCTCACAGGACAGCAGTTATTTGAGCACTTCTGTGGACGGACTTCCACAGATCTGGTTCTGCCACACTGCTTTGGGGGGCGGCTAGCAGAACTCTCCTCCTGTCTCTAGTTTTCATTATCTTTCATTTGTTCTGTAATACATCGTCATTATCACCCAAAAATAATTCCACAGTAATGAAAAGGGGCTTATAAAACTTGCATAAAATAATCTTGGTAGGAAAACGGAGCAATCAGAAGAAAAGGAACCTATATGATACAAAAAGCTTGGCCCAATGACATCCACAATTAAGAAAATTTACTCAAGCAGAGTTAGGAATGCATTTTTTCCTTGTAAAGTATACTTTTTAGAGATGCTTGAATCTTTGCTTTCCGGTGTGTAAATAGTTTCTGCTCTGCTATATCCACAAAGATCATGCAGTCTCACAAATGTGGCTGAGCTGGGCAAAAGAAGAGCCATTTCTAAACTGAACTCATAAATTACTTATTGTATTAATATACTGGAAAATTGGCAGGAAACAAGAGAAGGTACGTCAGTGACAGTCTTTATACCACCATTTATCCTTGCAATCCATTAAAAAAATGTTAGTTGCTCTAGCAACTGTCAAACCACACTCTGATTGCTCTTCCTCTAAGATACAGAACTTCTCCAAAACACACATAAAACACAGTGCTCGTTCATTTGAAGGACATAGTTTTGGGTACTTTCATTTTGTTTAAAAAGAAAGACATTATCTAATGAGCTGACAAATCCGCTGCAGGGCTATTGCTGTGCACGCTTCAGATAGACAGTTATCTGAAATCTCCATTTTCTGTTCTTCCTTCTCTCTGTTACAGAGAACTTTATTCCATTCAGCTTTTCACATCACTACATCTCTCAGCATTGAACAAAATGTCTACACATTTGTCACATGCAGCTCTCTCTCATTCTCCCCCGTAAGGGCGGCATGTGTGCAATGGAAGGTTTTGCTTGGATAAAACATTACACAGTACACATGTCGCAACATTTCTAGGTTCAAAAAGGCAAAGTCGAAGACGCATCCCATATGCAACACCGAAAGCAACAATCACTCTCCACAACCTTTGTTGCTCCATGACTCCTATGGGACCCCAGAACTGTACCTAAGCAGAACAAGCCTACTGTCAACAGGCTGAAATTTCTCTCCAAAGACCYCACATGTGAAGAAAATGACTGAGGAAGCCATTGGCATAAAGASAGTCCTTGACAATTCCTCCGTCAGAAACAACAGGCCAAATCACACACTACTGACGAAAATCTCACAAGAAGGTGAAACTATATTCCTCCCCTCTGTTTGGCACGCGGATGTTACTGATAATCAAAGATCCCAGGGAAGCTCTTACATATTCAAGGACACTATCCAGGGTTAGACATTTATATAATAAAAGAAAGATCTCTCCCACCTTCTTACCTCCTTTTATGTCTAGCAGTTCCATTCCATATCTAACCAGAATTTGACATTTAAATATTYTAGTGCCCAATGGTTTCTAAAACCAGAAACACTGAACTCAAACAAATCTTTCCTCTTGCCATAGCTAATGGGTTGATTATATTTATTTGCTGTCAAGCAAAAAAGTAAGGTAATATTGCACAGATTGTATTCAAGAATATGTACAAACATACTTTTAAATCAATTTCAGACTTAAAATATTTGCCTTTTCCTATGRTATTAGTTTTATCATCTCAATTTTACTGTGAAGTATGTTGTAAAGTGGAGGATTAACAGTTCTACAAAGCATGATTTTTGGTTCTTCCAGAAGAATATCACCTTTATTCCTTTCTACCAAGCAACTTTTGCCCCTGACAGGGCAAAAATGAATACAGCAAAATGAACAACGCATTTATTCTGGTTATACTAGCCATGAGCATTTCTACACCACAATAATACATGGGCTAGTATCAACTGGACCCCTTCTGCCTTCATATTCTTTGCCCTTCTTTACTTCTCTTTGGTTTTCATCCTACATGTGTTTGGAAAAACTGACTATCAAAAGGGTGCTGCTCATTGACTACCTGCGCACATACTCCAGATTCTTTTCTTCTACAGTTCTGGGAAGAGTTTACATGCATTGTATGTCAACAGGAGGCACAGCTATAAATTGTAAACAATGCATACTACACAGACAGAAGCAGTTTATCATAATTTGCCTAAAAACAAGGATTACGGAAAGATGTGTTCTCCTTACCAAAGCAATACAAAGAGGGAAGGATCTTTGTCTGTCAGTATTCAGCACGTCCTGCTGATGATTACGAGTCCATCTGAAGAGTAGGATATTGCATTTGACATAAGCATCTGAGTGGTTCTTAAGCTGCCTTGAGTGACARTTCCTGGAGTGGTTTATACCCCCTAGTTGATGCCTAGGAAGCTCGAAACATCAACTCCAGTTGCATTCTAAAAAGGACTCATAGCTGGTGTTACTGACATTTTAACAACAAAACTGTTCATATTACCCAACCTTTTTAAATACAGCATTTTAAATATGATAGTCACCTGACAGGGGCAGACATTGAATGAAAGACATCTTAATATTCCCATGACACTTCCTCTGCAGTCTACAGCTTGATGTTTCACGGTACACTGAATTGTATCGTCAATTTTTGCTGGTCCAATAGCATTGGCTGTGGTAAGCTTGCTTCACTATAGATACCACTTATTTAATCTGAATGCTTATGCTTTGTTTCAGAGCAATGATAATATAAAATGTGTAGCACTGCTTCATCAAGTATTAAAATATTTTATTAAAACTTACTGTAAAGGAACACGTGTTTAAGTCAAGTTGTATTCACATATAAACAAGATAACTTTTTCAAAAACAAATTATAAAATGTGGAAAAGCAGTCATCTAATTTAGTTACAGAGATAGCTTTTAAAATACCTCTTTCTTCCGTTTTCAGATTTTTACTTTGTGAGACAACATCAGTTTGTCTGTTAAAACATAAAATTAACCTGTTCTTTAGAAAAAGCAGGTATTGGACAACATTTTATTCTTCATTCTGCTATAATTACAAAACAAATATATCTCTTATCCTTATCCATCCCGCTCTTGAAGTCAGCCTGAAGTTAATTACTAGCAACTCAGCATACTTGGGAGTTAAAAAGTACGGACTATGGGAGAGAGAAAGAAGTTGATACTCATTTCCTTATACTGGAAGCTTGAGCACGTATGGCCTGATAGAAGGAGAAAGTCAACTGCCTGAGCCTAATAGATGGGCTACTTCGGCATATGTATTAGGATATAGCAAGTTATCTCTTCTCAACTCTCAAAAGAAAGTCKTATGGGTCATGTGCTGTAGTACAAGCCTTTAGGCTTATTTTTTTCTGATATTTGGTAAAAATTCTAAACACTAAGCTTTACAGCATTAAAGAGGAGTTAACAGCCGCAGGGTAAAGAATGGAAATTTAACAAAGCCTAAATCTGAAGAGATTTTCCTGTATGACTACCTGTTATTGTACCAAAAAAGCAAAGAAAGTCAATTTCTTGAGAAAGAAGGATTTTTTCYTTTTGTTTTTTGGATTTTCATTCTCTGCATTTTTATGAAGAGCTGATGCTCCTTAAAGGTGGTGCACTGCAATTGCACAAAGAGCTGTTCCTCCAGCTCCTTCAGAGGCAAATCATAAAAAATATCCCTCACCAGCCTGAAATGTTGAAAATTACATTAAAAATGAATAATGAAATGAGTATAGTAAGAATATAGTTTCAATTCAAAGGTAGTAATTTTGTAGTTATAAGCATAGTAGAATGTATATGAAATCTGACAGACATCCAGTTGCTAAATATAATTAGAATTTAGAAGTTTGTATCAGGAACTTCCAGTATTAAAAAGAAAAAAAAATGTATTTTAACAAAGTTCAGTATAATCGTGTTTGAACAGTAAAGTTAAAATTATTATGATGGAAGCCACAGTATGCCTGCAAGATCCTTAATATTTATTGAATACAAGTATAATAATAGAGTATTGAAGTAAGTCAAATCTTTCTTTTCAGAGCAATGATTACATTGCCAAACTATGCTGAGAATGTAACTATAATTTCAGTTTCCAAAATATCTGCCTTAATCAACAGGGAATTTCCCCCAAAAAATATTAATTACATACTGTTGGAAGAAAGAACACTGGCTATAGCTTCAGTTAAACCATGCCATCTAGTTACAGATCTGCCCCTCTCTGTAACAGTGCAGGTAGAGCAGGGAAACTCCRACTACAACAGCTTGGATCTGGCCTGCCAAACTGCTCATCTGAGTTACTAGTCATTTTTTTTTCCACTCTTTTTTCTTATAACTTCACAGTTCCCTTCCGAATTACGTGATGGGAAGCACAGCTGYTACACGACAAGTGCCCATATGGCTAGATAAGCGCATGGTGTGCACCTGAGTACTGGGTCATAAAACAAGGACTGACTGAGCACCCCAGCCTGGAATTGGGCATGTCCCCATCCCATGACCAAACTGCTGGTGTCTTCCAGTGGACATTTATCCATGGAGAAATGCCTTCATTTTATTACTGTGAYAGAAACACTACTGGCCATATAACAGAAGGCTCCACAAGAGCCTGGGAAAACACAAAAGAKTGGGCACAACTGAATCTGGACAGCAGGTTGGGAGGGGAAGAGACAGGGACTGGCTTAGTTAGAGATATTTCTGAAATATTTTTGGCCCACAATGCATTTCACTACAATCAAAAAAAGGAAAAATCCCTCACCACCTTTTACAGAAATTAGGTATCAGAAGAAGCATTTCTAAAAACATTTTGAAAYACAATTAAAAAAATTACTCAGTCACAAAGTAAACTTGCTCTGCAGTATCTGCTATCCAAACACAAGAGTGTGAAAAACYTGTGAATGAAATTAATTGTGCATAAAGGACAGTTGGTCTTCCTTGCCTAAAACAGGAGGCGTGTGAAAAGTAAACTAGTGATACAAATAGCATACTGTCTTTGCTTTTAATATTTTGTATTTAAGAAAAATGATGATAGGATTCATCTCATCTAACCTGGTCTCTAACAGTCAGAGAACTACAGGCTAAGCTACCATCCTCTAGAGATTCCTACCTTTCTGAAAAGGAAACATAAGTAATTAAACTACCTGCTTAGGTGTCTAAAGTTATTAAAACCAAATCCTGCCCTGCTAATAATGTCTCTTTAAAAGTCTGAGGAAATGTCTTCTAAATAGCACTGTAACTTGTCACCCTATAGGCAAAAACAAATTCCTTGAAAGAATTACTAAGAAGTAACAGACCAAAATCTGCCATCAGTTAAATAAAACCAGCATAATTTGACTGAAAATGGAGTAACTTCTTATTTACATTCTGTGAATCCAAAACAGTCATTTTCCAGGCCTGTGAGGATTTAAGAATATATTTAACTTCAGTCACGCAAAATGCTTACAGTGGAGTCACAACCAAAACTCAGATTGTTCCCCAAGTAAAACATAAGCACAGTGCTACAGTGTAAACCTTGGTTTCATTTAAACAGCTGTATGCGTAGTGTCTACTGCTCTTGGTTGATTGCTCTTAATTGCTAACATTGATAATAAAAATGTATCTCAGTAATTATCACTTTCACTGGCTTACCTGAGTGCAGAATTTGAGCAATGCAGAAAATATCCAGGRGCAATGTGGGCAATTAGAAGTTAATGACTGACAAGCAACCTTGAGATATTCAAGTATCATTTGAACTTGTTGAACAGGAAAGGAGAAAGAAAGGTGAAAAAGTATCTTCACTATGTTATCAAATAATTAATACCAAGCTATGATGTCACGATGCACTCCGACTTGTAAATGYACAGAGAAATGTAACACATTCAGGGCTTCATCCTGATGAGAAGTCTTGCAGAGTTGACAGAGAAAATGACTTCAAATGCYATTCTTAACCATGAAGTTCTAAATTCACTGTGAAACTGTATGTGACACATAACAATTCCTGTGTTTTCTTAACAATAAAACTCAAAAAGAATATATTATAAATGAAATTCAGTGAAAACTTGTTATATGTATATTGTTCTATCTTGCCAACACACACACACACACACACASAGAGAGATAAACACTGGAGGAACAGCTGCTTGTGAGAAATGAGCAACAAACTTTGTCCAGAAATAACTTTAAAAAGAAATACTGGTATTTTATTTGCTTATCTGCAACTGAGTCACTCCAAATTGGCATTGGCTTAACTCACAGTTAACATGACCATTACAAAATTAGTTCCTTCTTAAACTATGGATACATATGTGTATACACATATACCTACATGCTTATTTATGGTATGTTCCACAAAAATAATCTGTGAATGTTTAAGGAATAATATGTTTTGCCTGCCATTCCCTCTTCCCCTCTGGAGTCTCAGCTGCTGTTGGCATCTACTACTCTCTCGTGCTTCAATCGTTATTAAAGTTATAGTTACTATTTGCATTACTGTCATGGATCCGGTCATTCTAAGTGGACTGTACAAATCCATAACAACAACAACAACAACAATAAATAACAAGAGCAGTCTCTGCTTCAAGGAATACATTTTTTTCACAACTGGACGGAGACGGACATGAGTTTCTATGCACAACACACTAATCTTAAAAAGCCACGAAGCAGACAGGCTCAGAGTCACATGAGCCTGACATTACATTTGAGCTAAGTCGCCTGTCTAAACATGACCAATTCTCTCAGGCACAGATATCAGCGGAGACAGTGCAAGAAAGTCTGCTCTGTCTGTAAACATAGTGTCAGAGTAAGAATATACAGCAAGTATAAGAAAAGAAACAACAGCTGGACACAGCTGGACAGATGGAGAGTACATGAGAAGAGAGGTACCGGTCAGTATGACAGGCAATGCTATGGGGAAAAGAAAGAAAGTGTATTTTACTTAGCATATGCACATCCATCCCCATACACCACTGCTTCTCCATTCTGCTCAAAACTGGATGGCTACTGTCATTTTAGTTAGATTTGCAATGTTAGCACAAAATCATTTGCAAGAGGTTTTTGAGCACCCAGCAAGCAGTGATCTTCAGTGACTCCTGACACCAGTTAGCTTTGATGAAGCAACCCCACATAGTGAAAGGCTGCGATGGTCTGAGACTATAAAAAGGGTGACATTTGGGAGAAGGGGTACCTCTTTTTTTAGATCGGATTGTCTAAAACACTGTTACCTGTCATAACCAACCTGTCACAGTAGCTGTGACACAAACACATCCATACTCATACACAACAAATACTTCTAAATCCTTTTCCAGAGAGAGACAAAAAAGAGAAACAAGGTCAACAGTAAGGAGAAGCATCTTCCAAAGAAAGAGAAGCAGCAACAAGATTTTCAGTGAYAGCAGGAGGAGTAATGGCAATAGGTGAAAGTGGCCAACAGGGGAAGTGTGAGAAACGCAGCAGCTGCCCCATCCTTCCGGCAACATTTCAGAGCTGGCGTGGAGGTGTGTTTCGTGCGCTAAACACCTCCTTTAGAGCGAGCTACCTGTTCAAACGAGTGTCTCTAATGGGAAGAGTCTCACCTAACAGGCCGGGAAGATAACAGAGCAAGCAAACGTAACCGTATGAGAAATAACCAATCAGTGCATAATCTTTATTAGAAAATGCAACCTTTAATTGACTCAGCAGTACGCTGACATTGCRTCTTTGTGTCCATTTATAAACCTTAACTGAACTGGGGGGGAGATTTTACATGAATACAAAACGTCAGGTAAAAACTAAACTTTGGTAGTGGACCTTCTGGACTGATTATACTTCATGCAAGTCAGTTCTATAAATACACAGATTTTGAGGAAATGTGAGATTTAATAGTTCCATAAACAYGCTCTGTAAAACATTTATGTGGACTCAGCATGTGAACAAATTCACAAATAAACTTGTTCACTTCATTTTTCCTGATGGCCAGAAAAAGAAGAGATTCTTTTAAAAAGAATTGTCTAAGACAACTCAAAAATAGCCTCTGTGCCCTTGCCAGGTGCAATGGAAACTAGAAAAGTAGGAACTGTGGTACTTACTAAAAACAGGGTGTTGTTTTGACTGTATTCCTCGCCCAACCTCAGCCTCCTGGATTTCGGTATGGAGATTTGTTCCCACACAGTTCCCAAGGAAGACCAGCTCATCTCGTGCTTAACCGAGACGTAGYGTTAGCGGTTTTCCAGGCTGCTTTCACACAGTGCAAAGTCCTGAATATTAGGAATATTTGTGACACAAAGTGACAGGAGGTTTCAGAAGCTAAGGAGACGTCTTCAGGGCTTTAGCTCATCCTTTTCCCCTAACTGAACCCATAAAAAATTCTTTTTGCTTGCTTGCTTATGACCCATGCTTGATCTAGGCAAAAAAAAAAAAAAAAAAAAAAAAAAAAAAAAAAAAAAAAAACAAGGGAAAGTGTGCTCTCTCCTTCCTCTGAAAAGCAAAGTCTCCCTGCCTTTACTTTTCAAACAAAATTGCAAAGAGATGTTTATTCTTTCTAGTCAGTGTGCATGTTCTGTGCACTCAGAATGACGTTCCCTCGGTGGAGACATGTGGAGTTAGATAACATCAATTTATGTTAAATATTCTTAAAATAGATGGAAAGAGAAACACATAGAGTGCTGTTTTTAGACACCCTAGATAATGCTTTTACATAGTCTGGTTTTGCATTTTTGTTTTTGCAGTGAGTGGGAGATGTATTATCTCATGTTTTAATGGATGTGGTCACTTTCTCTCTGTGGCCAAGTTTACAGACTTTTGCAGGTTCTGTTCCCACACTTGGGGACTCTAAATTTCCTTTCAGATCCTTGGGTCAGCAAGAATCTGCAAAACTCCATTCTGCCAGGGAGCCTTCACAAACCTGAAGTAACTGAAACTAGACAGAGTCCATGGACAGCACGGGCTGCTAAAGGAAGATTAATCAAGCAATTATCTGGGACATTAACGACCGCAGTTCGCTAAGCAGAAACGGCTAACACTGCTTACACTYGCTGTATCATATAATGAAGGATGGCTTTTATGCAACCCTCAGACCACATYATACGTATATGCACTTCTCTTAACACACTCAACATTGCTAAACTTCTTATTAAAGCCTATAGAAACTAACTCCACCCTGCTCTTGCTAGTAGTAGCTGTAAGTGTGCCATTAGAAAATCACTACTGTGGAGAGATAAAAAGTGAATTGCCCTCCATCTTCTTTTCACAAAGTTATGATACCGTAGACATGAAGACAGATACGAAAGTCAAAACTGCTAACAACTCGCCAAGTGGCCAAAGTCCTAACTRCCTCAACTGGGATCTACTGGATGTTTCGCATGTGCTATGGAGTATCCTCTTCATCTGCCATGCTTTCTTCATCCCAGTCTTCCCCCATGGTGCAGACTCAGCAAGCAGCCAAACAACGAACAAAAGACACTGTACAGATGACCAAAACAGATTATGCTTAAAAACATCAGTATAACTAGATATAGAGAAAGTTAGTCTAAATTTAGCAGGACAGTGCATGGTTTTTGGTTTAAATTCATATTACAAAGCAGCTCTAAAATCTTCACCGYCCTCCACCACAACAGGCACTAGCAGTCTCTGGCCTTAATTTCCAACAGCAAAAATTCACACCTGTAAACTGAAGGGGGTTACAAATGGGAAATACCAGTGGTGGAGCAAGTCATGATCTCAGCATGAAAATTAGAATTAAAGGCACGGCAATTTTAAGGAAAACAATGACAGCAACTACATAAAGACTGTAAGAAATACCATACAGTGCACGTGAATCAAGGGATATTTCCTGAAACTTTATAAACTGTCAGAGTTTCTCATAAGTTACACTCTCCAAAGAGCTACTGATAATGGCTACTATAAGGACATCGCATACACGAAATAGAAAGATGAATTAAATCCTGCTACTTACAGTGATTCATAGTGTTTTTTTTCTTAGAAGTGCAAACGCTGCTTAACTGTTGACACATTTTGCAAAGCTGCTTGCAAGGACAGGAAAGAAGAATACGCTTACTGAATCTTCCTCTTTTTACTACACCCTCTACAAGAGACTAAGGAAACAGAGTTGCTATAGCTGTAAATATCTTTGTTTACAACAAATATGTTTGTTTAATTCAAAGGAACCAATGTTTTACTTCATGCAATGAAATTCAAGCAAGAAACAAAAAAAAAAGAGAAAAAAGCGACAGAAAATTATGCAGGAAAAAAGTGTTCTTGTTTCTCAGAAGAGAAATTTTCTTTATTTGAAAATTACAGTCCCCAGAGTTTGCTCTAACAGGCATAAAAAGCTATCTGAATGGAAGAATCATCCTTTAAAAAAAAAGAAGCAAATGGATGCTCATGTTGGCCTAAAACATCTATCTGGCAATAACTGACTAGCCAATTATTTTCTACACTGGCAACAAGCTACACATTGAACTTCACTTTTAAATTGCAAATCACCTTAAGCATAGATTGAAACCTAATTTTGATCTAAAGTATCACACCACTGAATTTATTTAAATTGTTAGGTCATATAAGGAAATTCAGAATTTTCAAAAACAAACTTTCAAAACTTTAAAAATAAACTGAAGTAATAAAACRGGGTAATGCTGAAGGGACTAAAAATCTTTCCAAATCAATAAAATCTTACACCAGACTTGCAACCTATTCCCTAAGTATTAAACTTCCTTGAAAATCTGGTATTCATCATCCAAATCTTAGCTCACAGAGATATTCTGTGTTCAATTAAACATTTTAGTATCATACTGAAAAATAAAAGCGTTTATGCTTATGAAAAGAGAACTTCTCTTGACCCAACAAACTTCCCCCAAGATCCTGAGCAGTTATTTACTCTSCCAAGCGTGTAATCTAAGCAGCTTCACAATACTACTGCTCTTCTGCTGCTAATTACCAGAGAACTGGATTTTGGCACCTAGTACCTCTAGGTGCCGTAACAGACAATTTTTCCATTTCAGAGATCAAAATTCCAATATCAGTATTGCTGCTATTACTGCCTGAAGATAGGAAAGCATTATTTGCAGCCATGCTCAATTCCAGTGTTAACTGCCAGGTGCTGGACTGTAGATCAGACGTCTTTGGCAGTTCAGCAGGATTCCTTTTAGCCTTTGGAGCAAAAAGCAGAGGAGGCACCGAAGTGCTTCTGCTCCTGTAGCAGTGATACTGAGAACAAAGGTGAATATTGATCATATTCGTGGTTCCTTGCATGATTAGGTCTTCATGTCAGCACTTCACGCAAGCTCTTCTCTTTTTTATTCAGAYGATCTGAGAGTTCCCTGGAGCATTACCCACTTTTAAAATGCACAAATTGGCTTCCCTGGGTACACCACTCAGTCGGAAAAGAACAAGAGTCACGAAAGTAGAAAACACACTGAGGAGTAAGAAAAAGAGAAATCCTTTGTATTTACACTTAGCATCTATGAAGCACTTAGTTACAGCCAGGATCAACGAAGCATAAAAAGTCTAGGTGGGCGGACTGAGAAGAAGCCAGCTTTGACAGCCTGGTYTTCCCTTTTCTTTCATTTTGCTCTCTTTGCTTCTTCTTTGTCCTGTCTTCCTATCTTCCATACCTTTAACAACACTCTACTTTCCATGCCCCTCACATGAATCACTATTTGCCTGCCTCTCATGATAAYGCCTTATCCTGCAGATACGAAGCAGTTCAGTTTCACATAGCACCAGCCTGGAGTGGGCGAGGACATATGTCATCCAAAAGCCTAAAAATTTCCAGAAAAACTTTGCTAAGAGCCCGTCATCACTTTCTGAGACAGATGCGCTAATCAGAACACTAGTACACTTCTGCAACTTCATTAAACCTTTAAAACACCCTCTCAAGGGTTCCTTGAGATTTTATGGTTACATGAAAAAATCCTTCTGCTTCTTCCAACAAGAGCTTTAACTTYACGGTTGCCTTCAGGTAAGGTTTTCCATGGCCAAGGGTGTAACATCTCCTCACATTGTTATAGATGCTCTAATTATGATAGCAGAGCATGTGTTCTGGAAATATATAGAAATTCACAGATTATACTATCAAGATTACATCTTTTTTGCAATTGTTTGGAGATTATCCAAATTAATACCTAACACTTTGTTTACAGTTAGTGCCCACTGAGGACTACATTTACAGTAGCAGAGTTGCATATAAGGAAATGAATCACAATTCTGTAGAGTCATAGCTTCTGTRTGACGGACACTTGTCATTTTGCAATGACCTTCAGCTTTTTTCTTCAAACTCCTGTGTTTTCAAGCCCAATCCAATTAAGAAGAAATCTCAATTTTATTTGCTTCTTAAAGTAAAGCTTTAACCCTCAGAGTTGTGGAGAGAAGTATGGAAATAAGATGCAAATSATTAGAAAACAATAGTCAAAGGAACCAGCAAGTATTTTTTAAATCTCTCTCAATATTTTTCAATCCATCTCAGATCTGTGAATGCTCCAGATCAGAAAATCTGGCTGCAGAGGAAGGAAGTTTATGGAAGGTGAAAACAAAGAGGTATGGCACACTTCGAGAAAGCCGTAGATTTGCACGAAGCTTCCCTTCTGCTAGAGCGTGGACTCTGCTACGCTCCTCCGCGGACACTTTCATTAAAAGGTGGCCGGAAAGTGAGACTTCTCCTAGGAATCGCTAGTTATGGAATACACTCACTGGTTTGTTTTGGCCATTTGTTAATTTTGTCCCATGTACTGAGGAAGGAAATAACTGAAGGGCTTCTGTTACTATAATGTTTGAATGGGAGAGCTCTAATRTACCACATCTGCAAATGGATACTGACATGCTGGATGAGTTTTGCCATGGAAGTTTAACTATGTAAAAGCATGAAAAAGCCCAGACTGAGTACCTTCTTAAAATGAAATTAGGTACTTGGGGGAAAAAAACACAGACACATGARAAACACACATTATTTTTTACCAGATCCTGGGTCTACATACATTTATGTGCAAAAAAGACATTTTTCACATCACACTGAAAAAAGATATCTCTATTCAGGAAAAAGTTACAAGTTGCTACAGTACCTACATTCTCCTTTACAGAGTTCAGAGTATTTTTGTTAATGTCTTTACAAAGTACAGGAGACCATGGTTATTTCAGTGCATTACAGACCATTACAAACAGCAAGAGAGAACAAAGAGTTAAATGCTAAATACCAAGCCTGACTCCTTGGTTCTACATCAATATATGTATCTTCTGAACATTGCTAACTGCAAGACCTTCAGATCAGTCTACAAGGTTTCACTGTTTCATTCAGTGGCAGACTGTGAAGTGCAATTAGGTATAACTGCACTGGAAGAAAATACACCCTCAACTCTTGCTATCAGAAACTTAACCAACCTAATATTATATATATATGTATAAAATAAGTGGCTATTTTATGTCCCCTGAATGAGTGACTGTTTCAAGATTGAGCATTGTAGTCTACAGTYAACTTCATTTGAAATTTACTTTCCTGTATAAATCCAGCGGTTAAATGTTATGATCTGCTCTACCTTTTTGAGATGATGGGTGAATTCCCTTTGAACAACACGCCTCATACAACTGTGGGTCTCAACTTCTTTAAAGGTCATGGTCTTTAAAGTAAAGTCATTGTGGATAACAAGTTGTACTACAAATACATGTAATGTGAAGAATTACACTACACAGAACAAATATTCTAATAAACATATACTTTAAAGGGATGATGTGTCACCTTGTTCCAGCCTACCCTCCCATGGTATTCTGTATCTATCCTCTCAAAGATTTTTTATATATATATATATATATATATGTATATATATATATACACACATACACACACACACACACACATATATATATATACACACACACATATATATATATATAAACAAACAAAAGAAGCCTGACAAAAATCTCAGGTTATCTGCAAAATCTAGATTTACTAAGGAGTTATTTTGGATTGACACTGGTATCGCATTTCCTTCGAACCTTCTACAGTCTACTGTATTTAATCACATATATTTGGAATATCTTTGATATAGATCTTTGATATGGATCAGATAGATAGACATCACAGCTTTGACATTTTAATCAGCGCAGACTGTTTCCATTTTTTGTTATGTGAACAATCCAGTCATTAAATGTAGTATTAAATAAGATTTTAAGACAGCAGATGGCATCACTTAGTTATTTTAACTGTTATACATTGACCATTTACTCTGCAGCACACTCTATTTTTGAAGATTAGTAGATGCAGCTGTAGGGACAATATTCTGACAGAAAAGGGACATATCAGAAAATGAAAAAAAATCACTGATTTATCTACCTGGTTGCCTTGACCTGTATCTGAATTTCATATAGGYGTCTTAAAATGGCCACTGTTTACCACGGCTGTGGCTGCCTTTCTTCAATTCATCAGCTATTTCTAAGCCCCTAAGTGAGCCTCCTACAAGCCATCAGCTGAAGGCACTCATATCTTGACATGATCAGTAAGAGTAATGGCTGGCTTTAAGAAACCTGGCAGATGTGGCTACAGCTCAGGGGTAATTTATAGACTGCTTTCCTCATCTGTTCCCACTGGGATGACTAACTATAAAAGCCACATCACTCTATCAAGTACAAATTCACAACATATTTCAAAACACTATTTGGGGAGCTGCCCATTGAACACATCGCGTAACTGCAAAACTTGACAAAAATGGTGAATGCTAGAAAAGCTCTTCATGCCCATTAAACATCACATGGGAAATAACAGCTATTATGAAAACAGGGACTGAGGTCTAAGCTTTGCAAGGGTTGCAAAGCAAAATGCTATTCAACGTTCTTTTTGTAACTTCTTTCTCAATGCTCCTTATATAATACATCAGATGATGTAAAAAAAGAAAGATTTCTTTTGAGCTTTTTAGACAACATAAAGCTTTGAAAAGGTAAACTATAAAAACAAGCCATCTCCAAATAGGCTCAAACTGCAATGCGGAAAACAGGAATTCAGGGAAGACARTGTTCCAAGTTGTTTTTCTGATTACCTTTCAGAAGAATAACAAAAACATTATGTTCCACTCGGGGTATTTAGCAAGTGGCTGTCACTGTCATTTGTAGGTGTTGCACCAAGAATGCATAATCGAATTGGGTACGTTTTTTCCACGTGCCGTTCAGTAAGAGCAAATGCAGGTCTGCATGGTGAGGGCCATAAGCATGAGATGCCATCAGGGAGCAATCTGACGTCCTTTAGCAGCCTGCAGGCCAAGATCCGTAACACAAGGCTGGCAGCCCACAGTGCAAATCCAGCCCTGTGTCGGCTGATCCCTGGTACATGAGCTTGCTAACCGATTCCTCCTGATCCAAAGCTATASTGTGGAGGCAAAGGAGAGTGGAGGGAGGGTCACTCAAACCTTGGGTGACAGGGGCAGGGACAGGAAAATAAGCCAGAGTACCGGAGAAACACGCTGCCTTCCTCAGCTACACATACACAGTTCTGCCTTTTCTTCCCCAATCTTGACTTGTTCTCTCTTTTTTTAAAAACTATTCAAAGAGCCATGCTGTACGCACTGTAGGAGCTCAGAGGCGGCAGCCTTATCGGACATTTGGCAATTCTTTGTAGGGTTGCTAACAGTTTAGCCTTGCTCAACGGGTAAGGGCGACAGCCCGCTGGCACGTGCGTTTAGTACATAGTGCTCACTTCATGGCACCCAGGAGTCTGACCTGAACAGCTTCTGTCTGTAGAACGAGGTTTTTAATAAAAAGTTAAATTATGAAAACCACCAAGGCCAAGTAGTTTATGAAGAAGCTAGACTTCTGCAGAAAAGAAAAGATGACTTCAGGGAGTACTGAAAACAAACATTAGAATTAAGGAATAGGTTATAAAAACTTTTGACCTAAATATCTTTTTCCTCCCTCAGTGTTCAAATCAGCACACCACTTAGCAGTGTACTACCAAAGCATTCATCCTCCTTCTGCTCTGAATTAGACATGAATATGCTTTTCCAGCTACTCAGAGCATGTCATTATGCTTCTGAAAAGCAAACTGTAAAGCTATGAAGAACAGCAGCAGGAGGGGAGAAGGAAAGCACCAGACCTCTGATACACTAAATTACAGAACCGTTCTCAAATCTTTTTTCTTTTTATGGAAGTCACCTTCCAAAGCATTGGCACTGCGTCCTTTAGACAATATCTTTTTTATTTTTTTCCAAATGTTTTTTCCAAGGGTTCTTTTTTTTTCCCAACCTGGCAGCAATGCAAATTGAACTCCATTATTTTTCCATAATATAATGAACTGCACATACAGATCTACCAATAGTGTGAATACCAAACAGGAAGTACCATTAATAAATGTCAMGAGTGTTTCTACCTACTGTAACTATATGCTTTCTGCTCAGTCCATTTTGATAGACCTACTAGTCCAAAAGGTATTGCACAGAAGGTACAAAATTAAATTCCTAGAGGTCACTGAACTGTCAGAAAAGTTATCACTACTATCATGAAAAGAATTATATAATACAGTTGCCTATGGTAGCAGAGGTTAGCCTCAAGTGATCTTGTCCTGTCCTATCCTGTACCTGCAACTTAAATAGACGGACAGTATGGACACAGATGCTAAAACATGCAAGGAACTCGATTAATTCGGGAGCTCCATACTCAATGTCAAAGGTGACATGGGTAGACTTCAAATTTTAGGTGAAACACATACATTTAAGTATCAGACCACATTTTAACAAGTTTTTACAAGTATTTACAAGTCCAAAATTACAGATAGAGGTCTAATAGGCTTTTCTAAAACAGACGCAAGTTAGCTGCCTAACATCTCCTGGATTCAGTGGTTATTATCTCAGTAGCCTGTTTAAACACTCTAAAATACCACTTAGGACTTATCATACACTTGTGAACTTAGCCATTTTTGAATATCTGGCCTCTAGGGACACAAGCATCTAAGCCCCTTAGATTTCCTGAACATTTCTGTAAGTTTTATAGTAGATATAGTAGATATCTATAGTAGATTATTATGAAATAATGAAGAATTATTTTCTAAGCCATTCTTCCTTATTTGATGAATTTTGTGGAAAATGAATCTCATAATCAAGCTATGTATTATAGTCATTATGCAGATTGAAACATAAAATGTAGGTGAAAACTATTTTCTAAAATCACACGGAACAGTTGTCTAGACATGGCTATGTTATTTCACGTTCAGTTAGAGCAAGCTTTAGAGGCTAACCTATGCACATAAAGCACCATATTCTCCCAAACATACTTTCTGACAGGGATAAATAGCTCACCAGCCACTAATCTTTACAATGGACAAGTATGAGATTCATTTTATGGCTTGCCTTCCTGCGTTCAAAACTGTTTTCTTCCTAAATCGTCTTCCTCCCTCTTCTAAACTAGCCTTCCTTGCTTATTTAAATTCTGAATTTAGCTGTAAGAATGGTTTGCTTCTCAAATGAGTAATAATCTACTTACACTCTTATCCCAATCTCAGTTGTCCTGGTGGGTTTGCATAGACACTCGTGCAGCAACTGCCAATGGATCAGTTATCGCTTTGCTTCCTAGAATAGTGTACAGTGCTGAAAACCTGATGAATTACCTCCTTCTTTCTGTCTTTTGCAGTGCTTTTAAGCTGGTGGTGGGAGGGGCAAAAAGTCTCCCTATCTTGTTGTATTAGGAAAAGCTAAAATTCCCATCAAAAGTGACTCATCAACATTAATCATATATTCACCAGATTGAAAGGCATTCAGAACATGAAGACTGAATCCCATTCTCAGTTAAGCAAATTAGAACTAAATTGCTAAGCACTATCATATTATTTTAACTGCCATATCTGTACAACTTTCCACAATGGAGCTCATGAATATAAATTTGTTGTTTCTAGTACCGAACTTTTGCACGGGAGTGCTTCTGAATCTTTCAGAAGAACAAACAGCTAAGCAATGTGCAGCTTCCCCTATTTTAAAATGGACAAATTTCAGCGTAAAACTTTTGTATACGAGACATTTGCTTCACTTACCACCTGCTTTGTGCATTAGAATAAATATCCTTATTGCTTATCCAAGCAGATGCATATCAGCATCTTCAGTAAACAGATTACACTGCAGTTCAAAATACTGCAGGTTCTGTTTGCTTCTTACTGGGAATATTGTGTATCCTTTATTTTTTATTTAATGGTACTAGATCCAAGTACAAAAATCTAGAGAGTCCTGTTTAGATTCAAGACTATTCCTACAGCTAAATGTTGAGAGGTCAGAGAAGGGAGAAAAAGAGAAGAAAGATAAAAATTACTTTAACATCATCTCTTGAAGAGTATCTTGGGAATGAGAGCATTTATTTTCTTATTGAAATAAAAAACAGCAGAAAGTCATATTTGGAAACAAAATATATCCTACTGAATCTAAAAAGCAGGGAATTTTCCCAGTCATACTATGTATGTAATATTGTATGGTCTTCACAAAGCAGACAGACTTTTGTCTTTCTGGTGTTTCTGATGAAGTTTTTAACTTTATCTCATTATTAACTACCTAGCTCTCATAGGGCTACACTCCTTACAGATTTATATTACGAACTATAATCTATTAGTTATAAAAAACAATAAAATTACAAAAACCGAGCTCCTATTATTTGGGGAAATATCCTAATACCTAAGAACTAGATTATAATCTGTTACATTCCTGTAAATTCAGGATAAATCAATAGTGTTGCTCCAACATTACCTTGGAGCAACATTACCTTGGCAAAAACAAGATCAAGGTCTGGCCCTGATACAGTGATTCAGCTATTGCTCACTTAGCAGTTTCTATGGCATTTAATTAAAGTGTGTTTCCCGAAGCTGAGGCACAGCTTTAACACTAGCAAGGAAACTTTGAGTAGGAGATCTACTCTATTCAAATCAACACTCATCTGACAAATATTGACAGGTAACAATGTATGACAAGAAAACTGGGCTCAGATGTCAATTTAGCTCCTCACTGAATGTCAAAAAATATCCAACCCAGAAATTGTAACTACCACTAGAAACGATAAAGACACAGAAGCACATCCCACTGATGTTTTACAAACATAACAGCAACACAGTCGAACTGCATCCTGAGTAACATTTTTAAATATCAGAGTCCTGCACAGAAATGGGATTTGCTGTACTTTATACATTCATACTTCCCTAGGGAAATGTTTGTATAACTTCAAAACTTCAGTCTATTCTAGTTCCTCAAACATCAAGGAGCTTGCTGCCATGGCATGACTATACGTGTTGCTTCTGGTGCTCTCCCTTCCAAATCTTAGCAGTGAAGCCTCCAGGAAGGAGCAAACTGATAATCTTACTCTCTCTGACTGCTGACATGGAGCATTGCTTTTTGTATTAATATCCTGCCTCAAAATTAGCTTATGACCATGCAATTCTTGAGGCTCTTTGAGTTGCATGGCTGTTGAGCCTCCAGGCTTTGAAAAAAAAAAATGGCTTGAGGCCATTCAAAAATTGAGGTACCCAAAACCTCAACCCACTAGTCACTACCCAGAAACTTGGCCTTGCCTTTACAAGAATTAAGAAAACAAAAGTCTGGAAAGTAGACAGCCCCAAACTGGCTGTGAGACCATGTTTAAAGGGTCCCTAGTAAAGGGTCAGTAAGTTAAATTAGCTGGTGACAAAGAAGTAAGTGAAAGCTGCCAGCAGGGTGGAGCTGCTGCAGCACCCCAGCACAGACCAGCACGGACCGTAGCCCCCACACCTTCTCCCTGCTGCACTCATGCTGGAGGACAACCTCACACAAACAGAAACCCCTGTCAGCCCTTCAGCAAATTTTTTGCAAGGAGCAGCACCACCCTCATTTGCTCTACCTTCATGCTGTAGTTATCAGCAAGTTTTCAGACTTCAGAATAATGTCTCGACTGGCAAGAGGGCTAGAAGCCTAGAAAGCCTTTCCACAGGGCTAAACAGAGCCTGACTCAGGTTCACAACCTTTCTCACATGGTTCCTGAAGGAATTTATTTTGCAGAATCATTCAGCATTCAGTACCACTACAAAGAGAAAAATGTGTTCTGATATTTGGTGACTAGGTTTTTTCATGGTACATTCTAAAATTTTTTTTGACACATTCAGAAAGAAGCACTCCATAAAAAGGGTTAAAGAAATGCTAAGTTGTTACTGTCTCTGAAGAACAAGTCTGTGTTCTCTGGTAAAGTTTTCAAGTACTAAAGGACAAGGAAGGCTGATGATAAAAGGGATAAGTGCTACTGATGGGCCCAATGCCATTTTATTATACTTGAGTGTATTAAAGAGTGCAAGGCCTTGAAAAGTCATATTAACAATGCAGAAGACAAGTTTAGTCTAAGGAATATCAGTCTGGTTGTTACAGGAGATGCTATAGGGAGAAAACCACAAAAAAGTAAAACATTCTTTTCTTCTAAGATTCTGAGAGCATAAAGAATGAATATGCTTGATTTCATTTTAAAAACGGTCATCTTTGCTCTCTGCTGTGCTGGGTATCACTTGTGACCAGTAAGAATGTATCAACTATGATTAGTTTGTAAGCTAAGTTCACAGCAAAATATATAGCACATTGAATCCACAAAATAGCAGAAGGGGCCTACTCACATTCCTGTGAAGTATTCGGTTCTCAGTAATCACTCCAGTCTACTTGTGGGAAACCAAAGCAAAAATGTTTGAGTTAGATGCCTAAAAGGGACTGTTTGTAGGTGTTTTAACTTGAAAGTTAAACAACCTAGGCATCTGGAGTCCTCCTTCCACCATGATCAGTGAAAACTCACAATCAGTCAAGCCAGTCCTTCACTGCTCAGCCCCACTTCTCACTCGATCATCCTAAGGGTGACCCAGCAGAGTGCCTCCAAGGCGGGGGCAAGTTCGGAAGGTGAGCTCCCAAAGGTACAGCTACAAGACTGCATGCTTGCAGGACAGAGCGATGTCCATGGCTGCAATTCAACAACACAGAGGTGGGCCTCTCTTACAGAAGAGCCTCATGGTTAGACCACTAGGCAGATACGGGAATGTATTTCTGCAAAACAAAAGTGCAGGTATAAGACAGATGAGGAGCACTCCCATTTGTGGCTATTCTGAAACSTGGTGTCTATAGCTTTCCCGCAAAACTGCAGTTTGACCGTCCTCCCAGACCACCCTGGAGGATGCTGAACCTGCTTTTCCTGGGTGTGATGTGGCTCCCTGTCTGACATGTCAGCRGGTCTGTGCTAGGGCACCCGCTTCTTCCTTCCCATTGCATAGCAAGGTTAAGCACACGCCCAAGGCTATGTATCCCCTTCCAGAGAAGGCCTACTACTTAAAAAGTCTGTGCTAGGACTTTGCTGTGTCACTTCTCTCTTTTTTTTTTTTTTTTTTAATCTAGCCCCAAGCAAATTGTTTAGAGTCATAAAGGAATCATTAGAGGCAAGAAGAGAAGTGCTTTGCCAGTCTCATAGGCAGACCACACCTTGCTAGTCACTACATAAATGCATATTTTAAGATTCAGGACTTAATTTTTTCTCTTTTCCAAATGCTTTAAAGCAAGCAACTTTTAGGACGTAGGATGGAAAACCATATGAGGGTTTGCATGCTAAATTTGAAGTACTTTTCTGTGCTCTTATGACTGATTCCTTTTCCATGCCTGCTCAGAAACATATTGTGGTAATACATACTATAAACAAAACAAATGTCTTTCTTTGAAGGAGGACTCAGATGCTCAGGAAGTCTCTTGCCGTTTGTGGTTCAATCTGTTTCCTCTTGAGTTTAATATGACATGCTGGGTTGTTAAAATTTGTAGGGTGCTTTAGATATTTTGAATTAGCYCTACTAAGACTAATTTAGCTTCCATCTAGATTAAGTCAGAGCATTTTCCATTTCTGTTACCTGGGCTTTCTTTTTAATCAGAGAACAAGTCATGAGTTGATAATGTAKTAATATTGGAGGGGGAAGGGCAGAAAGGGGATGATCTGAATATGAACAATCAAAAATAACAAGGTTATCTAAGTAGAAAATTCAAACGGAATCTGAGCATCCTGAAGTCAAGAGGAAACCTGACATCAAAATCAGTAAGTCAGAATTGATCTTTGTCATTTATAATTCATTTCTGGTCTTGTTATGCACTCTGAAATATATACCTGCCTTTGTTTCTAGTTAATTATATAAAGGTCTCAGAAAATTATGTTGGTTAATAGAAATAATAACCAGTGTTGATTCTAATACAGTATAAAAGACATAAAAGAAGGATCATGAAGAATTGTATAAATATGTGCTGAATGCCTGAAGGGATCAATTCACAGGAAATTAATGAGTATCCAGAAGGGGTTTGAGAGGAAAGCAGCAGAGACTGAGTATGAGACCAACAGAGCAAATGCAGAAAAAAAGTAAACAAAGAGACCAAAGAATGAAATGAGATGTCAATAATGAACACAGGAAAATTCAAGGCATTAGAAAATGTCCTCATTTTAGGGGAATTTAAATGAGTGACCAGATAAGGAAGGCAGAAAAAGAAGAAAGGCCAAAAAAGTAACGTAAAATTAAAAAAAAAATCAAGGTACCATTGAAAAAGAATGACAATATAATATACGAAAACTTAGCAGCATGTCAAATTTTAATTATCTTTTGGATTACTAATTAGACCTTCTCATTAGACCTTCTCATTGATTCAACAATATTACAGCTTTCAAGAGTTTAAACATTTTTTTTTCAATCTGTGAGGTAGTCATCACTATGGAGAACCAAAATCCTGCAAAAAAGCAGACTGGGACATGTACTGGAAGACAGTCTGTAATCTCTAATATTATAGGACCCCTGATTACAATTCTGTCTTCATTAAAAGTTCTGCCATTTTCTTCAAGGAAAAAGTTAGGTTGGATTTTACACATGTTCACAAGGCATATGCCTCTTTGAGAAAATAACATATCTAAAATGGAAATTATTAATTGTTGATAGTCTTGATTGGAGTAATTACTGTTCCAACAACACAAGAATCAAAGAGAAGCCAATCAACAGGTACGAGAGCACACAAACAACTGCACGATGCACATCAGTGATACCTTCAGACAACCGCACCCAAGTTACACATGTATTCATACTCTAGGCTGATTTCCTATTATTCAAACAAGAGACAGAAAGAAACTGGTTAGGACAGAGCTAGCGTTGTCACCTATATGGCACCTTCTCCCCACACTTCCTTCTTTGAGGACCACAGCTCGGACGCTGAGGGTCTGAGGAAACACGGACTGATCCCTGGTAGCCTCTTGAGCAGCAGCAGTGCTTACAGCAGGACGAAGCTGCTATCGTTAGCTCTGGAAGCCAAAGCCTGGACCAAAGTGCAAAGGAAGATATCTGGAGCTTTGCTTCTGCTCTGTTAGGATCGTATGCAGGGTATGTCCTGTCTGTTACCTACAGGCTGCACAGAAAAAGCCATCATATTCTTTTTGCTTATGGTGGCTGTAAACTCTGTATGTTGAATCTCAAGCAGATATAAAAGAAGGTTTATTAGCCACAGGGACATTAACTCATTTTTATATTGCTACTTTTACTGAAGTTACTTCAACAGGTAGTTGTTTGTTTCAGCCAGAGTCTTAAATTTTTCTCCTCAAATTCAGAAAAGATATTTGTAGAATACACTCCACAGTAAAACCAAGCACATCAAAATCCAGCCCACTGACAAACCATGAACCTTTGATAAGATTCAGTGTTTAAATACTACTGCTTACTCTGGAATAACCTGGGGAGGCATCTTTCTTCTCTCCCCATTTGTTTTCCTTTTAATTTTAGTAGTTACAAATAATTCTTCCTTTTGAGTTTTTTTGATGTTTAATTAGGGAAGAAGACAGTTGACATAACCCTTTTAGTGAATCCAGGAGTAAGTGTAAGTGCCATTTCAACACAGATGTTGCTATTGATTAGATATAATTAATATTATACTTAAGATGGATAAAATTTAATTACTTTGATACTGTGTATCTAGGGAATTCTGATAAAATAAATATTCCTGTTTACACTTAAGTCAGAACAGAATGTTATTCTTTATACCGTAGCAGCACAGAGAACACACCAGAGCAAACACGCTGAAGTGAAGTCTAAAAAAGATACACCTTGACTTACGCACTCTTAAAGACAAGGAAAGAAGATACCACCAAACAAAACTGAGTTTGAATCTGTAGTAAAAATGCTTTGGAATATCTGACATTTTATTGGAAATGAGAGAAAAGTTCAAAGGCAAGCTAATTTCCATTTCTGCAGTAGAAAAGAAGGCACTGACAGAATTCATCTCGCACAGTAATCTTAGCATTCCTCGCGAGTGACTCAGGCCTGCAGAAGAAAACATTCCCACTATCCGATTAAAGAGACATCACGTTTCCCATACAGAACCCAAGAGAAAAGCCCTAGCAGCACAGCTTCACTATTTTCATCCTGATGAATCTGCTTGAAGGCCCTTCAGCTGTTTAGAGCCTCAAACAGCTAAGAAAAATAGTTTCTATTTTCAAACAAAAATTAAACTAGCCCTCACATGTATAATTAGCTTAAGTCAGAGCATTCATAAACAATTATTTAAAGATTTATAATTTATTATGATAATCCTTGGTAAAGCATCTTAGAACCACAAGAGCAGCAAAGTAGAAAAGAAGCTGATATTACCATGACAATATGTGTTTACACACTTAAGAGATATATATTACATGACAACAGGCTTTAAAAAATCCACTCAAGAGCAGGCAATTTCCTTGGTGATCTGTAGAAGCAAGTAAGGTCAGAAAGCCATCTGCAGCAACTGAACTTTCACAACCACTTGTGGCAGAGTCAAACAGTTCCTTTTTTTAATCAATGCCCAATTCTTTTAGGAGGGCTGAGCACATGCACTTCACATTAGCTTCAACGAAAGGCAACACGGAACTGGAGAAAAAAAAATTTCAAGGGTTAGCTTTGCAAAAAAAGACTGACAGTCCTCATGTTTAATTYGTGAACGCTCACCTCTTAGAGCAGAGCCCGCCACGCCACCCACCCAATACAGGGAGCAGTCCTGCCTGCTGACGTGTCAAGTAAGCAGCAGCTTAAACCAGCCCGTAAAAATTAGCAGCTGTGGGATCCTAACTTCAGTTATTTCAGTGTTAAATGACTAAAATCACRGACTGGGGGAGGCTTGTATCACACCAGCTCTCAGCCTTGAGGGCTCATCAGGATACCAGGGCCAGAAACTGAAAATGGGCAATCTGAAGATCCCAGTGGGAGGCTGGTTGTGCTCCTGGACACTTGTCCAGGAGTGGGTCTAGCACCTCAGGCATCAGAGTGCCGTCCTCCGGAGGGGCTGCCACTAAGCGCGGGGTAACTCAGGATCTAGCAGAGTGGAGACGGAGCGGGGAACACCGGGCCGTTCAGCCCAGCCTTCCCAACTGCTCTCCTCCCGCAGAGCCAGCGCACTGGAGCTCCAGGAGCAGGGGGCTGACGCAACCCGCGTGCGGCTGAGAGATGTGGGAAATGGGAAAGGCCAGACCAACACCTTGCCAGATTTGCTGGTATGCTTCCTGAACCCGTGACAAACAACTGTGGTTTGTCAGCTTATTCATAGAAGAATAACGGGACACCTGAGGTGGACGTTAGCATAGGAGCTGAAGGACAAGCAACTAAGCACTGAAGGAAACTTTACTGCCTTCATAAAACACATCTGGGAGAGCAAGGCAGAAGACCAAAAATGCCTACTGCAGGAGCAGATAAACAAAGCTTAATCACTCCCAAAAAGATAAGGAATCAATATGAAATAATTTAACCATAAAGAACATTGATGGTAAGCAACAGACTGCAATTTATTCATCTTACAAGTATTTCCCGACACAGTTACTCAGCCGAACTTCTGTTTGGTTTTTTATTAATCTGACATGAAGGTTTAATTCAGAATGATTTTCTCTATTTTTATTTATACACATGGGAGCCATTTATAATTTAGATGTGATTTTTCACTGTGTGTCTGAATTTAATTTACCAGTATAATTTGAATAGTTTTTCCTCTACCAATTTAGGTCTTTCAGTAATTGCTTTTTCACTACATAATGTATTGAGAAGAGGTTGACATTACTGAAAATAATTGTACTGGCAACCAAGAGAGACAAATTATATAAAAAAAWATTTCATGTTTTATCAAGCCAAGTCTTCCCATTAAGAACTTTATTTCCAATCATCTTCCACTCTTATTTATTAAATATTTTATTACATGCTACTGGAACAGAAATGTTGTACAAGGATACAAAATGTTCTTTAAGCCTTCCCCCTCTCTCTCCTCATCTTGCTTATCATGTGATTGCTGCACTTCACAGCTTAGCTGAGAAGTTACAATAAAACCTGGAGGCAAAACAAATTAAAAGAATGCAACCACAAAACATGCAATGTTTTGCAATTTCAAAGGAACTCAATGAGTTCCTCCACTTCTCACATTATGGTTCATGACGCAAGACAAAAAGGTGGAATTCAAGCTATTAACAAACTTTCCTATCTATCTCCAGTATCTCACTGTGGTTTACAAAACCTATCTTGTTTCCTTTTCTCTCTTTTTTTTGGTTGCTGTTGAGTTTGGCAAAGGCGAGGATGAAGTATCTCCAAGACATAAGCTACCTGAAGCTTTCAAAGAAAACAAAAAAGCTGATTTTTTTAAGAAATGACTTATCTGGAATATATAGCCATTTATATGAAAAAACAAAAATATAGGTTGGTTACTAGCTAGGTGTTAATAGTCTGTCTGCCAACAAATTACAAAGAAAAGACGGTGAAAAGTGAAAAAATGTAAGCAGAAAGCATTCTGTTACAAACTGCAGTAGTTCAACTAGTAAGTTCTAAAGTGATTCTAAAAATAAGTGCCTTCAGAAAATGTGTATATTTCAGACTCAAAATTATGTATTCATAAATAAAAGATTATACTACAACTATTTCAAGCAAAAATATAACACAAGAATATTTGTCTCTTCTAACRAAGTTAGGAACTCCCCGATAACTTMCTTCCCCTCCTTTTCCCAGGCGCTCAGCATTTCCATTGAGAAGAGTCAAGTGAGTATCAACAAATCCACATAYACACATTTCATTTTTTCTTTCATTCATAGTGCATCAGGTATCCTAATCTACACATACACTAATGTGCACATTTACTTACTCTCCAATCCTTTAAGTACCTTTCAAAAATATACAGTATACTGATGTGGACTTGGAGAAGGATTATAGAAAACTCTCCACCAAAAAAAGATGTATGTAATTCATCACCACACCTGACACGTTCAGAATTAAGAAAAATAATATCCAACAATAGGAGTTCTAAAACTAGATGAACCAAAATCCATCAGGGCAGAAAGAGCAAAGCTTTTAATTTGGAATGACTACTGTTGTAATGTTTTAGAAAATCTCAACCTTATTGGAAATACACCTCTCAGAAAGTTACTCTGATGTGTTATATAGAATAGCAAGAATGAAAAACACTGTTTATCTTTAATAGCTGAAAAGAATAAAAGATAACGCCAACATTCTCAGTATCTGCAAAAATAGGGATACTCAAACCATTGAAAAGTGAAATAATGTGCTAAAAATAGTAAAAGAAGAAGAATACCCGTTTCTTTTTACATGTTACTTTGTCCTCAGAACAGGAGATTTCATCTTGATTTAAAGTCTAACAGATTGAATGTTAGATTTGTCATAATGTGATAACGCAATTATTCATTACAGAAAATTGAAATGTCTTTTTTCCTGATCCATATTTTAAACAATGAATTTGAATGCACAGAAATTTAAATGTTAAAGAAACAATCCTTATATAATTTCTGATCTGAAGCTATGTTTTTTTAAAAAGATCTCTTCAGATAAGTTTTAAGCTGTTTTGTTAGTAAGACACCAGGAAGTTTACAGTAAAAATGTCCCACGTAAGACCGTGGGCTACACGTTCTGAGTTCAGTCACACTGCACTTAAACTTAAACTTGCCACTCCAGAAAAGCCATGTAGATGGCTTTTTCACGATAGATGACAAAATATAATCCACATTTTTAGTCACCAAAATTAGCCATTCATTTCTTCCATTCAATTAAGGACTGACTTCTTGATCCACAAAATCTCCTAGACACCCACTAAATGATGCATGGCTTTCTTGTTCCACTGCTTGTTCAGGGATCTTCTTGGGAGTCACTTGATTTGATCTCAGTTACTGAACCTTTCTTTGAAATCTTGCTGTTCTAGTCCATCTGCCTAGGTGGGTTCTACGTGCTCTTTCCCCCATTCCCTCCTCCTAGACTTCTTGATTCTCCTTGTGTGTCTTCCTTCTCACATCCTTCATGCCCATACAACATCCTAGTAGTGCAYTAACAGAAGGACAACTACTTTGAACACACACGCACTAATCTCTCAGCCATTACGCTGCTTTCTCTCTGTTTACTCAAATTGTATTCATTATTTGTTGTCTGATTTCTTCTTAGCTTGAAGTATGGGCAGATAAAACAGTTACGGCAGCACTGCCACAGTGTAAACGCTTTGGGAAGCTTATGGCTGACAAGTCTACCTTGCCTATGTTCACACTGCCACCCCACAATGAATATGAAATAGTTCACATAGGAACGAGCCACTTTCCATGTACCATGGAGAAGAAGCATTTTTAATGGACAGTAGCTACTTAACAGCTGATACGCGGCGAATTAACATTTTAGTTTATTTTGATGTAATTTGCTTTCATTTCAAAATGTAAACTCTTCAGGGAAGCAGTTCCTAGCTGTCACTTTCAGCTTATGTGTCACTTACACCATTATAGCTGTAAATCTTCTAACACTATTAGCTGCTTTACATAGCCTGAAAAATGTGAAGAAACATTAATGCAAGTGACAATCAAAACTATTACATTATATTTAATGGAAAATTCAGCAGAATGTACCTATGATATCACATAATAAAATGATCCTCTATCTGAGACAGAGTCCACTAAGCCTCACAAAAAAGACCTGATTTTTGTTATTTTTTTTAATCTTGTAGAATCTTATCTGATACCAATCTTTTCTGTGAAGGAGACTGAAAATTACCTATTCTGGTATCATTATAAATAATGTAATATAACCAAGCATATGCTGGCAAAGAAGGTCAGTCATCTGCTGCTGCAATATTCCAGCCATTAAAAAAAAAAGAAGAAAAAAGAAAAGCTACAGGACCCTAAAAAGTCATTAACAACAAAATATAATGATTTATTTTAGAATAGCTCTCTAGTATGTGCTAACTAGTCTCTGTCTGTCTTTGTGGAGGAGGCAATAGACCTAGTAGCAGCATATACTACATGTGGATGAAACAAAAGAAATCCCCAATTGTTCAACCCCACAATGGTATGGAGTACCTGAAAAGCCAGAAGTTCCTTGGATGCTTAATGCTTAGCAAGAACCTTCAGGATTTCTCAGGACCAAGTTTAAAAAAGCTTTTTATTTCTTAGTACCAGCCCACTTAACGTAAACCTGTCTACTTCATCGTGTGCTCTGGGAAATGACAGCAGCGTTCTGTCTTCAAATAAATCTTTACCTTTTCAGTTCACACAGATCTTGCTACCTTTTTAGGTACATACACCTACAGCTTGTTTTGCATGGATTAACAGGGCTTTACAGTAAAAGCTGGCTTGAATATCATAAATAATTGACAACAGTTAAAGAAACTCGGTGGAATGCAAAGCTCAGAATGATATGGAGACTGCCTGCGACCACCCCACCTGGCAGCAAGACTACGTCACCCTCAAGCGGGACCACCGCAGCCGCTAATCCCTACCCTCCAGAAGATAAGTGAGAGGATTCCAAGGTAGTGGCTCATGTAAATATTTTGAATGCTGTGTGCGCAAGGAACATCACTGGGCAGTTGGGTGCACGAGCATTATAAAAGTTACTCTGAAAATACACAGACGCTTTGTGCCTTCCCTGCTCATGACAACGCTATTTGTGGCCGAATTTTCACAGTTGTCTCATTTTTCAACAAGCAGAGCAACAAGCAGGTCGAACATCTTAAAAATCAGGCAGAAGACAAGCAGCAATTCACAAGCACGTCTGACAACATTGGCCTAAATAAGCTTGCGGTTGCCTCTCAGCTTTCCTCATCGAGCAGTGTCAAAGGAGGCTGGCTACGCTTCTTCAGAGCTGATGGAACGGCTTCAAACAGACGTTCACTTCTCYCCCTTGCCTCAGGTCTTCTTCTCGTCGTCAGGTCTCCTGCTTCTCAGGTCTTGCTTCTCGTTAGCCTCTCTGACGCTTTCTTGGACCACTACCTCTCCTTTTCCCCTTGAATCTCGTATGCCAGTAAATCTGCCCTCTGCCCTGCTGCCTGCACGCGATGCCACTCTGGTTCTACCTATTTTGAAGCCTGCACGCACGTATCTCCCCTCGTCGCTTGCCAGCCGCCGCAGCCCGTGCCCGCCCCAGCTCTCTCAGCCGCGGCACGTACACAGCTCTGCCTGGGACGGGACGGGAGGTCGGGGGGCCTCCCGGGAACGGCATCACCGAGAACTGCTTTAAGAGACGATGAGGCAATACACATTTCCAGTACGGGGCGGCGGGGGGCGGGGGGCAATCCACATAGCTTGTCTCTGCGTGCGCTTACCATGTCTAGGGAGATGATAAGACAGGATGAGAGAGAGAGAGCTTCCTTTGGGCTGGGAGGCTGTCTGGAGGAGGAATTAAACAGTGAGGACAGACCTCACCCTCGGTGCTGGGGCTCTGCCAACACAAAGCAAAGGGATGAAAGGATGTGACCTCTGAAACTTGCCCCAGGATTAATTGCGCTTCTTAACACTGTGTACAAATGTAACTGTTTTGATTGTGGTTTACTGCCCTACTAAACTGTAATACGACTTTTTTACTCTCAGCATAAACCAATTACATCAACAACCCAGCRTATCTTGGGACTGCATGCAGACTTCCCGCGAGAGCCTCTCCTCTGTGCGACAGACAGCTGTCACACCGACTCCTTCCTCACCATGGCGAAACAGTTCTTCTGATCCACAGACAGGTCTTGCAGTCCCAACAGGGCCAAATTTCTTGCTGACACAAAAGGGAAGAACAGGGCTAGGTATCCATGGGCCTAAGCATCTAGCAGTAGTGAGAAATTTGAAGCCTGTTCATCAGAAACAACTCTCCTCTGCACGCTGAGCAACAATGGAGAAACTTTAAAACGGGAGCAGCAACAAGTGAAATTCTCCTCCAACATGTCCTTACCTCATTTCATTTATCTATATATTTACGGCCAGGCTTCAGGCACACATAGCTGGCTCAGCCCAGTTCTTGCAGAGGTTCCGTTGCGGAGAACTGGCAGGTACTAGCAGTTCAGTTCAACAACTCGGTGAACATTATTACATAACACAAAAGTTACTCAGCCAAAGGAGAAGCAGCCACCTTCAAAAAGAGTCCCCTCAACCATTAATCATTCTTACATTCACGTAAACAGGCCTGGCTCATTTGTTGCTCTTGTGCACCTCCAAGAACATCCATTCACAGCCATCAAACAGGGCTATAAGGAGATGACAAAGTGTCCCTGCAACACAGGAAGTCTATGACTAATCGACTGATTCTGTGAAACATCCGAGAGGAGAGSAGAGCAGAGCAGAGCAGAAGTGAGACTTTCTGTCCTTCCTGCTCAAGAGCTCCAAACTCTGTTTCTTTCTCACCCCTTTCCTTTCACTAAGTGGAGATGGTTGGTACAGCTGTTTTTATCTCAGCTACTTCAGGACTCCAARATCAGTTCATTCTCTTTCAACAGCTGTCCTATGCTCTTCTTCAGAATAGGCACTCATGACCATCATCAAAACAGTCTGCAGTCAGAAGACGCCACCAGTCTTCCTTCTAATCTAATTAGCAAAATAAATACTTCTAAACTCTCTTTTCGAAGTCCATCTGCTTTTTGTTCTGAAATGTTATTCTCCAGAACAGTTACTGAATATTTATAAGTGTTAATGTATACACTCAGGAATTTCTCTTTTCTCTTCCTTATCTAGCTGCTGCTGTGTAAGATTGCCTGTTGCTGAATAGCTAGAGGCAAGTTTATTTCTTCACTATTCCAGTGAACATTTGAAGCAAAACAAGTCACTACATTGGAGTTTCATGAACCTAATTCAGAGCAATATGCATTTTTCAGCACTACAACACCATCAAGAGTCTGAAAAGACCTTTCAARTGCTGTACATCTACAAGATGAAAATATCTGCTGGCAGTAAGTCAGAGAATAAAATTTTACACTGGATTTTCACATTCATTTAATTAATTTGGCTCTAAAGTACTGTTGCAATATTAACTGTTTTCATTACTGCTGCAATGCTGCACGAAAAAAAAAGAATTGAATTGTTCTCTTGCCATCTTACTGCAACTTTAAGCCTTGGTTTCAAGGATTCAGTACCGCTGAGTATTGGTCTGTCAGAGTAATTAATTCTTCCATTTTCAGCATGATATGGGTGATAAAAGGTCTGGACTGTTGACTGGAAAAACAGGATTCTCATTTYGATATTCTTTTGCCTTCAGAAAGGTAGAACTACATCTCTCCATCTGACAGAAAGGAAATATTTAATGTTTTTTTTAAAAGCACTGTGGTGTAAAGTTGCAGATAAAATGTCAGCGAGAACATTTAATTTCCTGGCCTTTGTTTCAGAACATCATTCCAGTTTGAGAAAGTTTTCACAAGATGTCTTTTATATCTGCGTATAGGATTTTTTGGCTTTGAAAAGTTTTTCAGCTTTATTTCATTAACATGAAAACATGAAGCATGTTGAGCTGAACTCTACAACATTTTAAAAAGAGAGTTAACTACTAATCCTGTTCCTGTATATCATTAATTTTTATGGTTTAACAATCAAGTTGTTCTTTGGTATTTTTTTTTTCGTTTTCTTAATGTCAGTGAAAGGCCCGCATAAGAGAGACCAGTGCAGCTATAAACCAGTCAACAAAAGTGATCATAAACCAGCAACAGATCTGCTCTGGATTTTGAGAACAAGACTAATTCTCCTTGTGTCAAAACAGTTTGCATACAAGCTCACTTTCTGGTGTAGGCATTAGCAYATGCAGGATGAAGAAAACTTAGTACAGAACCAAGCCTGTGTATTCCTTCATGTGCACAGAGCATATAATACTGATGTTAACTGTGTGGCTATGCTGTCTAACACATCATTGCCATTACATCATGCTGCCAACATTAGGCCCCGTATCAGCTATAGATGTCAGATACTGCAAGAATTAATGGGATATGCAGACTGCCTATGACTGGACTGCCCTTAGGATAGTGTGGGCACATCACACAAAGGTGCACCAAGTCACCGATACAGTTTCATGGATTGGGACGCACGAGGGACCACATCACGTCATGTCCTCTATACCTCCGGATACACTTAGGCATAACGCAAGAACTGCCCAGTACACAAAATGAGCACACCAGCACTGACCAGCTGGTGAGCAGCTTTGCAAAAAAAAGGCTATGGGAGTCCTGGTGGGCAAGTTGACCATGAGACAGCAATATGCCCTTGTGACAAAGAAGGCCTGGGGGTCCAAGGCTGCATKAGGGATGGCATCAGCAGCAGGTTGAGGGAGGTATCCTTCCCCTCTGCTCAGCCCTGGTGAGGTCACACCTGGAGTACTGGGTCCAGGTCTGGACTCTCCAGTACAAGAGAGACATGGAGCTAACAGAGCAAGTCCAGTGAAGGGCTACAAAGATGATGAAGGGACTGGAGCATCTCTCATAGAAGGAAAGACTGTGAGAGGTCGGACTGTGTAGCCTGGGGAAGAGAAGGCTCAGGGGGATCTTATCCATGTATACTAGTATCTACTAGCATCTAATGGAGGGTAGTACCGAAGACAGAGCTAGACACTTCTCAGGGACCCCAGGGACAGAATGGGAGGCAAAGGGCACAAACTCAAAAAACAGGAAATTCCTCTTAAACACAAGTAAAAGCATTTAACTATGAAGGTGGCTGAACATTGGAACAGGTTGCCCAGAGCAGCAGTGGAGTCTCCATCCTTGGAGATATTCAACACTTGACTAGACACAGACCTGAGCAACTTGCTCTTTCTGACCCTTCTTTGAGCAAAAGGTTTCACTAGAAAACTTCAAGGGTGCCTTCCAATCTCAACTATTCTGTGATTCTGGGGAGGAAGAAAAAAAAAAAAAAAAGGGGGGAGAGAGAGAAAGAAAAAAAGGTACTTCTAATATTTCTAGTATTTTTCTGGTACAAGTCATGTTAGGCACTACTTGTAAAACTGGCAGGAATGCACACAGAGAAATACAATTTTTAAGCTAACAGTGCCATTTATTGAGGCTTATCAGTAGACTCGAGCAAGTTACTACTTTCATTCTCCACCCTTCCCAGAGGAAGGAAAAGCTATTTTAAATCCATAAAACTTCTTCTGTCAGATAAACAGAAACTTTTATCTACAGTAGTTTACCAACCAGCTGAAAAAATATAAGTGGCAAAATATCATTTAGAAAAATAAATTAGCCCATTGTAGTATTTTCCCCAAACCTCTGCCATCATTCTTGGATTTTTAAGGCATATTAACACGCTAATTAGAACAGTCTTCAAATAAACAGTACTTATCATGACAAATAAGTACACTCAAAAGAATATTTGAAGTTATTATGAAAACAAATTTCTTCAAAATTCAAAATCATTGTATACACTTTTTCACTATGCAACATAAGAAAGTGTGCTGGCTGCACACTAATACGTCATCAAAATGTGGCCAATAAAAATTGCTGCCAAAAGTAAGAGGTATCCTTTAGGGGAAAAACAAAATACGTAATAATAGACAATGCAGTAAAAACATTTGCTCGAGTAACTCACTATTAAACTAGCCAAAAAAATAGTAGGCTAATAAATCTTATAGTTCAAAAGAAATCCATCATATTTTGATCTTATTTTATTATTTTATTCCAACRACAGGCATGACTTACAGAATTTAGATTCAAATCTTAACCTGAAGTTGCCTAAAATTGTGACTACAGAAGAAATCAAAGGAAAGAGCTCTAGCCTTTCACTGTAAAACAAAGAAAACAATTCTCAAAATAAAAATTGACAATTTTTTCATTCACAAAGCAATAAAGATAAGTAAGATGGTTTCTTCCTCTAGGTAGTTTAYGATGTTGATCGCACTGCTTTGAAACTCCTCCAGAGCTCAGTGGCATTTTCCCTTCAGACTCAAGGTGGCTGAGAGACACTTCCACGCAAAAGCCACAAAGATCAGTGTCAATTTGATCCCAAGATTCAACTGGAAGCAGCGCTGCCCTAATCAAGTCTCTTGCCTTACCCTCTTGTCGAGATGCTCTTCTACAAAAGCCATTACAAGACTGTGTCTTCTGACTACATTTTCCCGCAGAGGTTTCCAAATTGCAGAACCAGCTAACTGTGAACATCATAACTACAGATGCAACACATGACTTTCACTGATGCCAAAGCAGCATCACCTATTGACTGAAAAGTTTATTCAATGTTGAATAAAAGATGGCRTAAGTCTTTATGTCTTCAACCAGCCTAGTGTCCTCTACTACCAGAAGTAGAGACGACGATCTTTTCATGTTTGGCAAGTGTTTATCCATAGCTGGATTTAGCTGCATCCTATACCATCTGTACGGTGGTGGGTCATGTTTATCAATAATAAAATACAAGTGCAGGGTCCTATAAAATAGCTAAGGTTGTTCTGCCCTCCACCTCAGGATGATTGCAAATGAAGTCAATGTACAGCTAAACAGATGATAGTATTAAAAATAGTAAAGACATTTCCAGAGGTAAAATGAGACAGAGAACTGAGAATGCAYAAGCTGTGCTGGAGTATCTCGCATGCAGCAATATTTGAAAAAAGTTGACAGCGGACTTTTTTATCTGATTCCAATGAAAGAACAGGATTGAATCAGAGCTTTGCAGACTGGTGTATACTACTAGCCACACAGAAAGCAAATATATTTTAAAAGTTCCATATATAATAGGARTAATGCTAAAAAAATTTATCACAACAGATTTTATTGCATTACACGTATTCATAGCCAGATTTCAACTCACAGACTTCTACCTCAGTTACAGAACTACACTGACTAAGCTACAGCCATTCCAGAGGAGTTTCACAGATGAGATTATGCACTGAGGGATTTTTCTTACAGGAATGAATTTTGTGTTTTTTAAGTCTAAATAATATTGCACTATACCTGAGATAATGCTTACATTAATAAAGTTTAGAATAAGAGAAAAAAAAGGGGGGGGAGTTACAACAGACTGCTCTATCAGCTTGCAGCATCAAGGGCCTCATGTCCGTTAACCCAACAGAAGCTCCACTTTATTGAACAGCCCTGCATTGAACAGAAATAGTCTCGCATCTAGTGAAACTGCTGAAGCATACTGTCTGGTGGAAGGAAAGTTAGGTATAGCACGCAACCTCATCACGAGAGTCTGAAATGGGAAAAGCCGCCTTACAAAGCACACAGGAAAACATGAAGTTGTCTAAAATCATCAACCAAATTCTTCATTTTGTTCAAAGCCTCATACAATTTGACAGCTACAAAATAGCTGTGAGCTAAGGGAGCATTCAGAAACTGAAAGGCAAATGAGCACTCTTCATCTTTGCATTCTTTAGCAATTCGTGAAAGCCAATTACTGTCTGTTTGGAAAACATTGTTCAGATCCTTTTTTGAGCCCCTTGCTTGCTTACTGCTGCACAGCAGAAATACACAGTATACTCCTCAACTGCCTGAACCAATCTGGGGGCAAAGAAGCCATAAAATGGCTTAACCCTCAGGCTAATTTCCAAGGAGCTTTGCATTTCTGCTGCCCCTTCTGGCTTCCATTTTATTCCAGTCCTGGTATTATTTAATGTACTTATTTAATGGTTTATATAGCACCTACATCTTTAGCTATTAGCCATCCTTCTTATATAGCCTTAAAAGGACTTGTTTAGATTTGCAGGGGGAGGAGAAAGAGAGAGGGGTCCTTCTGCATGTGCAGAAGGTTGTAAGAAGTCAGAAGTCTCCCAACTCTTTTTTTAAATGACAAATTATGAAAACAGTCCACATGCAGTTTCTCACTAAATTTGGTTTTATAATTCTACTTGTAGCAAGAGATAGAATCTGCATTTTGGTGAGAAACAGTACGTGAAGTATTCTATAATTTTCACTTTAAAAGGAGGTGAGAATCACTGGCTCTTTACAAACTTGACATATTCAGCGCAGACACACAAAAATTTAAACAAGTCCTTTTAAGGTTGCATAGCTTCTGTCTTAAAAAAAAAAAAAAAAAAAAAAGCTCACATATTTCCTGGACCGGGTTGCTAGTGCTTCCCAGGGCTCTTATGTGTTCGCTTGCAAGAATCAAACTGTATTCTGTACAATACATGAGGACAAAAATGCCATCTCATTCCTCATCAGAGAGGAAGGGATGGCCGAATGACATCTCTTCYACTCTCCAGAAAACCTAAAATAAAACCTCACAAATAATTAAAAAAGGAGAATGGTAAAAATGGAAYTGTACTAACCACAGCACTAAAATGACAAGCTATTTTTTCGCCCCAGTGGCAATTTCTTTGCAGACATCTCCATTTTCATGGTGCACTTGACTACAATTTTTTGTTTACTTAAGTTCTGCATTTCCTCCCTTCATAACATTAATATGCTTTAAACCCCAGAAGACTGATTGCTTCATAGGGTTTTTTTTTAATGATCTGCCCTCACTGTAAATACATTCCATTCAACAGAGAAGTCTGAAGATGAAAATATCTTTTAACTTCTCCTGTTTTTCTGTCCTCCAGCACATTTTGTCTCCATGGATACTCAAGGCTCTATTTTTCATTTACTCAGACTGCATACAATGCTAATAGTCTTTTCAAACAGACACCACCACAAATTCCTCAATGCAAGTCTTTTTCATCTAAAATTCTTTTTCTGTAAAAATATTTTTTTTCTGCGAGTTTGGTCACAACAGGTATTTTATATTCCTGACAACATTTTTGATCAAAGAACATGACAAGCAAGACCCATCCAAAACAGGAAAGTGAGCATAACCGGACTAAAAGGTTGTTGCAGAATGGACTGCTTTGATAGCAGAAGCCTTATTCTAATTTCTAACTTAAATTTATTTTTGCCTAGTTTATGATTTGTTCTTTGCCATCATTGTACTTTAACTGAAAGACTTCTTCCTTTCTGTTTATCTCCTCAGTTATTATTCATGGACAGTAATTACACCTTCTCACCTTGCCTTTCGCTAGGCTAAATGAAGTTATGCTCCTCTAGTCTTCAAGATGATAATACCTCTACTTCCTTAAATGTTTTCTTACAACTCCTCCATACATCAATTTATCTTTTTTGAGCACCAGGGTCCAGAAATGCACTCAGGTTCCCAGTGAAACTGTACTGGTGCCCTATGCAATGGTATAAACATTTCCCCTTCTCCACTGAAAATCTGTCATCTGATACATCATACAAGGCAGTGCATTTGCCTGTGTTTAGAAAAGAGCAAAAAAAAAAAAAACCCAAACTCATAGACATCTCAAAAATGCAACAACTAGCAATGAGAACCATCAAACTATTCTGGCATAATTTGGCCACGGTAAAAATCACATTTCAGTTCTCTCTCATCTTCCATTCATTACCATTCAGTATCTTTCAAAATGACTTCCTTGTTACAGTGCCTTTCACACCACTGGTGTCAGAATAATCAATCTACAGGTGCCAGAGTCGCATTTTGCTTCTTCCCAACAGTAAGAATTGTTATTCTCCAGCCATATGTTAGCAGGTCTGAAATGACTGATTTATCAAAAATATCTGCAATTAGATTTTAAATTTCAGGTGTTAACCCCCTAAATATTTTGAGATCATGTGTAATGATACAGTCAAGGCAAGACTTGTATGGAGAAATAATACCTTTTACAAGAACGGTCAGTTAGAGGAAGTTAGTTAGAGGAAAAAAAACATAAAACTAGACTTTTGACACTCTGGTATTCTTACAGTCATCAAGAGATGGAGATCATACAGTTCTCAGGATTTGGGCAGATCAGACACTTCAGTTTTATTCATAAATCAGATAAACGTTATCTATTTTCCAGGCCCCCATTACTAATTATCTTATCTTTGATAACAGCAGCTTCAATGTCACCATTCTCATTAAGGATGGAGACAGAAAATACATCTAGTATGGAGATCCTATCTAGATTATTTCTAAGGTATACTTCACCTTCAATACACTGTGGCTTCACTTCAATCTTTGTACTTTATGTCTGAAGAAGCTCTTATTTGCATCAGTATCCTCAGTAAATAACTCAGCTTGACTTCTGACAGTTTTAACAGAAGCCCTTAACTTCCTGACCTCCCAGCCACTCCTTTCTTTGCAGGATCTCTGTTTACTCTTTATTTTGAAGTAGTTAATTTGGTATTTACACCTCCAAGAAAACATTTTCTGCAAGGTTCAGAGAGCTTAGGAGCTTTGTTTTAAAGAAATATGTTTGGCCCTTCCATGTTTTACTTCCTGTTCTCTCTAGTCATGTTGATTTAACTAATTTGCTTAATTTTAGACTGGATTTTGATCACCTTTCCATTTAAAAATCAAATAAGTGGTAAGCATTGCTCCACGACTGTTTGCATAACCAGCTCTTCTACAAAGTCATTCCTACATACCAAAACTAAGCCAGAAACAGTGACCTCTTGATTCAATAACTACTAGAAGAAATACGTTGGCTATTACATCCTGAAATAGCTTTCATGTTATTATTAWTAGTATCTTCCCCAATAAATTAAAGTTTCCCACAGACAAGTACCTCCCAGTAGTATTTTTTTCTCTAGTATTATTATGGACTTCTAGGCCATACTGAAACCTAAAGTTGACGCCGCTAATAAGACTCCTCACACTATCCCTCTGCACCTGATAGCTAAACTTGTTCAGGGCATGAAAAGCAGAGCAGGGCAGACTACGTAAGTCTGCTCCACGACATTAGCGTTCCAGGCCCTCGATAACTGGAATTATCTTCTCATTACCCCCATACCATGTTGGCGCCTTGCAAACAGGTTGGGAAGCACAACTAAAATTGTTGCCTATTTGATTCATTTCAAAGTCTCAGAATACTCACACAGGGACAGGGGAAAAAAAAAGCGAACTTCACAGTCTTCACTAAGCCTCTGAAAACTTCTGAAGTTTGTGGACTCCCCCTCCTCCCCGTGAAAATTTAAGGACAATTGGGATGGCAGAATAAATAGCTGCTCTAACCTAAGAAAAGATTTGTATCTGTTTTGGACAGATATTTACAGATGACAAGCCTGAAGACAATTTAATCTTCATTTGGCATTTCAGAAGCACCTCTCACCTTTGTAGTGTAACAAAGGCAGTTGTAAACAATTTCAGTGCAGTTACATTTACTAACACTTTGCATGAGTCACTATCTCAAAATGCCTTATGCTGTACTTAAAATGTTGCACACAGAAATTATATTGGCATTTATTTCCACTGAACATTTTTCTAAGCACCACTAAAACTTTAGAGCCCCGGGGAAAAACATGTAGGAGAGAGCTAGAACACTTTTGCATACAACAACGAGGCATACATAAATCTGTTCCTTTTCCTCTACATTCGCATTCATGAAATGCAAAAGAACCCCCCTGCTTAATGTCACACCTGAAGTTTTACAAGTATAAATTACGTTTCCCACAGAAACTGCAACATATCCCCGGTGTGTGTGCACAGCACAAAGGCCATTCCATAGCACAGAGGTGATGACTGTAAGCCTGAAGTGCAGCAATATAAGAGAGGAATAGAGAAAACACGAATGGAAAAATTATTTATTTTTTTAAATTAKTTTACACCAGAATTTTCTTTAATATGTACTGTTCTGGGTCTTTTTAATCTTRTATTTTTCCATTCTATGAAGTCTGACAAAGCAGAAACAATAGAACTAGTGATGCAAACAAATTAGGGAAAGGAAGGGGACTGGAGAAGTCCATATTGTTTCCTTAAGTTACAGTTGACTTTGTCAAGTGTGTGTATTACATTCCAGGCAGAAGTGTGATYTTCATGTTTACAAATGCATCTTTAACTACTGCTACGGAAACACAAAAGTTGCAGGCTTCCCTCACATTCAGCTATGCACAGAAGAGTTTGCTGGGGTGGTGTACAGGAGTAGTGGTGCAAACAAGAAGCAAGCWGCCCAGGTGAGCAAAAGATTCCCAGGTCCTAGACAGCTGTTGTTTCACCGCAGTTTAATACTTTTTCGTGCCCCCGTGTCTTCCACTTASCAGCTCCTCAATTCCTCACTCTCCCTCCTGGCTCCAAAACAGGACTCACACAAAATGCGCTTGAAGAGAAACTGCAGCAGAGCAAACCCAGTGACATAGGCACTCAGCTCCCCCCTGCTCCTCTGCTTGTAGGTGACAAGCTTTCAGGGAATGCTTCTTCAGAGGGATGGTGGAACAAAGCTGACTAGGGCATCTATTTAAAAGATGGGAAATACAAGGGAAAACAGGTAGCAGAAAGGTCCCAGAGAGCAACATGGATCTCAGTGAAGAACACTGCAATGCGGATGTCCACTACTGAGCTCAGGCTCCATTTATATTTGGGGTGGGGCAGGACTTGGGACACAGGGTATTTTCCCTTCGATTTCAGGCCACGATATGAGCTCCCATCATTCTGCTCACCCAGGCTGTCATTTGTCTCCTCCTTGCATAAARTTCACATCTGAATGAAGGAACAAGTACAGAGCAGTTTCTGGGTAGATCTGCAGAGAGAAGACTACTACCAAAGCAAGAAAAGAGCTCACTTCTTCAGCTAAGCAAAATGAAGGGGAAAAGCTTAGATAGCTACCAGGACAGTACAACTGCAGTTTAAGCTAAAAGATCAGGTTGCCACAAGAATAAATTTAGGCTGTTATAAAAAAATTACTGCTAGTCACAGAGTTTTGGAAGAGTCCTTCAACTGAAGGTGTAGGATTGAAGGAAAACTACTTCTACGATAGAGCTTGCTGAATTTATGTAAGGGAATATGCTTAGCTGCTCACCATAGGAAGGGGCTGGAATCCATAACTCAGGAGGTCCCACGGTGTGTTATGGTCCTTGATGTTGGTCAAATGGAATTTTGTTAAATTTACTATATGTTTTCATTCTAAAGAACTTACTTTCAAGTTTTGCACAAGTACGAAGAACTCATGCCTCAAAGACTGATTTTTTTATAAAAAGACACAGTCTCCTCAAAACAGAGACAGTGTGAACACGTTTCTGYGAAACCTTCAGGGAAAGAATAAGCCCCTAATTCACCAAGTATGTGGGTAATAATTGCACCAGTTTGTTTCCAGAGTGCTTTTACTGTTTGCTATAGCCATTCTTTCTAAGGAGGAATGATTCCCCGGGGAACAATAATTAATAGAGTCAGTCAAGAGATCATTTCCTCTGGTCCCTTAGCTGCGCTAAATAGCACAAGTCTCCAGGAAATAGAACAAAGTGCAAGCATTAAAAACAATCTAAGACACTGCAAACAGGAGGAAGATGTACACTGAARTAATAGGTGATATACAGATGTTTAAAGGCATGCAAGAATAGCTTCATTTTTTCATTTTACTTTTAGTTTATTTTTTTACTTTTCATTTTATCTTCCCGAAAGCACAGCTGAGAATAGAAGTCAAGTGCATCACTGTTATTACTGTATGTTATTATTTGCTTTATCTACATGTATATCTTCTCCAAGAGGGTTTATTTTTAATTCCTAGAATTACAACAATTGTTTCTGCTGCTGTCAAAACTGCAACTTTCTCTTTTTTCTTCCCTTTTTTTAATTTGAAATAATTGTTTTTTGAAAGACAGAAATTATCCATCAAGAGAGTTTTAAAAAGAAAAGAATTYTAGAAAAGTAAATATCAAATACTCTCAAGTGAGCACTAAATAATACTGAACATACTACACCAATGAGAAGTCACTATTAGGTATTGTGTCAGCAAATCTAACCTTGCATGACAACATGTAAGCGTCCATCTTGTGTACAAAATACAAGTTAGCATAAATATTCTGCCTTTCTTTTATAGATTGCCCTTTTTAAATGAAATTTCCATCTTCACAAAGAAGCTGCAAAATGGATAACAGAATTCGATCTCCGAAAGGTAAATGAGATATCTTCTAGCAAGAGAGAATGAGTTTTGTTATGCTCTTGAGAGACCAACCAGCAAGGGTTTCCTTCCCTCATGTGGTGGCTAGGCCACTGACATTATTTCATAGTGTGGTAAGTGGGTATTTGTGGATAACCTCAAGTGAAAGATTTCCAACAGACAAGAAATAAGAGAATAGTATTAAAATGAACACAAATACGCAACTAATACCTTGTAATACATATGCACGCGAGAAGGATGTAAAACAGCCACACAAGTTTCTCCTTCCCTAAACAAGTTTCTTTCTTTCAGCATTGCTCCTCGCTAATATAGTASGAAGGTAGGTCTGCGTTCTGGCTTGGCATTCGTTTATGCGGGTGTGTCAGCAAGGGTGCTTACAGACCAGAAAATTTTATATGTATTTATAAATCAATCTCCGACCTTATTTTTCAGCAGTGTTCAGAAAACTAAATTGTAGCCAAAGTCTTTGGAAGCTAACAACCTCCAAGACCACTGAAAACCAACCAGGTCTGTTGAGAAGACTCAAGGTTCACCAAATACTTGCAGGATGACAGGAATTTCTTCAGTCTTTGAGTGTCAGCACAGTTTCTATAGAAGGAACTCCTTTAAAGTGTTACACACTCCCTCACTCAGCACAGGCATCAAGTAGTGGTGTGTGTTGGCAGCGCAGCTGCTGCTATCGCAGTGGCTGGCTGCAACATACAGGGTGGAAGCTACGGAAGACATCTAGCTAAACGCTCGGTAAAACTGCATTTACAGCACCCCCTGAAACCCTGTGTTATTCTTCCTCCTCATTCAGAAGAAATGAGAGCAGTACTGTAGGTTGTTGTTGCTCCGAGCAGGTCAATACAGCAGTCCTGACCTTCAGTCTTCACTCAGTTTGCTCATTCAAAACCATCACAGAGCTTGGAAGCAYCATCCACAGGGCTGGGACCATCTGAACTGCATGGGGTACAACACAGACAGAAAGGACAACGCCTAATGCAAARAAACTTCATCTTGAGACACAAGTATAACGGAGTGCCAGGAAATAAAYAGACACTCGTCTCCTGACTTTTGCTTCAAGTAGAACTCTGAGGAGATTTAAAGAAAGCTCACTGTAAATTAACCTAGGTCCTCTAACTGATGTGATGGAAAAAGCCTGTTTTATTACCTGCTTATTTGGATTCTGCTTTAAAAATTAACTTACAGTTAAATACTTATCTAAATATCTAAATATGCACTGTGGTGAGTCGAAGTATTTATTGTTGGCTTGCTGTAGTCACCATGTTTAAGTTGTATTTAAACTTGCTTAAAGATGGATTCACAAAGACAGCTAGAGGCCTGTCCATGCAAAATTAGAGAAAGAATATGAACAGTAGGACACATTAATTCCTCATGATAACTCTTTTAACTGCAGACACTTATCCCAGAATAAACGTGACCTATTTCCTCCCTTACTATTGCATGTTTGATGGATAAACATAAATTTTACATAATTAGCATAAATCAGAATAATATTATCAGTGCTTACAAAATGTTTCATGTCAGAAGACAGTAAGATGAATTACCACAAAAATAAAATGATTATTTCCTAAAACCAAGGACATGCATACTTCCAATGCTATTGCCTCTGAACGTCCCARAATGTTTCAGACACTCTACCGAACCAGGTAAGTACAGGTTCTGCTCCTAACAGTTGGTAAGTTGGATTTTATTAAAAACTAAGGAAACGACAGGCATAAAAGGGGGAACAGGCAAGACAGAACTTGCATAGTTGCTTAGTTCAAACAGAGATACACTCTCATAGTTCTCTAGTTTTGATCTTTAGTTAGCTAAAAATAGCTTTAAGATGACAAGATATGTATAAGATAGTATGTTCTAAAATGTTCAACTCTACCTGTGTTGATTGCACAGAGAAAATAAATGTGCTCACACATCACCTTCTCTAGTAAGAAATACAATGTAACGTATTTCTCATGCTGCTCTCTATAGTGTAAAATACAGCATTGCATCAGCTCAAAGAGAACTCCGGTTTTGCACTACAGGTTGTCTATGATTTTAATGGAAATTCAAAGGATATACTATTTAAACAAGATTTACAACACAAATTGGATTCAAATGTCTTCTAATCACAACAGATTTACTGAATTCTTTAGAACTAAARTGGACTTCATCAAATCCATGTTTTCTTCAATTGTAATAATAATACAACCATACATCATCAGCATATAATGCACACTAGGGAAGGAAAAAAGATTGATTACTCTACAATTTGAGTTTTCAATGTAAGATGCAAGTTACTAGGTGGAATATTTGCAAAAAATTTGACCAAAAAAAGAAAGCAGATTCAAAAACCATCCAAGCTTTCAGAGAATCTGAAACAAGCCTCAGAGGTATGGGTTAACCCAATAGTTTCTTACAGATGATTCAGATGCCAGTATGCAAGAAACAAGTACCATATATGATTTTCTGTACAGGCAGGAGATGGGGAATGCAGAAGCACAGAATGATGCAGCAGGAAAGAGGAAACGCACGAACGTAAATGGGAAGAGGGAATACATAAAAACTGATTTTAAACAAGGACCACATGATGATTCCTGGGAATACTGAAACCAATCTCATCCTTCTTAAGCAGRCACATGAACGCTGGGATTTTCAGAAGTAATAACCAAAGTCTACTTTCAATGAGGAAGTGTGTTTTACTCCAGACTTCAGTACGAGCAAAGTTACGCCACCTTGAAAACATCAGATAGAACCTTTGCAATATATACTGTAAACAAAATATCAATCTGCGTTAAATGAAAATCTTAGGACTGGCTGAGCGCCTTTAACAGAACAGTGTTATACAAGAGATCAATCATACAAGTCTCTCAAACACACAAGATTAACAAACAGAAGGTGATGACAAACCATGTAAGATGAGAAAAAAAGGAGGAGAGAGGAACAGGGAATTAATTATTTTTACATCAATCTTCTGTATCTTCACAGCTGAAGTCCTCAATCGCAAGTGAATTTGAAGGGCTTGGATGGGTTCAAAACAGAGCTCCAGCTTGTAAAATTAGACCCACAAGATTAAAGGAAAGACAGCTGAGAGGAGGGAGAATGGCACGAGGCTCTCAACACAATTCTAACAAACCAAACATAATTCAAACAAAATTGTGGGGAATGTGGGCTAACAAAGTAAATGCGAACACACACAAAACCCRGGAGAAATGAAAAACTCCGCTCCTTCCTGTGACTTTAGTGAAAAGTAAAATATAATATGCAAAGCCTCAGACATTGAAGTAAATAATTATCAAYAGTCAGCTGCATTATATTTACTTCGAAAGCTAGTGCAGACTAGAGAACTGATTAAACAGTGTAAATATTCCACCAGAAACAATGCAGGATTAGTTGGACTGAAAATGTGGTTTTGGACAAAATCTTCTCAGAATTGTTGGGGATGACCACCTGTATTTCACAATGGCTCATTTTCTTGTTTTCTTGGGAGAGACAGAATTTAAGAAAATTTGAAAAACAGTACACAAAAAGCCACACTGAAGAACAGGTTACTAAAGGAAAGGAATCCAATGACGTTTCTTCAGTTGGAATTCCTTTTTCAGGCATAAATTCTACATAAAGGGCAAATGATTTAAACAACTGGTACAAAATAAACCAAAAAATATACATGCAAACTCTGTTTAATGTTATATGAATGCCATATTTATAGGCACGGGTTACAACTGTAATGACTTCCTGGCAGCAATAATTCTTGTCGGACACTTTAGGGTTATACATAGAGACAGTAAAAAAACAAACATACACTTGCTACTCATCAGATCTGTTCTCTGTGTTTATTTCAATTACTCTCTATTTACTCTATGGAAAGAAATCCTCTCCTTTACCTTTATCAGCCCTGCAGAGAGAAAAAGGAGTTGGAAACCAGTCTGACCGCTGCAGCGTCAGAAGAGTTCTGCTACACAGCCGCAATTACTGGGTATTTTGAACTASCAGCAACGCTTGAAAAAGAATCCAGCCTGACCTTTCAGCTGGCTGAACTTACAGGACTGGCTGCTACAAAAGACATCTTTAAATTCAGCTGGGGAGCTCTCAGAGTCACCGAAAGACAACAAATCTGACAATCTAAAGTGTAAGTTTTTTCCCCATCACATCTTACAATGTGTATGAATGCAATTAAACATATTCAAAGACACAGAACCAGAAGTCCTGCTTCCTTGGATTTGAGAAAATYTGCACCAATGTAAATTCAGAGTTAGATGAATTCAAATGCCTAATGGACATGCAGTAAGTGAAAAGGGATACAATCTGCTGTGACACACTGTGGGAAAAGCCCAAACACATCCTACTGTGGGAACAGCGACAATCGTGATACCAGTTCAGTCTAATTTATAAACACTAGGGACATTGTGACATCTTTGCTTTAATGGCCATAAATGCTATTCTAGCCCCGAAGGATTTAAATCCTCTCCAGCTATTATGCAGCCCTCTCTGGAAGTAAAATATACAGTTCTGTTCATCACAGGCACCACGGACAGCAAACAAATTCYCCAGATTCATGCAGAAAGACTCAATAGATGTGAGACTACACAGAGACTACAAAACTGTCAAATGTCTAAAGAAGAAACTGCAAGAACCACTTCTCAAGTCATGGATCACCTCTATTGGGAATGACTTCCATTAGTCAGCCAACAGGGGGGGAGGATTTCCCACAGAACATTAACTAGCCAGAAGATCCTCTGCAGATCAGAAGGGACAACAGCATCTTTGCTGTAAATAAATGCAACTGACTCACACCCTCCTTGTTAAATTTAGTAACAAAAACATTTGACAAAATAATACAGTTATATAAAAGAACYGCACAGCTTTTTTTCTTTACTTTTTTCTCCACTGTGATTCTGATGAAGATTAATTCTGCTCTATTGTAAATTTTTTATCATCTTAACTTCCTATAAATATATAATTTGATATTGCTTCACATAGGTTGTGTAATAGTGCATGGAAAATCTTGAGTAAGATGCAGATACATCCTGGAAGTAGGTAGGTAAAAGAGAAATAAAGATCTCAGCTTCACATGTAATTAATCTGTTTTCGCATGGCCTTRGACGGAATTTCTGATTTATGTCAAATTAAATCAATCCTCTTGAATACATTTCAGGACAATGACATACAGAAAGATGCTATAAGTATTTATAGAGGAATTTTTATTGATACTCCTCATCAGCTCTGAGAACAAAGCCAATCACTAGCAAGTTCCTATCTTCCAGCCCAAATGTCCTGCTGCAGGATCATGCAACTCCATAAAAACAAAGCAGCCCAGAATCAGCTACCTCTCAGGACCATGCATCACAACTAATCTTGCTAAAAGAAAAAATTATATGCCCTGAAGCCCAACAAATTGAAGACCCACCAGTTCCCAGAAGCTCTCTTGCTGTTGAAGGAGAGAGACAAGAAACTGCCCTGGGAAAAACCCAGTGGTTTTAACTGCCAGGACRTGCTGAGAATAGCATTGACTCATGAGATCACACAGCATTGGAGGAGGTGAAATCTTTTGCCATTTGCTCCTAGATGATGCTGGTTTTTGTACACGACAAGCAGCTGGAAGTAAGCAACGCAAAGCTCAGCTGTGATACAGTACTGCATCTCAGCTAGCAAGAGCCTCCCGTGTTCATTCAGGAATAACCCCAAGCATGCAGTACCAACGCAATTTAACCTTGTGGTTRCAAGGACACAGGTCAGCAGCTCCCCACCAGAAAGGGCCGTCTACTATTTCTGAATGGAACAGAAGTACTAGGGCATACTGCCTGACACAGCTTGTCTGTCACCCAAATGATGCTAAAAAGCTATGCAGACGTAAGTCCCAGACATATCACCCATGAAAATATGTCATCCAAATACATACATGTTCTTGAGACCTGAAGATCCTACATCCCTCACAGGAGGGGTACAATGTTCCTCAGTGATCAGACCCTCTCTAGCTTCATGCTTACCTCTTCTCATACAAGATGAAACAAAAGGATCTGGTCGTGACTCCTACCCTTGCTCTTCTGTAGAGGACACTGAAAGTATGAGATTCAAGTAGCTGCAACTCTGAAAGACATCCACCCTCCAGCAAAAAGCCAAGTCATGCTCTTTCTCTACTACCACCTGTTTGTGCCCACTGGTCCAGATGTGCTCAGATGATGGAAAGAGCGATGAACCTGAATATGAAAGTCCCACAGGAAAGACCACAGAAAAAGGCATCTGGAAGAAGAAGTAATCAGCTGCTATGGGGTTTTCCCACCTACTCAGAGATCTCTGCTTGCAAATCAACAAAATCTCCTTAGTCGTGCCACAAGTTCTTCAGTACCACACTTCTGCACTAAAATAAATCACTCATTTGCTTTTATTTAATATCATTTTCATGGGAATGAGAAATTCTTCCAACATTCAATACGCACAACTGCCATTAAAAGGATACATAATCATGACATGCAAATATTAATGACAGCTGGAAATGATATAGGACAGGAGCAATTTACCACTGATGAAAAAGGGAAACATTTAAGGTCATGATACCAATTAAAGGACAGTTTACCCAGAGGGCCACTGGAATGTAGGACAGTTTGCCAAGGGAAATACATGGTGTGGCTTCTGCTACAAAGTGGGAATGAACATCTGTTTGAAGACCCACGACATAGTTAAGCAAGACAAGGACTGGCTGCAAGCACCTACACTATTGTTCCTACACAGCGTGAGATTTTTTTCATACATATAGTACTATGTACTACATTCATTCAAGATCCACTCCCCAGGAAAGTGTGAAGGTATTTCTGAGTTTTTAAGCAAACTTAATATCCAAATGATCATCTTCAGATTCTATGTCACAGCTTGTGATTAAAAAACATTTTTTTCAAGCCTTAGAATATTTTAAATATATATAAAGTATTTTAAATATATATATAAAACGTTATTTAAAAATAATCAATTCAACTGTATGATAAAAGATCAGACAGCCTCCAGCATCATTTCCAAAGATGCCTGCAATCATCACAAAAATTTAAAGCATCCAGCCATGCAATGACAACAGACAACCTTACAGCAGTTGTAATTAACACTCAACTCTTTTTTCAGGCTATGATGCCCTCAGGTATGCACTCCCAAACTTTATTCACGTTGCCTTTAGCAACCAAACACTATTGCAGTCGGTAAAAGTACTGTTGTAATATCCGATTTCCCATTAGCAATTCCTAACACTCTTTTTGATTTAGTAGAGAATATATTGAGGAAATCCTTTTAACTGTGCACAGTCGATAACGTTTTGGATAGTAAGTGTTAGTAAGAAAAACATTAGTTATTTTTCTTTTTTGAGCCAGCCAGCCCTGATAAGACCCAGGCTTCTCCCCAAGGGAGCTTTAAGAGTTGACACCCCTTTAGAGAAAGCGAATGTGAACCACGTAGATATGTCAGCCAAGGCTTKCTACAGAAAGGTTTTCAGATTCTTTTTGTAAGGAACACAATGCATGCTCACCTTCTTTATTCCCCAGACAAGAAACTGCCATTTCCATGACTGTAGTCTCAAATTTCATAAACGCAAGAATAGTACAAAATTTGAACTTTGAATATGTCTTGTCCAAGCCACTGAGTTCAATTATACCACTGCTACAGAAACAGATATTCCACTAGAGCAAGAGCAGAGAACAGCATTTTCATGGGTACACTAACCAGTAGATGACTATCAGAGGTACTTAGAGAAAGGAAAGAAAAMGTTCAGAAGTGTTCAAAAGGCTTTGTAAGCATATCATATAAAACAGGCTGTTTCTTAGGTTTTATTTTGATTGGGAATTTAGATTCGGAATAAATTAGCTTCTTCAAGAGCTACGGCTAGCAAAAATATTTTATTATTTTTTGCCAACAGAAACAACTATCACAAGCAAGGAACCTCCTAAATTATTTGTAATTCTTTCCTCTTAGTACTATGCAAGGGCACTAGGGCTTAAAAGGAAACTAACTAGCACCTGAAGATAAATAAAAGCAGAACAACTATTTAAATATATCTGCAACCTAAATCATCTTCCATTTACATGGCTTCAATCTTCAGGCTGAAAAAAAAATGTAAAAAGCCACATAAAAATTTCAGAAAGGTTCTGAAGAGACTGAAATACAAAGCATCAGTCTGTGAAAGAATTACCTACCTGACAGAGTCCAACATTTTTACTTTTGGAGAGTTCTCTATCACAGGAATGTCACAGGAGAAGACATATTTTCACAGGAGAGAGAGAGAGAGAAAAGGGAAAAAAAAAAAAAGGAAGTAAAAGTGCCCTGTTCAACATCACAAAAAGATGGGCATGACAGAGCCCAAAATACTCAGCTCTGGTCTTGCACTTCAGTTGCCTGGCCAGCCTTCCTTCCAGGACTGTACCGGCTGCTGATTTTGGCCGCACACGACCTTGCTGCTTGCACAGACTTCCACAGTACTGTGAGCTTGAAATCTCATTCACACACCAGCCTTAATAAGCGCTATCGCTAGTTGATTAAATCCTCTATCAAAGAAATGTAATAAGTCATGCTACAGACATAGCCAGCTGCATCAGTTAAATGATTCTATGTCTCTCTGAAGAAATATCCTCAAGCTCAAATCATACATAGTTTTATTAAGCAACATCTCCGTAAGTACTACTGTGCTTTTGCTGCAGTGATAAATTATGCTATGTAAGGACAGGCAAAGAAATCAAATGAAAGGGAAGCTTTACCTCCTGCTGTATCTACAAGGAATAGCCACTTCCAGTATCCTTAAGATCACCTCTATTTCCAGTCAGTGTCTGGAGACAGACTAATACAACCACGTCAGTGCAGCTCTGTACCTGACCTAATACRCCATGCCAAACTTGATCTGCATCTGCCCCCATCCTTCCTCCTGGCTCACAAACACGCCCCCACATCTATATTTAGACATGTCATCATTGAGAGAAAGGAAATTCACATGCACGTGTGTGTGCAGAGCCCCAGGAATATATTAAGAGCTCAAGCACCGCAAAAAAATGACCTAATCTGAATTGAAATCTACTTCCTGTAATTTTGTAAGAGCCTTGACACACACGAGAGCTCTTCACTTCCTCTCTTCCTCTTGTCYTGGCTCCTTGATGTCAACTCACGACTGCTTTGCATGGCTAGTACGAGCTGGCCACACTCACTTCAGATTCCATCAATATCGAAGCTTGGCCTTGGTCTTCATTTCTGAGTGACAAAAAGYGCTCGTTTCCTATATTCATGTATGTTTCTAAGAGCTTAACAATAAAACCACTTTCTGAATGCTTACACTTTTGTAACATGAATCACTGCTGTCAACGGGAATTTCATCCAAATGAAAAACGAAGGACTGGGTTCAACAGGGATATGATCACAAATCGTATTCCTCGGCTCTTCAGCAAAGAAGTCCTACATGCATGAAGCCAGTCCAAGTCCCTGATGAATAAACCTGGAGAGTCAGGTGTCAGAAATACGAACACTCAACCACTCCTCTGCTGTTAACTGCCTCTTCTATAATTTGCTTATTTGATCAAGTTGAAAATGTTCTTCAGTTTCTTTATTTGAAACAAAATCTACAGGGTGATTTAGCTTTTTTGAGCCAAGTAACTCTACCTTTGAGTACTCAGAATATTAAAARATAAGCTACAGTCTTATCTAGAGCAGAGACGTTTGAATTTTGTAGCTGAGTGGGCAAGAACTTAGTCTAACATCAAGTAATGCATGAACCCCACGGCCTGTCTTCCACCTCTCCAAGACTGACTGTACAGTTTTAATCTGTACATGCACCGTCAGGCTCCTAGTCCGGTCCCCTCCTGAGCTGCTTCCTTTCGGAGGGCCCTTGGGAAGAGGGAGAAACCAGACAAATGGTTTAGGTGAAGGCAGCCCATTCATAGCAGCTACTTTTCTAAAGGGCCATCCAGCTTTTTCTCGTAACACCAGTGGAGGGGGGAAGATCTGGGATGCCTCAAGGAAGGAAAACAGCTTGGAACAGCCTATAACCATGGGAAAAATTTGTACAGTCTCAAGCTTGCTCCTGAAGGGTCCTGTTGAAAAGATAGGCCAGGAGCAGGCCAGGGGGCCAAACGAGTGATCTTGGCAAGCTTCATTCAGCCCTGGGGCCATCTCTTCAATGTATTGCTTTAAAGAAAAAGAGGGCAGTTGACGTTAATATTCCTGTAAGATAAATTACTTGCAGGATTTGCTACAATCACTGTAATACATGGGGTCTGCTTGTGGCACGYAATTTTACTGTTAAAATCTGTGAGTGGTTGAAGGTTGGAGTCATCAAGCAATGTGTCTTGAAAGCAGAAGGACAAGTGGCTCTTTTAGAGCTCTTTTAGAGCTGGCTAGTGCAAAACATAGTCAAATCCACAGGAGGATGTCAGTACATGGCTCTTGCTCACAAACACGTTTTTACTGTTCCAGTTTACATTTTTAAAGCATCACCTCCAATCTGACCATTCCACTCTGAAGTATTTTGTAATCTATTATTGTTACAAGTAACAATTAACATTACTACAACTAGAATATTGGACGAAAATGTCCATTATTTTCTTTTTAATTCCTTCTGTGCTTCTGAAAGCATTCTGTGGTTTACCAGTGTCATAGTTTCCCTTGAAAATCATTTCTTTCATTTCCTTCATCCTTCCACACAGAGTGGCAGATTTAGGATCGTAAAAAAAAACAGAAAGTCTGCACACTACATCAACAGAGGGTCAACTGGACACAGACTGAGCCAAAACACAAAACAGTAAAATACCTCAAATGCTACTGGAGAAAGGAAAAATCCATCTGATCTCAAAATATTCAGTGGGATGACATCCAAATTGGAGGTGACCTCAGTATCCATATTAGAGTCAGAGGCTTGAACTAATTTGAATTTACGCCTTCTCTTTGTCCTTTACACAACAAACTGTCCCTTCTGCTCAGTACGTAGTAGTGCTCAACCCGGCAGAACTCCTGGTTCCTTCTCCAAGGAAGACTYTTGCTTGTTTGCTTCAAAATAGTCCTCTACAGCACTCCGCAGGTTAAGGCAGCCACTTCCAAAGCCTAGCTCCTCTCTGTTTTCTCCTATTCCCAGGTTACAGATCCTTCATTGAACTCCTTCTGCTAGATGTTTCAAGATGAAGTTGATTAAAATGGCTATATGCAAGCCAAATCATACTTCCCACTTCGGTCCCCTAAGGCATTTGTAGTGCTACATCTGAGGCAATTATTTTTAGTCTTTTCTCCATATACGTAAAAAGCTACATTGCATACTGCCAATTGATTTCTTAAAGTAATGTAGTAGTATATAGTATTGCTTACTGGTGCTTTAAATAAAATATATGGAAGCTGTTCTTTTTTTCCACCACAATTGCTGCTAAGATGAAGAATAATGTACACCAACTTAAGATTTTTTTCCTGTTGTTTCCTAAGTCGGGAAGGCGACCATCTCCCTTTAGTCAATCATCTGAAAAAGTCCCTGGAATATTGGAGATTTTCAGTTACGAATACCACAACACCAAAAATAACTCATAAATCAGACCGAATTGGGTAGAGAAAAGCCAAGATGATTAATGGGTATGTAAGACTAACCTAGRCATAAAAATTTAAGGTGACAGTTTGGCTAGGCAGCATATAGTGAGGTGAGATACAATTAACTGTCTGCAAGTTTTCATTAAAATACTATATGGATGCAAACATCAGAAAAGAAGAAGGGCTCTCTGAGCTGGTTAAACGAGAACCGCTTGTGAGAAACAAAAATCAGCTTTGTCCATGCTAAATGTGTAATCCTTCTTCCTTCACCTACTCTCCTTTAGTAAGATACTTTGATTCTTCTTCAACTGGCTGATTTCTTCTAACCTCCTTTTCACTGAAGAATGTTTCAACTGGTTAAAATGACCTCTTCGCCTACTTGAGTTTTTGGGCAATGCAAACTCTGCTTACCCCAGAGTGTAACCGAGGAATAGCTGTCAGTCATCTCACTCAAAATCAGCATAGAGAGGATAAAACACAGCACAGACTACATCAACATAATGGCAGAGGTTACAATCTTAAGTTTAATTCTCCATGAGCATAAACTATGCTTGCAAATATACCACGATATTTCAGAATCAAGTTGGGATCCAGGTTGATTTAGGCAATGGCACTGCTTACTAGCAGCAGGTTGCAGGGGAAGGAGCTGATACTGAGGACCTGATGTTCAAAGTATACGAATTTCAGAAGTTTTCATTCAGCCTGCCTCTAGTTTGGTTCTGAGGACTGAACACCTTCTAGGGACTRGACAGCATTAGGAGTAGTCCTGGAGCGTATCTTCCAATTTAGTTTCATCTGAACAGAATCCAGTTCCCATACTCCAAGACTGCCTCGAGACATGAACCAAAGCCCAGCAATGACTAGGAGATTTGCTTCCCAAGCACACTCCTGACCTCAGCTAATGCAGATGTCTTCTTATGCACGTCTATTAAATTAAATTTTAATTTAATTATGAAATTTTAATTATCAGTCCTAAAAGCAAAAGAAAAACCCACCACAGAAATAACTGTAATTCGTTCTGCCAACAAATTAATTGCTGTTAAAATACTATAACACAGTATAATTTGTATTTCATGGTTATCAAAACACTCCAATAACTTGATTTGTGTTTAGACCATGCAATTATTCAATGTTAAAAAGAATGGTACTAAGCTACATTTAAGCAGTAATTACTAAAGCCTCAACCCAACAAAGCTCTAAAGGCTTAGCTTATCTTCAGGTCAGCAAGCATTTGATTTCAATTAGGCTATTCACAGGCTTAACATCAAGCATATGCATACAYTATACATAGTAACTGGAAACATATTCTCCAAAAAAAATTAGTAACATCACCTGCAGAGTTCACCTTCTTCCTAGATGTATCTGCTATTTACTACTCATATTACAAATATTCTGAGAAGCATATTTTCTCCTTTGATGTAATATAGAGCAATCAAAGAATGGTCATTTTGCAACACTGCTAATGGTCATCTGATGTGGCTGGCCAGCCTGCTTTTTTCTTTGCCTGAYTGCCGACCTGAACTCAATATATTATCTGCGCTGGCTGCAGACAAGAAAATGGACTGATACTCAACTGRCAGAAACAATAATGTGTTTGTAATGTGTGATGGTAGACTGACAAGCACAATCACAGGAAGTAATAAAAGTTTCATGGAGCTAGCATATGATATAACTGTTATTGGTCTACCATATGTCTAAATAGGAACAGGGCAACTACCCCATTAAAAGAATTGGTTCCTATTAATTTGATGCACAATAATTAGTTATTTAGTGAATTCATTACCACTACCTTTACATAATACAAAAAGCTAACTGTTTCTGTATAAATGTTTTAGACAATCTACCACTGCCTCTAAAAGCTGTAGCATCCCCGCAGTAGTTGAGTGTACCAAGGGATAGCTATAGTCGAGTGAATACAGGAGTATTTGCAATGGAAGACATTGCTAAAAAGCCAAGCTCTTCCAGACTGTTCACGTAAGGTTTAAAAAAGGCATAACAAGAAACTTAGCCGAATGACCAATACTGAATCAATTTGAACTAGGCGAGAAGAACACGCCACAGCTTATTATGCAAGCGAATGCCAGCTCAGTGGACACGGACTCTTCCCTTGCAGTGCTAGCTAGCAGTTGTATTCACCAGAGCTAGAAACGCAAGTCTGCTCAGACTTACAATTCCCACCAAACTTCATCAAATGCAATAAAATTACTCATTAATTACACCAGTGTAAACGACAGCAGTATCATACCTTATATGCTTTTACTTGTGCTAGTATTTGTTTATGGCTTTAGGAGAGACAGCAGCTGGTTGTTTTTATGTGGCTTTTTTTTCCTGCCTAAGCAACCAAGAAAATGCTCCTAATAAGGCTAGTAGAAAGGAAGTGGCTTTTCGACAGCACGGGCTCTTTTGAGCAAAATAATAAAATACAGTGTTATCACATAAAGTGCAATAGCAGCTGTGCAGGACCAGTTACCGAGAACTCTTCTGACACTGGTGATTCACTCATCCAGTCGACTTGCAAGAAGACGACMGGGGACAAATTTTCTACGTGACTCTAGAAGAGATTCTCCTGCCTCCTTTAAAGCACCTCTCTGCAAACGCGTCTCCGTTCCAGGAGCTGCCTCTTGGGAAGCTAAATCACCAACCACGCTTTGGGCGTGCTGCAGCCCATCTTCCTCGGGGCATCTGAGCAGTCGCCGCACTCCTCAACTTTTTTAGCGACATTAAAAATACGCACCCCTCGCCCCCACCAAGGCGCGGAGCACACACATGACAGAAACGAACCCCCCCGACGCCCCGCCCCGCGGGCGCGCCCGTCACCGCGGTGTCTGTCCGCGCTCCCCTCGCCCCACCAGGCTCCGCGCCCCGCTTATTTGCGGAGAGGGATGGGTGCGGGGCCATGGGGTTTTTGCTGTTGGGTCTTTTTCTTTCTTTCTTTTTTTTTTTTTTTTTTTGAACTTTTTCAAACGCAAGAAGCGGGAAAGACGACGCAAGTGTCCCCTGTGCTTTAAACGGCGGAGCCGCGCGTGGGGTGCGTGCGCACACGGGGTGCGTGCGGGTGCGCGCTGTCCGGGCGCGGAGCGGCGGAGCAGGGGCTGGGGGCAGGCAGCCCCGCGGGGCCGTGACAAAGCACCCGCGGGAGGAAGGCTCCTTCCTCCTCGGGACCCTCCGCCGGCGGCTCCCCGGGTCCGCTTTCCACCCACCCCCCCCAAAGGGCTCTCCCCGGCGGCTGCGGGGCAGCTGCGCGCCCCCGCACACGCGTGGGCAGGGGAAAGGGGGGCACGCAGCCCTGCCCGCCCCCGCGGCCCCGCACTCACCGCGTAG
>NW_028186867.1:967037-1131819 GCF_003343005.1 Rhea americana | reverse complement strand
CCGCGGGGTGCCCCGCGCCCGGCCGCGCTGCGGCTCCCGCTCCCGGCGGCTCCAGCAGGCTCCGCTCCCCCTCCCCACCGCAGCCAGGCAGCGCGGAGAAATAAAACCTAAAGGTTCAGGGCAGAGGAGCAAATAACCCCCCTTCCCGCTTCTATTTGTTTTTTCCCCCCCTAAAGCACATCTTTATGCCGCGTGACTTGCGAGGGCCGGCTCAGGCTCCGTGAACGCGCAGGCTCTGGGGAACGAAACGCTACCGCAGACGCGTGGGTTACGCCATGGAGGGACGTTTACAGAACTGTGGAAGACGCAACAAGCCCCGATGGGAAACTGTCTTCTGCTGTGTTACAATTCCATATATTTCACTGCTGCACTACAGTAGTAGTCTACTACTATCCATTACACTGCTATCCTACTCTTCTACTASCACCGTTCTACCATATTCTACTCTATATTCTCCTGTTCTGTATTCTACCGCGTTGTAAGTGACTTCTCCTTGATCTGCCTGGGAAGCTAATGGCATCTCCGTCAATGGAAGTGTTTAAAAAAACCCATAAACAAACTTCAGTCAGGAATGACCTAAGTAGGGTGACCTGTCCTTCAGCCGGGGTCAGACTAGATGACTTCCYGAGCCGTCTTGCATCTTTTTAATCACTTTTGAAAGCTTTACCAAAATGTTTGCTGCAAGAGTAACTTTCCCAGTTACTCTGAGTTCCTCTCTGCGGAAGTTGCCTTATTACGCTGCTGTTTCAGGTGTATGAAATCAATGAATTTTACTGTTTCAGACCCACAGTTTAGGCAAGTGTTACCAGTGCATTGCACTATGTATAATCAAAGGTAATATACAGCCCTTGCAAAAAAGTTGTTTTTCAGAAAATARCTTTGTAAAATAATTCAAAATACATGCTGCAAAGACAAACTAGTTCAGCCAATGTTTTTATGTGTGCTAATGATCATGTGCTGTACCCAACTAGCTTCCAGTTACAGATCTTCTGCCTTAATTCCTGTTGCAGAGGAGAAGACCTTTAAGAGTTCCCACAGTTAGGGAGGTAACTATCAGTTAACCTTGGTGGAGACACAGAATGGAATTTTCTGCATTTATCAATGAAGTCCATTTTTGTCTCTTGGGTGAACAAGCGGTACTACTCCCCTTCCCGGCAAATGAGGCAGGGTAGGTATTTGAACAGTTGCAGTGCATGTATTGGAAAGCAGTGCCCAACAGAGAGAAACCYGACATTTCAAGTTTTTCCAATCACCAGGATCTCAAAGCATGCTGGCAAATAATAATAATAAAAAAAAAGTAAAAAAAAAAAAGAGCCAAGTGCCTGATTCTCCCTTCTTCAGAGAAATGTGGGAAATATTTCTGAAGCTCTGCTTTTTATTTATTACAAAGAGCTCATTTCAACCTGAGAATTCTACATGGTATCATATACTTTGATTTCAGTTGTTTTTCCTCTGCTCTACAGGTGTAACATTTGACCACAGAAAGCAACAGAAAGCGRACTAACAAGATTTGGGAGAGGCTTATAATATTTCTACCCTTGGGCACTATAGCTTTGTTTTAGCCATATCTTCTGACAGTGGTCAATGCAAAAGGAAATGTAAAACATTAGAAAAGGTTAGAAGGTTAGGATTAAAATGTGAGGGGATATGTTTCAGTAAACAGTCAAAAGAAATGTATGAAGAAAAGGAGATCAGAGCTCTACAACTTGAAGCTATTAAAGAAGAAGAAGAAGAAGAAGAAGAAGAAGAAGAAGAAGAAGAAGAAGAAGAAGAAGAGGAAGAGGAAGAGGAAGAGGAAGAGGAAGAAGACCAGCCAAGGGAGAAAGGGAGAGATGCAGAGCTTAGAAGGAACAGAGTAGTTAAAGGAAAGGAGAGCAAAACATAATAACATGTACCACAGAGAGAAGTCAGAGAGGGGAATAAATAAAGGTGAGGTTTTGCAGGTTGAATTTGGCTGATCTAGCAATTAATTGCCAGCAGAAAGGACAGTCCTGCTCCYATTAAGCCCTGTTCTTTTCCCATCCCCTCCTCCCAGCCACATGCTGCCACTACTTCCCTTCCATCAGCTTTGGCACTTGTCACAAACTAATACAGCAAATAGACTGCAGATCTTCCTCCTCCAATTTAGCAGGCTGAACTGGCTCTCTGGGGAGGGAGATGAGGGCCAGAGCTAGCACAGCAGATAGCGRGAGACTGTCTAGCTGGGAGTAGGAAACTGGGAGCACTGAAGTACCTGGYTGGCAGTGACAGGTTTTTATGTTGGCTTAGCTAAGACTGAAAATAAAAAATATGCAAGAAGAAAGAGTAGGAGACCTTCTTACAGTAACAAAGACAGAGTTAATTTTATAAAAATGTAATTTATCATATTTTTATATATTATATATAACTTTATATATACGATTATTATAAATAAAATAAGGGCAGTTCTGGAAGGGTTTGTCAGAAAGGTATAAGCTTAGTAGATGTGGGTTTTCTTTCCGTCTACRTAATACGAAAAAATAGGAGRAAAAGATTTTTCAAATATTTTCATTCTTAAAATCTTAAAGGATTTGCTAAGWTATAGCTCTCAGAAATAATAGTACAGTTCAGGATTCTTCCATACCTAATAACAAAAATTGAAAGTTAATTTTCTAATTACAGAAGGTGTTTTCAAAGACTAGACCATAAAACAATAGCTTTCTGGATTTTCAAAGCAAGGTGAATAAAATTTGTTAGCTTCAATTTTATTTACGGTGGCTTAGGGGCTCACATGACTTCAAATTGCAAAGGATTTGCAGCACACTCGTGGTTCGCAATGAGCAGTAACAGGCTAAGCTGCAGTAACAACTCTGTTGTTTACTGTCTATCTCTATTTTAAGCCATTTACCTACTAGGATTAAATTATAGACCTTTCACAGCAGTTCTGACTGCAGAGGATTTCCCTCACCCTTTTTCTTCCCTGTTCACATTCTTTTCTGATTCCTCCCTGCTCCTTCCCAGTTTCCTTCCTCCCCTCTTTACCTGACAATAGGTACCCAAGGAGTGCATGCAACTCACTTTGGAAAGTGTAAACCTTCCTGTTCAGCTTCTCTTAATGACAGGTAGTACAAAGTATAACAGTTTGCTTCCTGTACATTCATTCCAAGGCTGCCCAATTAAGGGAAAAATTTTTTCAATAACAAATTTTAAATCATCTCCCTTGTATGAGGCACTGCTTCTTTGCATTTTTATGCTTCCCATGATTCTCACTGTGGCTRTTCCTTACCCTGCTCTGTTAAGAAGCTGTAGTGTACGCTTTACACCTACAAATACACATTACAGTAAAACCTTCACTCCTTCTCTCCCATTTGTCATTTGTTGTTGACAACAGCAAAGAAGAATGAACAATGTGAAATTTGCTTCTAACACAGCAGTCMAGCGAATGAGTAGGTAATTGAATTTTACTGTGCTGATCATTAATGATGCCAGGCTTTGTTTTATCAGCATTACACTGTGAACTGAGTGCTTTCTCATCACTAATGCTCTTAAACAAAAGAAATTATCTATTCAGTTGCAGACAGCAAATACCTATGGGGAGAAGTGACTTCTTTACTCCTCTGACACGACTCCTGGAACCAGTGACTCAAGCTGTCTGATGTCAGGTCAAATGAGGCACGGAAAAAGTTTCCAAATCCACCCTACTATGTGAGGGAAGCCAGTTTGCTCCTTAGGGCAGTAACTAGAGATGGATTCTCTCACCTAAATTTAGCCATCTGCAATGTAAAAACTACATCTGAGCTTATTACCCAAGGCTCTCCATCAGTGGGAAGAAACAGACACACCTAATGTACAATTCATGTCATCCTAAACAGACATCTAAAACAGGTCAAATAAACTGTTCCCTGGAAGTGCCTGCTTCTCTCCCCAGGGAGTCGGTAACAATTAATTCATTTGTCTGCTCTTTCGGCATCTGCAGTTAAGTGAGAGGAAGCCCACCCTGGGAGCAAGGAGATCTGTGACCAGCCTTTAAGTCTCATTTTGTGACCTTCAGTAAAGTTCTTATTAGTATTTTGACTGTTTTCTTTCCAAAAAGTAGGGGCTATGGTATTTACCTGGTGGAAAAAAACCAAAACAAAAACAAACAAACAAACAAACAAACAAAAAAAACTAGCCTACATCTTCAGGTAAAAAGGTGGCAACAAGCATAGAGGTCTTGTTTTGTTTGACTTTTCTAATAGCTTATGAATGCAGCTTCCTCACAGAACTAACTCCAAATCTGGAAAAGACTTTCCTCTGTGGCTGCTGAACCAGAGCCAAGAGTGATACTGGCAGCACACTTCTTCCCCAGGGAATTAGCACTTTTCTTATTCTAGCCAAATGCTCATTCGGTCCGTTAAAATGTAAGCCTACTGCCCAAAAAGAARAGARAGAAAAAAGATGACAGACAAGTAAATCAAATGCAAACAAAAAACTAAAAAGTAAGGAATCAAGATCTAGGGCCAACACTGCAGAAATCCTGTGTTCTGAACTAGCATTCTTTCAGTTTTGAGAAAGTATTTATATGCTATCAGAATATGTTGGTAGTTTCTCACCAGTTCCTCACAGGACTAAGGGAAATAGTCCTTAATGCCATGAAGAACGAAATGTAATCCCACTCCGGGAATACTTTTTCACAGCACAGTTGACAAGTATCTTCTTAGACCAAGAAATCCAATTTTAAAAGAATTTGGTCACTGTAATTCTCTAGGAGAGCTCCAAAACCCCTCTATATAAGATTGGATACACTAGAAGAGCTAACACTGTTAGAGCTCTCAAGGAAATACAGTTGCACAAGTGCTGCTCATACCAGTGGAGAGGAAGTGGGAGCTTTATTCCTAGGGAGGAAACACAAAGCAATCTGTGTTCCTCAAACACCGGCACCGACCTGGGGCTTGCACCAGGCGGCCAAGCCGAGAGGAACGGTACCTGCTGCATACCCASCCCCGTCTCAGTCTGCAAGAGAGAGCCACAGAGAGCGCGCTGGACTCCAGATTACAAATTCAGATCTGAAAACTCAGCAGCAGTTTTTCCTAGGAATAGCAACRGTAAGGACCTGGAGGAAGGACGAGCCTTCCCTCTGCTCCTCCACTGCGGGGACRGCAGCAGGGCTACTGCTGCCTGGTCAGGCCCCCTCCGCCTGGAAAGCAGCTGCAGCAACGCAAGAGCAGCTGCAGGGGAAGGCGAGACTCAMGACAACTTGCCCCAGGGCCAAAACCAGCTTTTCTGGTATGTATTCAATATAAGAAACGGACAACTCGCAACGAAGTCACAGGTGGAATCTTTTCCCTAATGCAATCCAGCAGTGTGTTAGTATTGGTGTCCATGTCACTRGAATTGCACACTGGTATTTAATTCTAGTAACCACATTCCTATTTTTTTAATCTAATTTTCCTAACATTCCTATTTTTTTCATCTTTTCATTAAACACTATCCTGTTTAATTTATAGCTCACTGTTCTGCAAAAATGCACCTGACTGTACTATCAGTTATCAGTAGTCTGACAAAGCAATTCAATCTAAAAAATTCATATTTTAGAAGAAAGTTAAATTACTTCACATTCCTTATGTTTGCACGTTGTTCTCTATCTCCAACATCAGTGAAAATTCACTATAAAACCTTTAAATTTGAACTCCAAATTACTAACTTGTAAATCAAAAATATGACCCTACCACATAACATAAATAGTTTTTCACCAAATATTAGCATTTACCCRATAGGTCACTGTAATTCATTCAGTTTTTAAAGCTGCAAAAGAAGTAACTGTTATCCTGCCATCTCCTTCTCACCTCAAAAGCTCCAGTTTAAATAAATGGGACCACTCACTGCTTCACACGAAGCCAAACRACAGAATTTCAGGCCTATGTTTTTTCCTTTGGGGTTTTCCTTGCTGATGGAACAAGCTAAAAGGGCAGACAGGAAGAAAGTAGAAAAAATGGAGGGGAAAAAAGAAGAAAAAGAAACACAGAAATAAATGTAAGCAGATGTAACTTCCAGGTTTAGCGTTTTAAAACCGTTTAAGGAGCTTAAAACATACAAGCCCCCAAATATCTGTGAAGTCTCATTTCTGTCARTGACACGCATCTGAGGGAGCAACAATCCATTGGAAGACTCTTCCAGTTCTTGAGAGCGGGAAGATCTCCATGTTTTTCCTTCTCTGTTTATCTCCTTGCAGCTCACATTCACTATAAACTACATTACTGGGCTGAGCTCTYGATATCAGTTATCCTTCTGCCTAAAATGTGTTCTGAGAACTGCAGAGAGAGAAAAGCACAATTTTGTTTCATTACATAYGACTTTTACTGAAATTGCTGCTCTGGAAGAAAAATAAAAACTCTAACTTGAAACAAATGAGCCTATAACCTAATTTGCTCTCTCTGACTAGAAATAGAAACACATATCCACAGCTGATAGGAACATGGACTTTTATCTTTACAATACGSGTATTTGACAATAATTTGGGAAGGGGAGGGAACTCTTTTATATACCTTTTATGTATCTTTTATATATATATATATAAAATCTATTCAAGATTGTTTTGTGGACAGTTTTAAAATCCATTTAATGCAAAATAACAACCACAGAACAAAATCTTCCAAAAACTAACAKAAAAAATACGTATTTTGATTTAATGTTGCAATTCATAAACCAGTTTTAAAGAGTAAAAATAATTATTTCAAGACACGAACAAGACCAAGCCTCTTTTGACCAACAATAATAATATTCATAATGTTAACAAGCCTCTTCAAATGAAGTCATTGTTTAATAGCTTTCAGGCTGTATGTGAAGCAGTTACAAACATCACAGTTTTGTAGTTGGGATAAATTCAAATTTGGGTATCACATAAGCAGATGGACCTTGTGTTCCTGTGTTTTAGTTTTCAGCTGTAAATTAGAGCTATGGTAATATTCATTGTATTCACCAGAGCTGGTTGAAAAGCTCATATTCTGGCTGATAAGGAACATTGTTTTTCAAACTTTGACTTGCATCTGATTCAGACGAAAGCTCCTATTTTGAARTTTCTTGGGAATCGTAAATTCTTGGGCACTTCCAAGCCAGGAAAAGACAAGTCACGAAGCAATCTGCCTGGGTGCTATCACTGCTGCTGCTAGCAACGAGCTGGACCCGTTTCTCCAGCCCTGGAGGAGCCACCACGCAGCCCCGCTCGGAGCGGCAGCCCCCGGCAGGGCATCCCTGTGCGGCTCAGCTCCGTGGGAAGCCGGAGGGGCGGCTTGGGAACCGCTGCAGAGGTGAGATTTGCCACAGTCCCGCAAAGCCCTGAGGTCTTGGCGCCAGCCAACGGCATGGCGGGGCCATCTCCAGCTGTGCCCAGCCCAGCCCCGCCGCCAGGGAACTCACATTGCAAATGCGAACCCAAAATTTTCAGTGTCATCCGATCTTAGTCTGGGTCAGCAGAGCGACTTAACCAAAGATACAGGCTCTGAGGCAGTCGCAGGCCTCGGGCTCTGGGACAGCCCAGAAGGATGTTCTCACAGCCGTAAACCCACAGTCTCTGCGCAACCTGCTCGCGACTCGGGGATAGTCTCCTCGGATCCAGTAGCAGTGCCTTCGAGGAGCTGCACATAGAATACCTGAGGCCCAGCAGATGGCTTTTTCCACCGAGGCACATTTCTCCCCATTACTGTGATTAATGGCTTTTTGAAACGTTTGCTCTTTTGTATTTATAAAATGGAATCACATGCAATAAGCTCGCATTCGCTATGAGTTCCTCATGAGGTATTTAAAACTTGCGTATATGGTTGTCCACAGAGTTAACAACAACTATTTTTACAGAGTGCTCTGGCAATTTATATTCACTGTCTGCATTTGCTCTGCAGAGCGGGTATGGTTACAATTTCAGCATGCAGATTTCGAAGGGCTTAGGGCAGTAGTGAGTAAATTTGAGCATCATTTTCCGCAGCTACAAATCTCTGTTTTTCACCTAGAGGCTGCAGTAGCAGAAGATTTGCCTTTTGCTAAGAAACCTCTATCACCTAATGGTTTGATCTCCTCACCTGTCACGACAAGCRAGGGAGAGAATATGAGGGAACTGACTGCAAAGAGAAGGCCTATTTTGCATGAGCAGGTAAACTGGATTAATTAATATCTTACCCCCAGAGGATTCATGTACTAACTCACTGCTACTTTTATTCAACCCTGTGCACATTGCTGAAAACATAAACCAGTAAAGACACGGCAAAAGGTGYATTTGCAGCTCTTTTGTTCCCTCCCGCAGGAGTCGTGACGACGCTTACATCAGGCTTGACTACTGTGCCATGAAGATGGCACGTCATTCCCACAGATCAGGCACCGTGCCAAAAGAGATGCAGAGATGTGTTCAGCTGAGGTGCTACCCTACGTGAGTGCTAGCAACAGCTTCCCAGTTGTATTCAGTGCGAGGCTAAATCACCGCGTACTTGGGTGTCTAGTTCTCACGGTTACCTGGAAACTAGAAACGCAAATGCAAGCACCAGAAAGAGACACGAATATGAAAGCACAGTTCAGGTAAGAAATAACCCCATTGCCAAAGCAGAGCTTCTCTGCTTGCAGAGCTATATTGTTTTAAGCCCCATGGTCTCTCACTGACATGCATATACAGAGTCTATCCCAAAGTGGGGCATTTCCCCTTGTGGGAGTGGGAGGGAAGTGGAAACCGAGCACAATCCACAGCCTCCTGGACCCAGGGGTAGTGACACTTCATGCTAATTTGGGAGGGGAAGTTTCCCTCGGGCAAAATAGTTTGGAAAAAGCTGGGTTGCATTAAAAAAGAAGAAGAAGAAAAGAAAAGAAAAATGCCATCTATTCTGAAGCAATTGTTTTGGGAAAAGGTAACCCATGAATTGAAAGTACAACAGCTATTCCTAAAGAATTCCACATGCGAATGCGAATGCTTTTCTTCTGGAATAAGAGCGCCTCGTTCCTTTGTAGTTAAATTCTTTTCAAATGACTTGTATTGCTTTAACTGTCCTGGTCAAACTCACAAAAATGTATGTATAGAAAAGGCCTTGGAAAGCTACTGTCTGATGCATCACGGTTTTACTTTAGCACAAATCTGATATAATACCAACGCTTTCAATGAACTCAACAGAGRAGAAAGCTGGAATAATACAGCAGTGAATCAGAGCCCTGCTCTTTCTTCCACTTTTCATCCTTCTCCCTTGATTGAAAAGTTCAAGAGGAAATCTTGGAAGTGGTTCTGTATATAATTTGTGCTCCTAAGCAGAGCCAGAATGCTGAGAGCTCAGCGCCAGGCTGAATCCCGAGACTTTTACTGTTTATAGAGAGGCTTATATTCACTGGCTGCAGAGCTTTAAGACCACTTCTCCCCACACAGCAGCTGGGAGGTATCAGCACTTGCGAGCTATCCACCCATCCATCTCTAATTAGACCAAGCAGCTATGGATGCTGCAAACACCACATAGTGTTAAGAAAGTGGAATTCATTCGCCTGGGACAAAGAATTTAAGCTGTTTACAACTTTCTGGCCTCTAACGTGTATTACTCCCACCTATAAAATCTGGCTCCATCTGTGGTATCTTGTAGTGACAGAGTTAATGAAAATCCAAGAAGCATTCCAAGGATAGCTATACAGAGTGAGAGTAACCTCAGCATTGTTTGGTTAAGATCTCAAATTGCCAATAAGGCAAAATGAAGTAATGAACTCTGTCAACATGTAGTATGCTCTATAAATGGGATCACTTGTTCATCTGTTAGTAAAACATGCAGAAAAGCACTATTTGATCAGCCTTAGAGCAGCTGACTGCTTTCTTTAACTTCTTCCTTAAGATTTATTTGAAGAAGGAAACTGCTGAAAGTCTCCAGTGAGCAAAAAAAAGACAAAAATATCTCCAAAAAATRATTAAACATATTCATAGATAGCCTTCTCTTTATGTGATCATTCTTGAGTTAGCATTTCACGATTGGCGGAATTAAAACAAAAGTTAGCTAAAGCACTGAATGATGAAAATTGTTTTCCATGGCCTTCAGTGTTAATTCATAAAATTTTTATATCTTTTTACAAACAAAAGATGACTTTATTAGTTAACTTTGGAAACCTCAGAGAGGTTTCATAAATTTATAGACAGCTTCCAGATTGAATTTTGCTGATCCAGGCTTCTTAGGTGGAGTTTATGGAGCCAGACYTGTCATATGAACTATTTCTATAAGCCTCAGGTAAATATACACAGGGTTCATGTTGTTCGAGAAAGTGTTTTTTCTCTTCTCAAAAAAAAAGTTAATCTTAAGCAAAAACAAAAGTTCATTCAGTACATTTTGTATTTATTATTTTTGATCCATTTTGGGAAGCATTTCCCTTCCACACATCTACATTGCCCCTGCTTCTCTAAAACTCCCTTTATCTCCTTCACTTCTTTTGCCACTCCCTGTGTCACTGTCTGCTACTCTCCTCTGGGCTAGGAATAACTTGATGGCACAGCTGGAGAACAGGAAATAAGGATTTCAGGTATTTCCTTCTCCCTTTTTCCCAACATCAGTAGCCTTCATGCCTTCCCTTATGTGGATGTGGTTTACAGGGATTGAATGCTGCTGCCTCTGATACAGTACAGCCTTTTGGCTTTCAAAATTGCTATGGCCATCTAAAACAGCTTTATAGGAATCACTCTGTCTGTAATAACAGGGTTCCACATATTTTTCAATATAGATAAAATTGTACTTTATAAACTCAACAGCCCAAGGCATGTCTCTTATTTAAGATTTCAATTTAATGATGATCTTTCAATCAAATGTCATGTAAAAGTTTATCCATAAAACTCAGACTGAAGTATTCAAAGACAGATATAAAGGACAGGAATCAAAGGATCTGTAGCTTCCTCTTTATGGTTACTTGACCTGCTGTGTGTGCCTAGTAGCAAAATGGGAAAATGTCCCTCTCAGTCACATCTACATCCCATCTACATCCACCATTGGTGTCTAAGCTTACACTTGCAAAGCAACTGAGGTTTTCCACTAAATGATGATACAGAATACTCCCAGGTAAAAGTTTATTACTAAATTTACTACACATTACAACAAACTAAAGATGTTGCCCCAGAAATGGGAAAGAAACCTCTTTGTGATGGAGAATGTGAGAAAAGATAGTGTTGGCAAATAAAGAATGAATAAATGGATATGACAATACAGGAGGGATGACCAAGCTTCCTGATCCTGAGCTGGAAAGGAACACCTTCATGTGGCCAAGAGCCATGAAAACCAAGGCAGTATGTCTGCTGTAACAGCTCAGAGAGATGAAATGATGATGCCACCAGGCACTCTCACTGCTCCTCTGTGGTACAGCATTAAATGGCACATATAGCTGAGGACCCAGTAAGGCTGGCAAGAGCAATCACTATTGGCTTAGCTCTTCTCACAGCCAAGGATGTCTATTAGTTCCTGTGCCAGCATAATTCCACTGCTAGCCATATGATGAAATTATGGCACTTGAACTCTCCCATGGGGATTGAAGGGCCTGGCTACAAGCCCACAAGTGAATGAAAAAAAAAAAAAAAAGAGGGAGAAAATAGAAAAAAAGAATGGCACTGTTTACTTGAGGAGAGATTCAGGCAGTTTGTTTGAGATGGAAAAGGTATGTTTTCACTTTTTCTAGGTACTTATGAGAAGGCTAGCAGCAGTATTTTGCTGTTGCTAGTGCCTATGGCTCAGTGACATTCTGAAGACAAAACTTCAACAGCATCCAAGGGACAACACCATCACAGCGGAAAACTGCCTCCCCATGCAGGCTGGATCAAGTTGTACCAGCTCGATCCTGGTTGCATCATCCCTGTCCCAGCAGAAGTTACTGACCCCATGGGCTCACAGGGAGAAAAAAGAAATGACACTCCTCCTTATTTCATTTTAAGCAAAATTAGCTAGTCTAGCTTCAACAGTTTACACTGATGATTAAGCTAATTTGGCTGATTTTTTGCTTGAACCAAAGCAGCCAACATTTACACAGCTTGTTCTGTTGGTACCTCTGAGATCTACTACCACAATACAGTGAGGAACAGAGGGTTGCAGTGACCTGTTCCACCCGCCTGGAGGGATTCAGAAGACGATGCTTGTATATGCCTGTCTACCACCTGGATTATTCTGATAAAAGCGATGTCTTTAGACTGGGGTTGTTATGCTATTGAATTGCGAATGAAYACTTTCAGTACTGTTACTTTAATTCAAATCATTGTGAACCATCCAAGGAGCAATACAGATCTCCCTCTTATTCCTCATTTAATCATGGGCTGTTAACAATGGCCTTGATTCAAGGTAGCAGCTAAGTAAACAGATAACTTTGAGTATGTTCATAGTCCAAAGGCTGCTCACACTTTTAAAGTTATGTACYTGCTTAAATGATTGTCTAAATCTAGATCTAGACTTTTCTTTTTTTCCTCCAATTCTTTATAAAATATTAGGGAAATATGGTGAATCTGACAGTGACCCATGGAAACGGTAAGCATAGGATTCTTTCTGCTCTCTTTTGGAAAACTGCTCCTGAACCAAAGGCAGAAAAAGGTTCATACCTCTGGGTTTTCAAAACTGTACCTACCTCTTCCAGGATGACCTCAGGTTCAGCTAAGGGTCTTGTATGGAAAAGCCATCACTCAGGCATGTTATTTTAATTATTTTATTATTTTTTTTTTATTTTTATTTAACTGGTTAGAAAGCTGTGGCAGAATTTTATATGGAAAAACCTTCAATTTTGCCTCCTCTGTCTACTGTGACCTTTTACTAGTTCCTCTGGATTCATCTCTGTAATACTATCCAATGCACAGTGTTTTGTGCTGCACTGGCAGCACTTCCTGGCAGCTGTAGCACAACAAATGCCGCCAATGATACCAGGGCATGAACCAAGGTGCCTACTTGATGGAGCCTCCCAAGAACAKGGAAGGGCTGTGATGACACATAGACCTACACTCAACCATTTTTGGTGGGAATTCACCCAAAACAAGTATGAGCAGAAGGGAAGAGAGTGCTGTGTGTGTGCCACAACCACACAACTGGAGTCACGGAAGTCCTTCGACCTTGACTGCAGTTAGATTAAAACATTCCTCTGGAGTGTGTGCACTAGTCAGAGCCTTTCTTGTTTATTTGTTTAGCAAAGATTTGCAGATGTTTTAAAGAAGTCTTTCAATTTTCTGGGTAGGAAGTGGGGGAAGGGAGACTTAGATGCTCCCCTTCCTCAGATTTAAAAAATCAGACTTAACTTTGTAAACAGATGTAAGAAAGAAATCTCMATTAGAACCTGTCAGTCCTTTAAGGTCTGAGCTTTGGGGATTTTTTAGCTGATTCCAGATCTTTTATGTTTTAAYGATCACATTTATTTTCAGTCAAATAGAATTAAATAAGCAATATCATTACAACAAAATTGGTATTACTGTTATTAAATAATATTAGATATATACAGCAGAAYGGGAATACACAGAAATCAGTGCTTTTAGATTCAAATTCAGAAGTTAAATCCAAATACTTAATGGAACTTRACAGCAGCTGTCATTTCCTCTGCAAGTAAAATCTTATTCTCTTTTTTCAGCACTGGAACATAAAGACACTGCCAGTATGTGGAGAAGTACTGTGCATTATACAAAACAGCAGTACATTAATGCCTCATGTTGTAATGGAAAATCTAGATTTAAGATTTGGARAGCAATAATAGAGAGGAGGAAAAATGCAGCACAGTTAGTGGAATTTTTTTCCAAGTGAGGTCAGGGAAACACATTGGATAACTACATTTATGAGGCTTCTCCTATGCAAGTATAATAGAAACAAGCCTATTGTTCTCATTACAGTTAATAAACTATGTTCTGTTCAAAGTTAGGTGGCTATTGTACCCATGTCAATAAGAATGGAATTTATCTTAGTAAATTAAAAAAAAAAAAGGAAAAAAAAAAAAAACAGTTTCTCACTTACTGAGAGAGCCTGGAAAAGCTATCATCAGATCTATGTGACATGTTAGACAAACAGTATTTGCCACTCTCCCRCTGCTCTACACTTCTCTGGTGGAAGTCCTGCCCCTGAGACCCTATGGATGGGTGCAGAATCATTATACACATAACCTCGCTGATGGTGGGTGGGCTGCCACCAAAAGAAGCAGTTCTGCACCCCTCTTCTTTAYTCATGTCCACCAACATACTCCTTGTTTAGTGTTTTAGGCTGCTAATCTGAAGGAGAATTCAGAGTTTTCTTATGGGTTAATTTTCTGACAGATCAACTCACCTCAAGGTTGCTCAACTGCTATACCTGATGCAGGGGGAGCAGAAGAGGGGGATGTGTTGCCTTTCAAGAGTGGCCTGCAATTAAACAGGGTTAATTAAACTTGTTCTCTAGCTGTACGTTCAGTCTCTTGAACACTGTATATTTAGGATTCATTTCACATAAAAGCACTTACATTATTTACTGTTTTCCCCTTACACACAAGGACAGGTCCTGTCAGTGTTAGGAACTCTTTCTCTGTGCAATGTGCGACTTTACTGTGGAAATCACTGTCACAGCTGCGGACACAGGAAGTATAAATGGGTTCAGRAAGCAATTAGACAAATTCCCAGCCATCAGGGGCTATGAAACAAAATGGCTCAGATTATTTGCTACTTCTGAATCACTGACCATCAGGAATGCAAAAATATACTCTATATCTTATATTTACTTCTTAACTCTTCTATTGTGTCTTTAAGCATTGTTTCTGGCTACCACAGAAAATAGCAGAAGCTCCTGGATGCTCTTGATCTCATCCAGTATGCCAGTTCTTACATTAGTTGTACATACATCTCGCAGGAGTTTGACACCTCATCTATAATTGATGAGACTCTTGGAGGAAAATGCAGCACTACCATTAGCATTAATATTATGTCACTAGCAAAGGTCTACGGATCATGAACTCCTCCTTAAACAGATACTCTCAAAATAAAGACTGAAAAGGGGAAAGAGACCAATGTAGCTGAATGTCTTCAAAAAGAAATACAGAGCTGGAAAAGCACAGTAACTGCTAATACAGCTGCCTTTGGGCTAAAGAGGAAAAAATGAAATCAGTAAAGATGGCATTTTTATTCAAACAATAAACAGGAAGAAATATTAAAGAGAAGTATTGCTTTTTAAATCAATGCATTTTAGATTTCAGATTTGATTTAAACTTCACCTGATCGATTAGCTTAAGCTTTTGTGTGAAGGTTTGGATTTAGATAGATTAAAAGTTTCTTTGCAGACGAAGGTTTCACTAAAATGGCAGGGATGTAATTACAGGTTTTGGTATTACTGTTCACTGGAGCCCCAGTTCCAGGGAACATAGCTCTATATAAAACTCTGGATATCAAGATGCCATAAAAGCATATGGTTAAAAGTGAGGCAGGTGCTCTAGTGCTGCCTTGAAAAAGGCTGCTTTCCTGAATGTGGGACCTGGTGATTCAGGTGGACTCAACTTAGAAATACATACATTAAATACACAAACACGAAATGCTGTCCTTTGATGTACAGATGACTTCGACTGAGAAGAAGAATCTCTGCAAGATAGCTCTCCTGGGTTTCTTTTGGTTTCATACATGATGGAGAGAATACAGCAGGGTTGAGCACCTTTTGACAGACATTTCCACCTATCAGAAAAAACACCAGATGCCTGTGAATCGCACCTGAGCCCTGTGCCTTAGCCAAACTGCCCTCCTGCCTCTGTGGACACCCCACCGAGCTGGAGAGCTGCTGCAGCTTCCTGCAGGGCAAGATCCACGCTTGAGGAACAACCGTAGGGAACTTAGGAGCTGCAAACCCTTTGCTTTGGACAAACTCATTATCAAACTGGTTACAGAAAACATGAGAGGAGCAGGATGAATACAAAGAATCAATTCTGCAAATAAATTTGGCACCCACAGTCCATGGAGTGCACTTATCAAAGCCAAAGGAGAAAGACAGTACTATATTTAGCAAAAAGACTAMCTCTCTTGAGGCTCACTGCTTTGAAAGGTTAAAACAAAGGGAAAACCTCATCTGTTCCTTGCTGCCGAGGCTATTCGCGGTCCCTACATTCCTCTGCTGTCACCACCTTCTCCGCTCCCTCTACTGCCAAGGGCTTGGGCTTGTCACAGGAGCTGCCGCTGCTCTCCCAGGGAACCTCACTGATTTACCACTGCGCTGACGTGCAGCACCCTTTCAGCTCTTGGCCCCTGCCATTTACAAGCAGGGACCATGAAGGAAATCTAATTGCATGGTAATTTTGTAATTAATCATTAACTCTAGATTATTCAGGCTTCGCTTTAGTCTRTATTTTGACTCAGAGTCTCCAGAAACAAAGGGGCATTTCCTCAACCCACCGCACTGCAGAGTTTATAGGACATACAATTGTGCGGTCTGTTGAAGATATGAATCTGACCTAAAATCTGCCTGTTTCTCTTTAAAACTATTTTTGCTCTGTGTAAATGCTAAGGATACAGAAAAGCTACACGACGTACATCACAGCTTTCTTCCTGGTTTTCCACTGACACATTTTCCTCCACTTTTCTGAGAACCCAGAGCAGTGAGGCGAAGACAAGGGAGAAAACTGCAGAAGTTTCCCTTTTCTGATGGGAATGGTTTGGAAGAGCCTTAGGGGATGGAGACTGTTCTSCCTCCATGCACTCTGGAGCTGGAAGGAAGCAATCGGGAAAAAAAAAAGAAAAAGAAAAAGAAAAAAGAAGAAGAAGGAACAAAAATCAGAGGAGAAAGAAGCCACTCCGCAGAGTCATGGGCTCCTGTTCATGCTCCCTCTTGCTGTCATGACTGGGCAGGCTTTAACTTTGCAGTCACGATGAAAYCCCAGAAGCTGAAAATGCAACTTTAAAAACCTGCTGGCCAAGATTAGAGGGCTCCAGAGSGGCTGGTGCCTCCGTAAGCAGCACCCACCACCCTACACTGCTGCCCCAGGTGCTCAGCATGCATCCTCGCAGCGGGCTGGTGGGACAGGACCCTGGGGAGTCAAGGCAATGGACCAGCACCAGCCTGGGGTACTGCCTCCAGGCAAGCGTCGGCCCCATGACCAGCAGGGAACAGATCACACGAGTTTGTCAGAGCTGGAAAAGCTTGGTGCTCACCCACAGGTGGTCTCTTCCTGCAGCCTGAACAGGATGAGACCACAGAGATGAAAGAATGAAGGAGAACAGCTTCATGTTACCATTATCCTTCAAATATTCCAGGTCTGTTCATGCTCCTAAACCTCTCAACAGAAGCTATAACGCTTCTGCTTACCCTTGCAAGGGAGGGAAAGATGTGAAAAATGTAATATATTAATGCCCTCTAGAAAAGGTATCCCTAGACACCTTTCTGACAGTCCTAAAGTAGCTTTTGCAGAGCAGGTGTATTCTCAAAGGGTCCTTTCCACTCTCTTAGATGACAAATTTCCTGTCAGAGAAGCATACACCTGTTATCTTAACCCAGTGAACGGTGAGACTCATTATACAGATACTTTGTGCTTACTCGAGCAAAAAAAAGATACAGAGAAGTTTAGAGAAAGCTTTATCATCACATAGACTTTGCTTCCCTTCCTGCTCCTCATTGAAACTATTAGGAGAAAATTCCAGCATTTAATTATTTTTTTGATTTAATGGAATCTCCTAACAAAAATTATTTTTTGAGGATGGCAAGTACTTTCAGAGACAATGTTGTGTTTCATTAAAAGCCCAGGTTTTCCCTAGAAAATGAAGTTTCATTAGACCCACCCCTAATGCTMAGTTTGTCTGGATGATAACAAACTCCATGGGTGATGTAAATCCTTCCTTTTTTTCTGATTGGTCTTACATCATTTCCCTAATACACGGTTCCACTTGTTCTTCTTCTGTTGGCTCAGTTCTTTGGTTGCCCTGCAGTAATTCTTTTCTTTTCTCTCTGTTACTGCTTTTAAAAATAGTCTTATCTTACATTTTAAAATCTCTTAAAAGTATTCATGGCCCACCTCTTACACTGCATATTTCTAACTCTAGCTGTCTTTCTCATTAAAATTGACCTTAAGTCTAAAGTCATTTTCATAACTCTTTGGGTTATCTTTGTCTGTTGTTCAATGAACAAGGTTTTTATCTGCTCTCCGTTCTTCCACGGAGTATTCCTGCTCTTGCCTATGTTCTTCAGTGAGAAAGGACCACTTCGAGGATTTACAAGGGATATAAAGTGTGAATATAACTCAGAACCATCACCCTGTCAGAATTCAGACTTAAGCTCGGGACACACACGATCCCATTCCATAGAACTTAAAATAAAATCATGCACTTACTTTAACACACGCTAGCAGTAAGCTCTGTTTCACGATTCTGCAAGCTTAAGGAAAACCATGACAAGACTATAAGACTAAGCCCCTATGGGGAAGAACGTGAGGTAATCTTGGATCAAAAAAGTGGAAACATCAGGAACTGTGCCCACAACAGCCACTGCACTTCTGCAAATTACACTGTGGTGTTGCATTTTATTTATCTATTAATGCCCAGATCCTGCTCCCCACTGTTACTATCAAAGTATTTTTCTCTGGGTTTTGATTGATAAAAGTTTGGCTTGGGATTTTTTCCTCTCAGTTTTATTGCTTTTACTTTATGACACTGAATTTCCTTTTGGAAGCTGCACATGTTTCTAGAACTCTCCATGTACTTTGGCAGTTTTATTGCTCCGATGCTATAACCTTCCCTAAGTTGGAATAATCATCTAGTTTAAAATTCTAGGTCATTCATGAAAGCAAAATACAAAAAATTAAATACAGACTTACCCTCGATATACACACTGGTACTTACATAAATGTCTTCTTTGATTCCTAAACTCAATTTCAATTTGATGGTATCAGCCCTGAATTTCACATCACCTCTCTTATTACAAAACTTGTAATTGCTTCAAAAATATACAAGCTTTACACAGTTTGCTCTGTTTTCTACAAGATCCACATTCCCCACATTATATCAACTGGCTATCATCTGAACGTTTACAGAATGAACTCTTTATTTGCTTTTTGGTATGCTAGATATTGAAGTAAGACAAACTAGCCAGCAGCTCCTTGGGTTATTTACCCAAACATTTATGAAGAACGGAGCTCAGCAGAAATACATGTTAGTATTTCCCCTTATTATCTGAGGATGATCTGGGACATCATCTGAATAGCTCTGCTTCTCTCAGGACTCTCAAGCCCAAATCTCTAGGTCTAGCTTATTTTAAAGTGTTTAGCCTATCTGGAGTCTCAGGAGTTTATTACAATGAATAATGAACAATACACTGTTTTTCCTGATTAGAGCCCTGTAAAAAAAAAAAATCAACTTGATTTGAACTCCACGGGCTGGAAGCAGGAACCTCCACACCAACACTCACTTCCTGCTTGTCTAACCAAGGCCAAACTTACCTAAAGACCTGCGCGTGGCCCTACCCCCACCCAACCTGTTGGGTGACCATACGATGGTGAAAAGATTCTTCACTGAACAAGAAGCTATTTTCAAGTTACTTTTGTCTGCTTAATAAATGCTGTTCCAGGCATTGCACATTGTAAAATGCATTCAGTACTTCATGACGTTGTGGTGAGCCACCACAATACTGGTGGGCCAGCAGCAACTCCAGGTTAAGGAGTCCTCTCTTAGGAACTGGTTCTCAGCTGCATAGAAAGCCCATTCCACTTCTGTACCATGGGATTGCACCACCCTAAATATCCTGGTTCTGCAGCTGTGAGCAGCACCAGGAGCAGGAACTCTTTCATCCAACACTGCTGCCAAATCGCTCCTATTATAGAACTGCAAAAAAATATAATTTTTTATTTCAAAAGTTGCTTAGGCAACTGCTCAAAAGGACAGACACACTACTTACACATGCAAAGTCCTGAATGACCTCAAGAATGACTTCAAGATCCTTCATAAATATCATCTAAACTAYCTAAAAACAAATATTATTGAAACCATCTAAAAACACATGTCTAAAACTCAGAGCTCCTGTTYACAGGCACCAAGGAGATGAAATGAGTACTACCATCCACCACCTATTTGCTGCTTGGCTGGAAGGTGCAGTCCTGCAGCAAGGAAAACACAACAGCATCTGAAGCTACTTCTGGACCACTACAGTTTTCTAATCAGCACTTYGAAGTAAATTAGAATTGCCCCACCATACACTTTCTGACAGGATATTATGGTAAATCCCTCATGTTTCAGTTTACCAAATACAGGTAGAACCATGACTACTTTGAGTTCTGAATGCATGTTCATTTAAGGAGAGCAGTGTTGTAATCTCCAAAGGAAACAAGTTTTATGAAGCTAAGACTGTACCACACAGCTTCCGATTCCCTGGAAGCCCTGATTCTGAACCATAGGTTTCTTGAACTATGGAGTATTGTCAACATCTTGCTCCTCCATATGCACATTTCCCCCCCTCATACCTATCACTGCATTATTACTGGTTTTGCTTTATGTTTTCACAAAAGTCATAACCTTATTTAGCATTTCCTGCTGTATTCTTTTGGTCACGATCATTGGGGGTCAGGAGTGTCATTTTGCTCTTTTTTTCTTTACTAAAATATTGCTGTAGCCCAGAGAAACAGTCTGGTGAGTTTACAAAATGTCCAAGCGAACCTAGCTTTGAACTTGAGGTGGAGAAACTTTTGATACGGATCCAGACCATTTGCTTCTCTAATCAGGTCTCCTGAGTATCAGAAAAAAACAACTTTCCCAGGCCCTGCACTTCTGTGAGATGTACTAGAGTAAAGCACCCAGTCTTTCTGAGAGGCAAGGTGCTGATTACACAACTTTCAGCACATCCTGAAAGCTGATTCCAAAAGCTAATATTGCTTTTGGCGTCATACAGAGTTCTTCACATGGCCTTTTGAGGAGAAAGCAAGCACAGGAAGGTGAGGTTTTTTAAATATAATTTGCAAAGAACAGAAGTATGGAGTTAAGAAATGAATCCAAACAACCCAAGATCCAGCTCAGATTTAACCAAACCTTGACAATATCATTCACGTTGTTTTGTTTCTGACCTGTCCCTTCAATATGGTCACGTACCAACGATCCCTCAGCAACCCTGTGTTGARCAAAAATTGTTACACTTCTATTCCCTAACCGGCACCCATCAAAAAGGATGGATGAGCTGCAGAAATGCAGAACTCAGTTCCAAAATAAGATGAACTACAGTTGTCAGGAACCAGAGAATATATTCCTACCAGATTTAAGATGTTTTGACAAAATACAATTCATTTCTTATGTCCTGAAAGGGGTTTACAGGACATTTAAATATTGTTTTAAATACTGGGATTTTTCTCAAGTTTCAGTTCATGCCTATTTTCACCCTTGGCTTTCTAAGCTGTGTATTCTGTTTGGCAGGAGAGCTCTTTGAAAAAGAAAGGAGAGGAAAAAAAGAAGCAGGCTTAAAAAAAATGTTCCCAGCTTCATTTCGAAGACCAAAGAGGATTTGTGATTACAAGCAGGTCCTCCAGTTCATCACCCAGCCTTTTTAGATAAGAGACCATGCAATATCGTCCTCACTGGAATATTTGGTGGAGTAAAGAGGTGGACACCATCAGAGCCAGCCTACTGTTAACACTACACTGAAACATTTAATCATTCAGGTGTTTTCCCGCATGTTTGCCTTGATATAGCAAGTATTTAAGTAACAGAGAGCAGAGTCTTACATCAGGCCCRTGATGGGGGCAGTGGCCACAGGAAAGGCCGGAGAGAAATATGAGGCAGCAGATTTCTCCCAGTAAGATTCACCATATGTTTTTTCATGCCTGCATTACTTCAGCAACTACATGCCCAGAACAATAAGGAACACCAAAGGCTTCTCTTTTGGTATCTACTACTTTTAAGATGAAGAAGGCAAATACCGACAAAATCATTTTCAAAAATGAAACAGAATAAATTCAAAGAGAAGGACAAAATCATGATACTTAGTAAGCAGCAATCAATCAGTATTAGAAACAGATTACAAACAGATTATTTAACGTGACTTTGCTGCGTATTTTGACATCTGAGCCATATATTGCCTGGAGTAGTGTTTTTCCAGGCTATTTGCTGAGCGTATTACTCCCAAGGTGTTGCTCCTTGACACATCAGAAAACACTGATCCTAAGGACCTTTTCCAGCAGCAATAGTTTCAGAACCATGAAAATCTGGAAAGCAGACTTGCTTATAATGATTTAGTATCCTCATGTAGGACCTAGGGAACTCCTATCTCTTTTATGTCCAGAATGCATATTTAATACAACGGGTTTGTTCCATAAGCACTTTCTCAAAATGAGTTCAAGTAGAAGAAGTGCATGCACAATATAGAAGTACAGTTACTACTTTTAAGGTAGTACATTGCTTCTGACTCTTAGATTTCTCCAGAAATGTCTCCCAAAACAAGCCCTTTTCTTTCACTCTTATGAAATGCTGCCTGGCACTAACAAAGTCAACATAAAACAAACGGTTTGATTATTTTGATTTCTTGTTATTGTCAAAGCAACTTGAGATAGAAACTACCTAACCTTTTCCTGAAGGAAAAAAGTTCCAGAAAAGTTATATAGCTCTAACTTAAGAAAAATATTACATTATCATGCAGCTGATCACAGTTCCTTATCACATTAAGTATTCAGGCTGTTCCAAACTGACTCACAGCAACATCTGTAAATTGAATTAATCATCATTTAAAAATACACTTACCTATGGATTGCAACAAACTGATTACACAAGAATTCAGTAAGCTAAAAAACACATCTTTTTCTAAAAGATAATTACTTGGTGCCCAAAATATGGCATTAAAATATGCATCCAAACATCAACATTATGTTTAATAAAAACTACTTTCCCAGGTCAACAACTCCCAGCATCTAACGCATGCATTTTTTTCTAAGGATGGATTTTCTAATATAAGTATTTTTATTTATAGGGGTATTTTTATTTTTATTCACAGTGTAATTTGCACCAAGATCAATAAACCTAGGATGCTGGGGAATGCTTACATTCCAAAAATTCAGTATTTTGCTCTTGAGGTTCAACATGGTAAGTACTTCTGAGATMTGTTCAGCAGCATGGACCACATTTTTAAATCTGCTACCCACCTGTGCTTGCAATTTTGCACCTGTGGTCATAAGCTAGGACCACTGACAACCTTTAGAAGTTTCACACCAGCACAGTCATGGATACCTAGACTGCACCAAAATGATACTGGGGTCAAAAAGAGATTTGCAGGGATGCAAACTAAGTTCTCATTTGTCTTATGAGCATTGACTCTGTTCATGTATCAACGTAACAGCAGCATTCAGCTGACCTTCAGCATCAATTGGATGCATGAGAATGTGCAGTTTGTGAGATCCAATTAATTCTGTCAGTACTCTGAACCTCTTCTCTTTTACATGGCAGTGTGGACGAAAGAAGTAAATAGCAGGGATGGAGAAAAGAGGGCACTGCAGTGCTGTCTTAGACTTGGGACATCTCCCAGCACTTTAAGGAGCGTCCCAARCTGAGATTTCCACAGGGAAATCAGTCTGAAGGAAATACATGGTTGCTATGAGAGTTTCTGCTAATATCAGTCTGTGCTTGTTTTGCTCACTGCCACAATCTGAGAAGAATTAGCTAAATGACTCAGCTTTCTCTGTACGTATGTAATGGTATTTCAAATGTACCTGCTAGATCACAGATTTGTGACATTAGACATTTGAGATTACTACTCAGAAAATATCCACTATCATGAAATTGGGCTTCTTCACAAATACTTTCAGCTCCCAGGACATTTACATAATTAGCCCCATTTTAAAGATGGCAGYTGAAGCAGGGAACAACTTGCAAAAGATCACGTTGGTCTTCTATGGCAGAACTACTAAATCCCAGAAGAATACTCACAGCACAAGACTCACATGAACTTAAAACTGAATTTCCACCATCTTCTGTGTTGGACACCATGCTTAAGAGCACTACTAAAATTAAAACCAACCAGAAATCTTACACTTAGATAAATAGATATATTTTTAAAGGATCCTTTAAAAAAATACACAAGTAAATAGTAAGTTCTGCAATAACACAGAGAAAAATAATTACCTAGGCAGACTCCTTTTCAAGTTCATGACTCATGCCAGCATATAAATGTCTGCATGAAGCCAGCTCTTAATGCTAATTTCATCGCTGAAAGGAAAGAAAATTGTAACCTTCTCTGAAAAGAATGAATATGTACCTTGCTATTGATTTTTTCAAGAGCCTGACTAGAAGAATCCTGCACTGTAACTAAAGATTCTACTAAATCTAATCTAAAATGTTTTGCAAAATAAATACATTTTGTTCTTTCACTGCACAGATACAAAAGACTCCTAGCCACACTGCATTCAGTCTCTGTTACAGAAAAGCTGTGGCCACATTCACTCAATTTGTTTCTTCATTTGTTTGTTGAATATTGAAATAGCAATGGTATCATTTAATATGTCAAAAATCCCACTCCATACAATGACAATAGCATGGTACAAAGAGTAGGAGTAAGAAGAAAAGATGTATTTTGTTCAAACTAGCTTGTGGTTCAAAACATACTCTTTTATTCGCCTGCCAAAGGTTGATCTGTTTATCAGACAGTGCTGACTCCAAATTGTAGTACCACAGCTTCACCTGGGTTTCTGAAAGAACCACTGCTAGCTATCTGCCTTCAAGAGAATGCTTTTCATAGCAACAACCTCTTAGGACAGTGTTATTTTAGACTCATGAGCTAACAACCATAGGTATCTGCCTTTTATGTAAGAATTACTTAAGTACCTCTTGGGGTTTTTCATTTCTARTGGAGCACAAAAGAAAGAGAATTTAATATACMATATGCACAACCGTAATTGCCCGTACAGTGCCCAAACATACACRTGAMACTGAAAAAAAAAAAAAGAAAAAAAAAAGAAAAAAAACACATTACAACATCTGCATCTCCTTTATCTGTCACGTGCTCATTAAATCAGGGAGAAAGAAAGGCACATGTAAAGGCACAGGTTTCTCAGTCAGAGGCAAGTGCAGCGCAGCTCACGTGGTGGAGATGGAGGAGAGAGCTGCCACGGCTCCTTGGCCAAGGCAGTGGACACGGCAGTGCTTAGTGAAGCGCTGCGCTAAGGCAGAAGCTATTCCTCCTCCTCCTCGTCTCCCTCAGGACACCCACGGCGATGGGTGGGACATCTCTGCCAWGCTAACACCAAAGGTGCAACTGAGATGAGGGCTTGGATGTGGCAGGCCCTCCGCAAACAYGCAGCCACGCAAAGTCCTTGCCATAAGGGGCCTGAAGCACCATGTAAGACAAGGCACTAAACATAGCAGAGGTTTTTGGCCAGYCAGTTAAGAGCTGGTCAAGTGTTCTGGCAGCCTCTTGCATGCCACAAGCATCTTCCTCCTGGGCTGCCTTCCTGCTAGAACAAGGCAGAAGTAGTGCAGGAAATAAGAAGGGATAGTGAAAAATACCTCCTCTCCAACTACGCTTTCCCCTTCATTTACCAGCCACACTCATATGGCAGCAGGTGCTGGTAGCGAGGCTCAGCAAGGTGAAAGCAGAGAGAAAGTGAGAAATGCATCTCATCACCTACTGCACCAAGCCCCATCCCAGCCAACTGGCACCTGGCGGACCAGGGGACTGATACAACCGGCCCAACATCCCCACGGAGTGTGGAGCAGGGAACAGCTAAGAAATGGAGGCAATAGGGAGCGAACCCATACACTGCTTCCTGCCCCTATGCTGGCTCTGAAAGGCAGCCAGAGTGGCCACCAGGCATGCGGAATCAGCACCCTGAAGGAACAGAGGGGTGGAAATAGGAGCGGAGAGAACTGGAATAGTGAAAGGCACTTCCCCTGCTTCCTTTTCATAGTTTTCCCCATTTTCTGTCCCCTCCACATGTGCCAACAGGGAAGAGGAGGTAGAAGACAAAGGAATGAAGGGAAGTTGCTAGGGATGAAACTAAACAGCAGGCCAAGGGTTTGCCTCCACCCGCCTCCATCACTTGTGGGCTGGGGAGGCAGAGGTGGGGGTGGCAACCCACCTAGCACAGGGAGAAGAAAAATCCCAAAAGGTAAAAGAGACAGCACTTTTATGGGAAGCTGGAGAGAGGAGAGGCAGAATACAGCTGAGAAGTTTGATGTGGCAGTAAGCTGTGATAATTCTATGGATGCATTTATTCAACTAAGAAGTTCTTTGCTGGATGCATAATTGAAATGTGATTTATTTATCCTTTGCTTCTCCATTCAAGCTGGAAAAAAATTAAAAAGGATTTCTGCTGAATAATTAGAGGGGTGTGGGATAGATTTTTTTCCCCCATGGAACAGGGATCTGGCTTTTTAAATACCTGAGAAAATCTCTGCATTTGTAAAACAGGACAAACATGAGAGCATAAATCAACAGTAGCACTACGAGTACTCTATCAAGGACCTAGACTTTAAGAAGGCCAATTAGCTTGTTTAATCTGGGCCACACTTAAAAATTTAGAATTGCAGAGAAAGGTTACATCATTCACCTCTCAATCAATACAAAAATAACAGTTAAAGTTTGTGTTTCTGGTCTGTGTAATGAATATAAGATGGCTGTAAGTCCAAAATACATTTCATAACGCATCCACTTTGCTATTTTCACCACACTGACTCCAACAGTATCCCCAAAACTCCTTCCCCCTGGCCCMATCTGCAACAAAGCAACAGGATCCTCTCTTGGATGCTGAGCAGGACTGCACYTCTCCAATGCCAACAGACTAATCTGTGCTGAAGTGAAGACGATCCTTAGGAATGAACACACTGGAACGCTGTCCCGGTCTCTGCCGCTCAGGTCTTATTAAACCGCAGCAGCAGGGTAGCATACAGCCTGGCTGACTTCTGCAAATTTATTTAAGTGCCAAGAAGGTCTATTATAAAGACAATATCTGTGTAACAGGGTCCCTCAAAGGCTGCTTCCAGCTCTCCRGCACAAGGTGATTTACTCTGACTGAAACAGGGAAACGATCTGGGGAGCTGCAGAGATGAGTGGGACAAAATTCCTTGGCATAATTGATGGCTGTTTTTGCCTGATCTTCRTATGGTGAAACTGAGCCTGTGATTCATTACATTAAATTACATTTCCAAACTATTCCAGAGTAGTAGAGAAGAGCAAACCTATAACTCAACCTAAAAGGTCTGGATTTGAACACAAGGTGGACACTGTAAGGGACCGGGAGGACTAACAGTCACAGATGAATTTTAAATTCAGTTAACTCTACACTTTATTTAGCTGACAATATAGCCTTTACCAAAGGACCCACAGGGCTCTGAATTTCTGTTTAAATAAAAAGACTGGCAGAAGAAATTCTGATTTTCAGCTGYAATACCTCTTAAATAAAGATTCTTTAGTTCTTTACTTCTATTAGGCATCCATATAGACTCAGCTGGACCCTGTCATACCAGCATTAAGAGCACATCCCCAAAACATCAGGACAGAAATAGCAGCACACTTACAACATTAAAAAGTAACAAGAGAGGGAATTTTAGAAGTGTTTCCAGACAAAAAGTTGTACTTTCATTTTTCAATTGACTAGTGAGTTTGTGAGTTTGTGCTTTCAGGGGGGCTTCTAAAGTCTGCTCAAGAACTGCATCTGGCCACTGTGACAACAGTTCCTTACCATCATGATCTGTTATTGTAACACTGGCTTACGGTTGATGTCAATGTGGTGGCAAAAATGGGGTTTGCTCCCATGTTTTCTGTGTTAAACAGACCAATGGGCATTTTTATCTCTTTTTTTGTAGTGCCTTCTGATCCCAATGSAAAATTCACAGCTTAAATCTTTCATTTCATAACTGGTGCATCAGTTTTTGCTTCTCCCTTAAATTATATAGTTAGGACAAACTGAAATAGAGGACAAAGAAAGGACAAACCTTCTGCTCTTAATCATTTCACTTATAGAAKGAAAACACAGAGACCTTCCTACAAGAATAAAGTCCAGGTATGACTTCTTTCCCTTGACTGTGTTTTCCCACAGACAACTAATGATGACAAAAGATCAGCTCTGAACACAAGTTTAGTTACAACCACRTCCGCTTGTCCTACTTGTTACATCTACAACCACACTAATACTTTCTAAATGCTTCCAAAACTTTCCATAAGTTTCTTTCAAACGTAAAGAGAGTTGTCTTTTTTATTACACCAATGTATTCAAATTACTTTGTTTTCTAAACCTTTTTTCTCAGATATCATTTTCTTGGTCTAGTCTAAAAGAAGCTGTTGAGTCTGAATCCACTGCAGTTACACTGCAGTTGCATTGACATGTCATGTAGTCTTTTTTGTTCTTGCTAGAAGTATGATTAGAAAATTTTCTCACATATAGTCCATCATGGCTCTGTTAAAATATTCCCAAGAACTTAGCAGCAATGCAGGTATTTTATATCTATATAAAAATATAGATACTTAAGTGTGTGTATGTGTATGACTATGTATGACAAACTCACCCTTCAAACCCCTCTTTTTCTGTAAGTTCTTTGTTTTGATCGTCCACATGATTATTATACTCAAGTAATACATGCAGAGCTGAAATAAGATGCTTGWTGTACAAAATCAGGGTTATTTCCTGTTGCAAAAAACCTATAGTCCAAAGTGAAAGGTATGGACCAAAGAGATAGGGACATCTCTTCTGCCAGATCCTGCTGTGGGTATTTTACTATGAGGCTGGTAGATGGAATAAATATAATTTCATGCATTCACTCATAAATATTCATTTACTAACAGCATTCTTTTGGGAAGCAAAAATCTTCCTGAATTAAAGAATGGCAACCCACTAACAAAATAAAGCGCTGCTTCATTCAGGAAACCGGGCCAACCCCCTGCTAGCTTTCTGTGTACAAAGATATTTGTGGCTAAGATACTACAATAAGCCTTGCACATCTTCAATGCCTATCSTTGTAATAGCTCACTTTCCCTGGCAGATTTGATACACGTTGAAGATAGGCAAACATGAATACTTCCATTTTAGACTCGTCCACAGGAAAGTTAAATGGAGTTCGTGGCCATAAAGCCCCTTGTGGCATAGTTGGAAAGAGAAGCCCCAGTAATACTCGGTTTACGACTCTATCCGGTCACTAGCCCACATGTTCCCCCTGAGGTCATTACATTTCAGTCCCTAAATTAATATTTCTCATTCTGTGTTCCTGATATCATCTTGATGTTCTTGGCATATGTTAATAACCCCCACAGGGCACACAAACTAGTCTGACGGTCTCAAACTAATAAAAGAAAGGCTCTTACGGGGTGCAGAGGACATTCCTCGGAAACCCAGCACAGTCAGTGATTCACTGATGCTCCACTCACTATATATTAATAAATGTCACATCTGATAAGTCCTCAATAAACRGTAATTTTCCCTAGATCATTATGCAGTCTGATATGCATTACTTTAAAGAAACATATTGTGGGGTGGAGCATAGTAATACATCCATTGGGTTCAGGAGAGGYGTACAGCACAGGGACAACCTCTACCCTCTCTCTTTTTATCACAGAGGCAAAACACTGACCTAAACATGTTTTCGTGTTTCAAGCACCACTGTCTCCCTTACCATCCCCGTCCTTCTCCTTARTGTCTTTCTTCTTTCTCCTCTCGTCATAGACTTTGTTGCCATAGGAAGCCTGCCTAGATCTTCAGCTCTCCTCGATGCACTCGCTCYCTGCTCCCATACCTGCTTCTCCCACGTGGACAGCAGAAACAGAAAACCTCCCCACCCTGGACTCCTCCGCTTCCRACAGCAGGGCTTCCCACCAAACTCCTCAGCAACCACGAGCCAACAGCACTTCTGACGTGAGATTTAAATTAATTTCAAAAGAGCTGAACGCTAAGGCTTATGTGGTTTCTAACCCTTCATAGYTGTTGTCATCTCAAAACACACTCTAAGCCAAAAGGCTGGGTGTATACATGTAAATATATATTCACGCATATATATGTATATTTAAATAACACAAACATTCTTTGATAAGCGTAACTGCATAACTCAGGTTCAGGCAATGGATATGTAGTGCATTTGTGTTGGTAAGCAAATGGTAAAGAGTTCTTATATAGCTTTATATGCCTTTTTAAAAAAAAAAAAAAGTAACTCTCACCACCTTGCCCTGTCATATCCATGAGTTTCCACAGAATCAACAGTCTTCAGGACACTGCGGAAGTAGAAATTATTATTAAAGTATGACAAAATAGTAGTAGATAAATATATGTGACTTCATTTCATCAATGCTGACATAAACCAAACATCTAGGTTTTAGGGCAGGTCAGTACATAGCAAATAAGAAGAGAGGYCTCTGAGCTGTCAGGGTGCCTCTGGACAAAGACCTGACAAAGCTTAYGTCATTGAACTTTAGGCTTCCTACTAGCACTGAAGCTCCAAAGCTCCTGAGGCTCTTGAGTCAGGGGCCTCTGGAAAGGAGAACCAAAACTGCCCCAGTAACTAGTGAGCTGGGAAAAGCTCATAAAAGCCACAACCTTGATGACTGACAGCGAAAATGAAGAGGTCTAGAGTAGAAACAGGCATCCTTGGGCTTACAAACAACATAGGCAAATATTTTCTTTGATACACTTGCCAATTTTTGAGTAAACAAATTAAGGTGAAGCTGCCCCAGGATCTTAGCTTTGCTCTCACTTAGGCCCAATATTGCCATTTATAGAAATGGACTTAACAGCATTTTAAAGTTCCTTTATTATTAAAAAAGGTTKGTTGATTTAAGAGGCAGCAAGCCCAACTATAATATGAGTTAATGTCAATTTAGCTAGAAGTGTATTTTTAATCRACTGAAAGTATAATTAGGCAATTATAAGCAAGAAAATAAGAGCTGTTCTAAAGCTACTGGCCACAGCTGTTAGCTACCTTATCTCAGTCAGAAATCACCACCTCCTCAGCTGGGTCATTTAAGCAAACTCATTTTATCACAGTGAAGTGCAAGTGCTCACACATCTAATTACTCAATTGAGAAATCAATACCTTCCGGTAGTAGTGAAGTAACTTCTTTACAGCTCCAAGGGGATCTGCAAAGGGCATATCTGCCTGTGCCCACCAATTCCAGCTCTTCTTTCTCTAAAGGTGACTATCAGAGTTTCTGGTGCATATTAGTGCTCATGTTCCTCTCAGGGCTGCCAAGATAGCATGCATTTAAAATGCTGGTCTTCCCTGAGAAATGATTTTAATTAAAATGGTATTCAAGAGTCCCATATTCTTTGCTTCTCACTAATTATTATAGCACGTGTGTTCAGGTTCCAAGCTAAAGAGTACTTTCACTAACTGCTATCTCCCAAATTAAACATGGGATCTGAAACTCAGGGCTTTTTTCTCTTGAAATCATATTTTGCTGCCACTCTATCTTCTGGGATTGCATATTCTCTGCAAACGCACCATTCTCTGCCTTCTGAATCAAGTTTTTGTTCAATATACTTGATTCTTCAGGAACTGACTGGTGTTAGTTATTCCAACATATAAGTACCATATTTTTTTGCTTTGGAAATGCAGGCTAACRCGTTAAACTGTAAAGCACATTAATAAGATAGCACTAAACCTTCTGTGGAAACTCATTCAGAAGCTGAGTTGATCTAATTCAGCTCACTGGGAAGACCCAGTGAGTACATGCATTTGTCAAATCTTTTCCAAAGATTACTTTGATATGCATTTAGCCAATGATCAACACACAAAATAAAACTAAAACATCTTATATCTTGCAAATAACGCTGCTGTTCTCCATGCTCAGAGACTACAAGCCTGAGGAGCAGGTGCAGAGGTGCACAGAGCAAAGAGGGRTACAGGATCTCAGGAAAAGCCATATGCAGTGTTCCCATGCACAGAAATGAAAGAGTGAATGAAGCGAATGGATTTACAGTGGATTTCTCAAAGATCAGCATGTAACTATAGTTTTAATTGGTACGGATTCTACAGGAATCTGCCAGATGAAAGATATTACACAAGTTAAGGTCGACCATTTTGTTGGTACGTATTGCTCTTAAAAAAAAAAATGTCTCCACTGGAAGTACAACAGAGATACAAGACAAGTCCAGGAGGAGCCTCAGCAACCTATTCCCATCTGGGACATCCAAATGAGGTTCCTGCCATTCCCCTCCCTGGGCTCACAGCAGTGGAGAGCACTGTAGAGGGAGCTGTCCCCCAAAGGGAAAGTGCTGTTCACATGATCCAAGGGATGAAGTGGTGCAAAACTGGATCCTTGTGACCAGAGGCCGTGGGGGCAGAGGATAGACAAGTAGGCAGGAGAGGATGCTGAGGAGAAAGGGGCGATGGGACTCAGCACTTGCCCTGTCACAGAGGACRTGGCTCTTCAAGGAGAGTGATAGCTTTTTCATTAGCAAATTGAAATAGTTCTTTGCTCTCTAAACGCTTCARTTTGCATATCAGTCTGACATTTCCATAGTGATAACACAGTCATAATTGTCTTGAAAACACATTGCACTCAATCCTTAGGAAAAAATTACTAAATGCACTAGGGGAGTGCACAGACACATAAGCGCTCCAAATTACGATTGCAAAAGTACTGTCCAAGGCCGGGCCTACACACCCAGCTTCTGCACCAGTGCAACCGTATTTCTAGCAGTTAGACTGACACACGATGCATTCACACCAGGCATGACAACAGTCAAAACACATTTTCTAAATCCGCATAGCCCAGCAAGAATAGGCACGATGAGGATGACACCTAAGGCCGTAAGAGGATTTTGGGAAGCCGCTGGGGATCAGGTGCTGTGGGAGAGGTGGCCACCCTTTGGCAGCAGGCCTCCCTGGTCCTTCCCTAGGACAGGACAGCCCCCGCAGACCCGCTGGCTCCCCTCCTCAGCTAAGGACTTCTCAGCTCACACCACCCAACCTGATTCAACCTAACTCAACCTCTAACTTTAGACTAGCCCCACTGTACAAACAAATCGGAGGAAACACAAGGGGAGGCAATGCGTAGAAAGTTTTTTGGGTTTTTTTGTTTTTTTTTTAATGGAGAATCTCTGTGCCACCACGAAGACCTCTCTGGCTAATCTAGATGCGTTTTGACACACATGGGGTGATATCCTCCTGCTAGCCTTGTGCATAGTAACATCTTCAGTTGTCCAAATTCAGAGTATTTAGTTTTAAAATCATAACTTTAGCCCAGTTTTTTTTTAGTGCAGTCCCACGCTGAACCACAAAATGCATTTTTTTTTGACTATAAATCAACCAATTAAGTGAAAGAAAACAATAAATATTGTAGAAACTTCCAAAGCTGCCACCAGAGAACAAGAAAGGTGGTTAAAGGGACAAAGATTATTTTAAATTGCTTCTGTGCTTCCTGGGGACTCCCATAGTTGGCTGCACTAAGTTACAGTACTCATCACATTTCCCTGCGTCCTCAGAGGGACACGTTGCTCCAAATACGAGGCCTCCTCCACAGGAGCAATCRTTTCAGCCGAGCTGCAAAGACCATCTGGGACCCTCTGCATGTCTTTATACCCCCAACCACAGTCTGGATGAGGCAGCCTGCTTCAGGAGTCTCGCTGAAGCCTTGTTTCTAACCTGACTGTTAGCAGATAGATATATTGGCATCACTGTCAGCCCAAATTATAAAAGCAATAACAAATTACAAGTCAGAGAGTTTGATACCAGGAATTAGCTCTGCTGGCTTTTGTCTACACAGTGATGAACTCTGCTTARAATAAACAAGGGAGGTGAGGGAGAATTTCAAAGTACATTAGGGACAGCTTTTTGTTTACAGTGTTGTAACAGAACTCAAGATATGTATATAAAAGGCCACAAAACCAATCTTCTTCCTTATATAAGTCAGAGAAATGATTTTGCTGCCTGGGAATACAGATAATTACGAAGTAACTTTCAAAAATTCTTCACAGAATCTCTCCTAGAAGTTCATTTGATCAGGTTACAGGAACAGAGGAACAACTTTGTAATAGCTTTTAGACTTTTTTTGTTTGTTTTGATAAAATAATAGAAAAGTACTCACTCTCCTTAAAATTAACATCCAGCTTCACAAACAATACCTCTTTAAGCATGTTGATATAAAATGGGTAATTTCCTAATTGCTAAAAGCTTTATTAAAATACCATGAGATATTTTGATGTACTGCATTTGACACTAAGAGTCCAAAATGTTTTCAATGTATATGTTCTTTAAAAATGTTTATTTTCTATCTCATTTAACTCATTACCAGTTTTTAACCTAGAGAAAATCCTTTTCCCACTTYCACTTCATTGACATAAAGACTCAGTCCTTCCTCACAAGATATTACCACTAGTCAGCCTACAATTTTTGATCTATTAAAATAACTAAAATATACAAGCTAGTCTGAAAGAATGAAGTACAATCTCATTCCTTAATCGTACTTAAATAAGGGACTTTACAAATACTCCGGTGATGTTTGTTATGCTATTGCTTGAGGAAGAAACAYTCACATGGTAACTGCCATTTAGTTTCAGGTGTTGCAGTAGGCTGGGTTTCATAAAAGATGGATACCAAGACTTGCAGAACTCTAGCCCTAGCTTGGGCTAATGACTTTACTTCCTCTTCCATAAAACAAGTACTATCAGTACCTTAAGGTACTATTAGGCCTAATGCTTTAAACAATCTTTAACTTTAATACTGCTAGGTATTATTATAAATTATGTTAAAAATAGAGAACAATGAAATCACTAAAGTTATACTGTTTAAGTGGCTTTTATCACGATTTTGGCTGCTCTTCTTTCAGACTATCTACTGCCCTTCATGCCAAGAGGGTGGGCTATTGAGGACGGGATGATATGAAGACCAGAGCTGGAGCTGTAAGAAACCCACACAAGGAGACAAAAGACAGCAAGCAGATCAGCAGATTTACTGATGACTCACACAAGTGGGGTAGAATGGAGAAACAAAAGCTCACAATTCCTATCAACTCCTACGAGGCAGGAAAAGCACATCCAAAACCAGAAAAGGGTCACATGCCTAAGAACCACACAACTGAGGACTTGAGAGCTGCATCTCTTCACCTTTTTATCACCACATGTAATTATCACTGCAAGTAAGGCCAGATCACCTGGATTTGGTGACTGAATACCAGACAAACCAATGGGAGACCAAACCATTGGTCATGGTGCCTGTGAGTATGTGGGTATGGGAGAATGTGTGGAAGTGAACGAAATTAGTTTTGTTTTAAAATAAAACAACCTTCTCCTTCTACAGGGCTCTGCTACATTAGCTGGGATTTATTGCTGTAATGCTGCAACATCAATTGTTATCATAGAATCACAGAATCAGTAAGGTTGGAAGGGACCTCTGGAGATCATCTAGTCCAACCTCCCCGCTCAGCAGGGTCACCTAGAGCATATTAGACAGGGTTGTACCCAGGCAGGCCTTGAATATCTCYAGAGAAGGGGACTCCACAACCTGTTATGTTGTAACCTTGATTATATTGAGCATCATCTAGGTGCTACTATCATGCAGATATGAAGTATATGTGTACTTGCTATATGCAAAAGGGAAGACCTTTGTAGTTTTGTATGTAATGAATAAGCCCACCAGATGCTGTGTTTTGTACAAATGATCCTAACCCTTTTTGAGAGAAAGATTTCATCATATGCCATGTTTAACAGATCCGCTAGTCATGCAGGAGCAACAGGAGAAGTGCAAGAGGGTCCCACTTAAGTGCTGCTAATTGTGCTGCCAGCAGAAAAAAAGCCAGGTTCAAGTGCTCCAGGCAACTCTAGCAACTCTAATTCTGTACACTCAACAAAGACAACAGAAGCTTCTGCCAATTTAACAACAGTGGAAACAACAGCACTGAACAGAGAAAACAGGAAAACACTGAAGTTATGTTTACAGGTTGGAAATGAATGTTGGTCAGTCTGAAAAGTAAGCAACAAGAAACCTAAGATGAAATGTATAACCAAAGCTTGAGTTTGACTGTTTTAGGGGTTACATATCACTGTGCTGACACAATTGTAGCATCAAGAGTTTGTATCCTTTGCATGGGCTGGCTGCACCAGCATGGAAACAGGAGTAAACTGGTCTACTCTCAAGCTTGACTCATCTTGGCTATACCACAGCTCTGCATTAACACTACTCCACAGGCTGTCAATACCAGCGCTGTACATCAAGGCGTACAACATTGCTATAGATACATTAAGATCTGTAACAAAATGGGCAGGTCTGGAGCAGAAGTGACATRAGGAGCAGCAGAAGAAAGGCTGTGAGAATGGCAGGGGCTGACAGCACCTCCTCTCACCCATCACAACAACCCCCGCGCATCTACGGGGTGCCCCTTGTCAGGCAGGACAGCCAGATCTGCAGATAGAGGACAGCGAGTAAATCCTGATGATTCAAGAGAGGAGAATGAGAATGGAGAATAATCATCTTCCTGTGGGTACAAAAGACCACCAAAACCAACATACACCCACTAGCCTATGAAGAACCCAGGAAACAACCTGTGTCATGGCAAGGAGACCTGAGCAGACCACCTGGATGCAGACATCTTCATGCCTGGCTGCTAGACAGACTACTCGGACACATGCGTATCAATGCTTATGAGTGTAAGAGTAGGTAAAAGAAGCTTTGTTCTGAAAATAAGAACACTTTCAGCCCCATAAGGTGCTGCAATGCACCTTGCTATATTGTCCATACTGTGTAGCAACATTATTTGGTACAAAGATGCTCTGAGGCAAAGTTGGGGATAGAGTATTGGTCTCTGACATTGTTAGATGGCAAAGGCTGTATATGCAAGCATTTTGGGGGCATTGTTTAAGCTGCAATGGATTACAAATTAAATGTGTAAACTAGAAAGGAAACCACTGCATAATACAGCACCTAGAATCTACAGTTCACTTCCACACTAAGCCATTGTGGAATGGCTCTACAAAATAAGAAAAAGGAATGAACATGCAACATGAATATCCAGCATTAACATACAGAATAGCTAAAAACTTAGAAGCAGCATTAGATCTAATGTTTTACCATTTGAACTGAAATCCATCACTGACCTTACTGATGCAGAACAAACTATTAATCTACACCTGCTTGCTAAGGTGTCCAACCCTGCCATCGAGGGTTCTTGATGGTGGCACTTAAAGCGCTTGAATRTGGGATAGAACAGACCTGATGTCTGGTCTCATCCTGTGTTTCTCCTCACTGCAAGCCAATTACAGATCCCCCAAACCTTTGTCATCTTTCTTTCAGTTTTCCTCTCCTCTCAACAGAAACTTTGTATTTATCTTGAACCTTCAGCTGTCAGAGCAGGAATTAAAGTGACAGCTGCAATGATATTTCAGGCATGTATTTGCATGCAGAATAAACTTCACACTTTTTGTTGCTTTATAAAACTGTAGCCTCAATTTTAGGTCTCTTTCTTATAGCACATGCTCTCTGCYGATTTCTTATTAAATATTAATTAATAATCTATTAAATATTAATTCATATACAAGCAGCATGGAGAGCTGCTGAGTAGGACSCAGGCCACATGTACAGGGTCCTACATATTTCTACATACTTGCAACAGAGTATCTCTATCCTTCCCACAACAAATAGGAAGACTAGTGTATTTATGCAACCAAATCACTCCATTTATTCCAAGACAGCAAACACAAACAGTAGATTACCAGAAAAGCTTAAAAGTTACAGAGAAAAATCAGAGGAAGTTGGAGTAATAATAAAGATGCTAGCTGTGAAACACTTGTTAAAGGTGCATAGCAAAGCTCAACCTGCCTTGCCAGATCCTTTCTTTGCCTAGAACAGAGATGCACTTATGAGTATGCTCAAGGGAGCATTTGGAGCAAAATTCTTCTCTAATAGCCCACTAATCACTAGCATTGCTGCATCATATGCACACACGAACAAAAGGGACAACAGCAGTGGTGTYAGTGATGACTTCAAATACACTGAAGCTAAGTCCTCTAGCTGTATCCCAGCTGTGTACACTCTTCCRCTGTTCAGTTTACTTTACATATCACAGGGGGTGATGAGTAAGAACATGATTCCTTTATAGCCCAGAATAAGAGGCAACAGTAAATATGATTATGCAGCTGGGAATGCATGTGAAACCTGACTGATGACTGTTTCACTAACAGACTGGATACACCATTTGGTTTTAGCTGGATAATGCAATTTTTCCAGTTATCCAGTAGCAACAAGTTAGTGAAGTGTCTCAGGAAGTTTAAAAACTTCCACAAACACCCTACCACAAACTAGGGTCTTACCCCCAAATGAGCCCAGCTGTATCAATGAAACAACTGTGAAGAAAGTTATTGCRTAATCCAGGATTTTTCTGGAAGTAACTGGATAGACACTGCTTAGAGTAGATGCAATAAATTGGCATTTTCAGCATGCATCAAACCCTCTGAGCCTAYGTGGGGCTGCACAGCAAGTTTTGGAGTGTTAAATTTAAGAATTGAGTAAAGTCAACAGTAGATGAAAAAGTCAGTAAGCACAGATGCTTATAAACGCTATCTATTTGCATTTACCCACAGCTACAGTACAGAGACCAAGGCTCCCAGGAAATTCTGGATGTAACTACATAAAGTGCTACACAACTACGTAGCACTTCTGTCCAGACTGTCACACACTTCGAAGAATTATACAAAAATTCCACAGCTGTTACCCTGACAAAATACTCATGCAAAAAAACCCAGGATACATGCACAGAAATCCAGAAGAAGGATGAACTTGAGCATAAATAGGCATGTCTGAACTGCGTCTTTTTATTTGAGAACATTTCATTTACAGACATTTCATTACATTAGACACCCAATTTAATYATAATAAAGAAAAATAATCATTTACTTAATCATTTTCAAGATATTTTATTACATTTATTGGTGTTTAAGGTGCATTACTGTACATAGTTTAAACACCATTATTCAGGGGGAGATAGAAATGGAGCTGGAGCTGAGTAGGTACTAGGTAACAGCTGTTGTACTTTCTTCAGGCAACAAAATCTTATCTAATACAATACTTTAACCCTCATGTTACAGTTCTTATTCAAGAATTTGAGGTGTGCAGAAACTGTAAGCTTCCATCTTGTGATAAAGTCAGTGTTTCTGACTTTTGTTCCATTCTAAAATGGAGTGAAAGGCTGGAAATGCAACATACGCCATCGAGTAGCCATTCTGGAGAAATAATAGCTTCTCAAGCCACCTCCCTGGCTAGCTGTCACCCAGCATACTAAGCCATCTACCTGTTCACAGCTTACCTACAATACTGGATTGGTAGGAAAAAAAAAACAGTCAGAGAATTGCCACAGAATTATATATATATATAAGAATGATTTGATTCCACCATATAGGACTTCCCTGATCAAAATCTACCTTAAACATTTTGCACATATGCATGCACAATGTGTACACACACACGTACCATTCAGTACAAGTGAGGGCATGAAGTTTTCAGACCAAGCAAAATCCTTTCTAAATGATCCACTACAGGTGTGAGGAAATGATCCAGAAGATGGAAAACCAAGAGGATCATCTTTAGAATGAGAATACTATCAGAGCAGAAATTCTATTGAGGAAACAGAAATCCTTGAAAAAAGCCACAAACCTTTGCCTTCAGAGATTTTTTTTTTTCCCCCATATAACAAAAGGGCCTTTGAGAGCAATGGGAGCCAGGTAAGGGCTGCATAGGATAAAAGTGGTTAACCAGAGTTCCCAGAAATAATTAGGACTGTAGATACAGCTAAAGGGCTCAGTTGATTATATCAGTAAATTACAAAAATCAATTCAGAAACAGAGCTAAGACTGACAGAATTTGCTCCTAAATAAGCAAAACTGTTTTCCTATTTGAGCCATTGTGTTCATGGGCAGACACGGGAACTTGTGCCTTCCTCAGAGAGCATTCTTGGAAATCGCTCTGAGCAAACATGCTCTTTCCCTGATTTTCAGTAAATACTATCTGACCTAATCCACATGATATTTTAACTCTGGCTGTTCTTTACTGTCATTACAATTGGCAGCTTCTTGCTAAATCCAAGGCTGTTTTGCTTGAAGTTCCCAAATCTTTGGTATTCTACCCTCTGGGACTAGTAGTCAGGGCATCTCAAACAGGACTGTGTCAACACCCTCCTGCTGAGCCCAGGTGGCGAAAGTGGGTTAGTCTGCAATACTCAAGTCACTTGGTCCATTTTTCTGGGCTGGGAATTCTGAGTTCCTAAGTATTAGGTTATTAGTAGAAACTCTGGTAAACCCCTGGCTCTTTGACCTGCAGAGAGCACTTGTAAAGGCGTGACTCACTGCATACCAGGGTGGCACGGTGTTTGAACTAGCTCTGCAGACAGTCAGAAACCAGCRCTGAGAGAGGTGTGACCTTCCTCAGCTTATAACAATGGGTAGTTAATGTTGAAAACCAGTGATAAATGAACGACAGCTTTGTTAGCAACTTAATGAAATTAGCAGAAGTAAGAGGAAGATCACATTCTGAAGTGAGCAGCTTGAGTAGGTTATAAGCAGAACATACGATAACATCAACGAGTTTTTTTTTCCAGATGTTTCTAGCCAAGAAAATTAATATAGAGTTCCACATTTGAAGTCCAGTCTTCTGTTATAAACRTCCACATCACATAAAGCCTCTAAATTATCCAAGCACACATGAAGAACTAAGTAAGTGCTCCTGTCATTGAGAAGTTGCTGCAGAAATTTGCACCTTGGATAGCTAGAAACTTTCTTTTTTTTCCTAATTTCTGGCCTAAGTGTGCACTCCTTTATATCATCTGTTCATATGCTAAGATTGTTCTTTAACTGAAACAGCCGTAAGCTTTCCCTGATTTTTATCCTCAACACAGGTAGTAATCAAATCCTCTCAGGCTTTGTTTTTCTAAATTKAACAGCCAAATTCTTAATCTTGCCTTCTTAGACAGGCACTTTGTTCCTCATATCATACCATTCCCATTTGTCTGATTCACAAGATGATCCAGCTCTTTTTTCCCCCTTAAGAAAGGGATATCTTAAGCCCCCTTTCTGTTGATTATAACTCCAAGCTTTCAGTCATCGGCATATTTCATTAGTACAGTCCTTCTTTTATGCCAAAGGTCTATTACATTAAATTGGTCCCAAGATCAATAAGAATTTCACTTCCCTCCAGCCAACATTTCCCCTTTCATTAGTTATAGTTGCTATATCCCCATTAGACAATTCCTTATTCATCTCAAATTTTTTCTACTAATCCTAATCATTTTATTTAACAGTTTGCTGTGTAACCCCATGTAAAAAACGTTAGTAAAGGTTAACTAAAGAACTATACAAAAAAAMCCCTATCCTATTACAGAAAAAGGTTAGGTGAATATTTCATGCAATAATTTTCCAGCCATGTAGAACAACCAAAGCCATGACAGAACAAAAATACCTGGCGATTGGCCTGTCCTCTAGCAGGGACCACTCAGTCTCATTTTTGCTTTCYCTCCATCTTCTCTTCCTCCCAGTTTCAGAAAGTGTGCACAAGCACAGCTTTAACCTTGGTTGTGGTTATTTCCATTGCAGAAGCACTTGTGGCAAAGCTGATTTGGAAGTACCACTTAAACTGCTGATGAAGGTAGTTTTATGTCAAAATGTGGGAGTTTCTTCCAAATCAACAGACCTTTTCTTCTGCTCATTCTGCCACGAGAACAGCAATCAATGGTTGCAAGATGGAGTGGGGAAGGGAGGCATCAATAACATCTTAAACTATTGCACCAATGTCTGCCAGAATATCTTCTGCAACATGCTAAGGGTGTTATTTTAAAGTCATCTACTTAAGTCAAAAAACACAGTGAATCAAAGCCAGCGAAGAGTGCAATTTAATGTTGCAGCTACTAATTAGCTGCCACCAAAAGCTGTAGTGCTTCCCCTGTCTGAGACCATCAGTGCTAGCACCAGCACCTGTCAGAGCTTACAGGTGAGCTGATGCCAGGGAAGGTCAGACAGGAGTAAAATTGTCACTTTTTTTTTTCCCAGAAGGCTTTTTTATCTTTCTGAACAAGTCTGCCATGAGCATCAGTGCCARTGCAAAGGAAGACCTAAATAAGACTGAAATAAGAAGATCCAACCAGCAGTTGCACTGGGTTTATAAAACCACTTTTAAAATGGATTTAAGTCATACAACTTTTTTTTGTGTGYGTGCAAACACACAAACTTGTGGGCCCAGGTGCTAATTGGTTATTCCTGTCCTCAGCGGTCTGTCCTGCCCCTCTGCCAGACACTACTGTCCTTGTAACAGGAACAACAAAACRGGATGTGTATTTGCTCTGTTGGCCCGCCAGGGCTGTTCTGCTAGCCCTAYGTAGGGCAAGGTCTAAGGCTACACCAGCAAAATTCAGCAGGGACATCCACTGGAGGATGTGAGTTGGGATGATTAGAGATAATAGCCATCAATTCCTCAGGAGAATGGCTGTATCATATGACCATTTGCCCTTGCACAGTAATTTCTTTTTCTTTTTTTCTCTTTCCTTTTTTTATATTTATATATATATATATATGTGTGTGTGTGTGTGTGTGTAGCAAGAAGCAAAGCTTAAGAGTTTTTGGTGAAACTGGTTTCAAGAAAATAGCCTTAGGTACTTGCATAAATCCTGAAAAACTGGGTTGAAAATCCTGGTAAATAATCTTGCTCTACAGATATCAGATGCTTTCTGTTACTGTATTTTTGATACTGCTGCTTCTGAATGCCTCAAGAAACTGAAAAATTTCAGAGACAAAAGTAATAGGTAATAACAGATTATTGTACTTCAGAAGGCAACTCCTGAACTCTCTGCATTTACTCTTACTCAGCCTGAATGATCTCACCCAGATGCACCAGTTAGTTTCCTGACTGTGCAGAAATACTGGGTGTCACCAGTAATCCATTACCTATGAGAAGGAGACTCAGAGTGACACAGAACTTCTACAGCCTGTGGCCTCGTGTTGACTAAGACTCATGCACCAGAAATACTAAAATAATCTGGAGAACCGAAACCTTTGAACCTTCAGAATGAAAAAAATCTACATTTGGAATGAGAATATTTCCTGTTTTCCAGCAGAACTTTAAAAGCGCACAAATACTCTACGCAATCAGTGTGCAAACTGTAAAGAAGCTTTTGTCATACAATATATTATAAAATATAATTTCAAATAATATATGTTAACATTTTTAATTTGTGTGCTTCCTCCTAAAGATTTCTGGTGACAAAGTGTGAATACTATTGGCAACATTAGGTAGTTTTTGGCATATCACTTATTCCATGTATTTGACTGAGAGACTTGAGCCACCCGAGAAGCACAATAATCCCCCGGTACACATTGTTTAAAGGGTTTTATTGTTTTCATGAAAAAGAAGTTATATAAAAGGGTGAAGGTGGAGAAGGTCAGGTTTATGTATTCAGTGCACATTCTTGACACACAATCAGGAAACTCCTCTTAAAACATTTCCAAACCTATCTCCAAATAATATTCAATACCGTAAATCCTGCTCACATTTAATCCTGCTCATCTGAAATAAATCAGATTCCTCTGAGATATGAGCAATTCACCTGGATTATCTTGCTTAGCAGCTACAAACCACTTACTGTGAATTCAGGCTAGAAGTGTATGTGAAAATGAAAATTAGGAACTCTTAATCACACCAACTTTTTTTTTTTTTAATATAGACTGTTAGAGCCAACTGTCACAATTAGCACACCTAGCATATAAAATGTGCAGGACTCTTCACATCACTGCTTCTAATAAAAAACTGATATAATTCCCACCCTGGCTTTGGAAGTCCACTAGATGGTTCCCACACTAGCCTTGCTTATGTACTTTGGCTTTCACAGCAAACAGGGATTTGAAGGAGAAAGGTTTGGCAAGGGAAGCAACATGTGTTTCATGGGCCTTGCATTTACACATCCACAAGGGCACTCTGCAGAGCTCTGCGCAGAGGAAATCAAATGATTAAATACTCCGAATATTTTTCTTCTTTTAGCCAGTACTACTGGCATTGAAATACTGAATCAACGACAGCACCATCTCCAGAACACAAATGSAGAAAAATGGAAAAAAAATGAAAAACTAAAAAGCAATGAAGGACCAAAGCATATATCTACTAGCCTAAAACATCTGAAACAATGACACATGAAAATGTGTCTCATAATTTTTTAAGCAAGAGCCAGATATGGTCTGTCTTCTCAGATTCAGATTCATAGATCTTAGTTTTGGACACTTAGCAGACAGAGATTTTCTGCAACTATTTTATTTTGTTATTTAACACTGAGATAATATCCAGGCACAACTGAGGGGATAACACGCTCCCAGTGTCATTCCCAACAGAATCTACAGACCTGAGATGGTCCTCCAGCAGTACTCCAGCAGGCTTTGCTCCTCCCAGGGGCCCCTACATGCCCTCACACGTATTCTGGTTTCATGCTATAAAAGCATACTCAGGTTGCTGTGATATAGCCATCTCCTTTTTTTTTTTTCCCATACACTTTGAACTTAAAAGAAAATTTAAAAAAACACAAAGAAAAATAATAGCAACATTGAAGGGCCAGCTGGGGCACAGAGGAGATGGAAGGTCCAATGCTGTGTGGTGTGGTGAATCGAACTGGTCTGTGCCTCTTGTTCTCAGGACCAAGGTCCTGTTTTATTTCACCTCTGAACTAAAAACAGATATAACCTCAGTGTGTCTATACTGTGAAGCTAACTACACACGAACAGTGTGATCCCTGTGCAGTTTAGGAAGGTCAGACTCACAGTGTTTACTGGAGGATTAGACCAYGGTACCTTCAACCTGCCATATCCTGTACTTGACCACACCGGCCAAGTAAGAGCTCGGACCTTATTATGACAACAAGCGTTATTTCAAATCCTGCCTTCCGCAGGCTAAATCCACATCTAAGGTCTTACCTCAACTAAAACAACTTGGAAGGGACTCAAGGGAAGATCTGAAACTAGGACTAAATAGACTGACTCTGCAGACCTGTGAGGCCACAGCTCTACAAAACGAATCGTCTGGCAGCAGCATCGGCATAGGGAGCTTTGGTCTCTSTCTCCGTGCTGTCTCACTCCCTCCTCTGCTCCAGAATGAGCCCCACCACCCTCCGTCGCGCTAGTATATGTGACCTCCCACCGCAGGCCATGGACACCAGAAGCACAACAGAGACGGTGGCACCTTGGAGCAGGAGAGAAGAGGATGGAGCTAGAGGGTGGCAGGTGTTGGAGCAATCATTCGGAAAGCTCTGTTTCAGCACACTTTACAGGCCTGGTCTCTTCTCAAAACCTCATGGGTAGAAAGTGTAGAAACTTGGAGCAATTTTCCTCMGTATAGTAAGATGCAGTAAGGGATGATTCTGTTTCTCTCTCCCAGATTCAGAAACCTTCAGAAATACCACCTTTATTTTGCTTCATTTTGCTCTACCTCCATCCTAAAATACAAAACATAAAAAATATTCCCCAAGAAGCTGAGCTACTAATCTCTGTTTTTTTTTCTTATTTGCCTTTATTATTTTTCCCTATTGGCTAATTATTTTTTGCTATTAATTCATTCACTTTATTTTTGTGTAAATGTAAATTTTGTATAAATATTTGTTCTGTAAATATTATAATTACCATGATAAATAATTTCTAAGTAAAAGCTGATCTCAATTAAGTTTCTCATATTAGTGCTGGTGACAACTGAAAAAAAAGAAGATACTGTATAGAATCAGGTTTTGTTTATACAATATATCATCTTTTATTTTCCAGACCATTCAACCTTGCCAAGAATGATTTCAGCTGGAAAAAATCCTGGTAGAGAGACTAATTTGTAACTTTAGATACYACGAAGCAGAAGTCTGAAGCTTCAAATTTCACCACTTTGTCCATAACAGTAAGGGGCAAAAGAACTCCACTTCAGCTGAAAGATAAACTTAAATATAGTGAAGTAAAAATATTATTATATAGTAGCCTAGCTAACAAGCAATAAGAGACAAATGAATGAAGTGAAACTAAAGCAAGCTAAATTCATTTACAAAGCATAAACAGAACTCTTCTCAAAATTGATGAGAGGGTCAAATAAATGTAATGAACTTCACATTTTGTATAATGTATGCTTCTCTGGTTCTACATGCCTCAGAACTGATTGGGTTTAACAAAATACCACCAAAAAACTGTTTTTCTGACAGGTCTGGAGAGCATATGCCCACGAAATCCTATGCAAAGGAATAGATTTTCATCTCAAATTCTTCATTAGAAAAAAGAAATAGATAAGCATTTCAACTTATAGATACGTCTAGATTTTCAAACCTTTGACACTCTGGTACTACCAGTCTAAACCTATACATCTGCTTATTTCAAAATACCCAAAAGGCTACAGGAGCTTAAATCACCTGCAGGTCAAGGATTGACTTGCACATGACTACTAATGCTTATTGCTCATCAGCATGGTATCTTAACACGTGAGGAGACATTAAAGCACTACCACATAAATCTACTAAGAGATGGGGCTATCATTCCTAGATCATACATTCTTTGTATGCAGCTATACTTCTCCAATGTAGCTTCTTCATCCTGGGAGTTTATCAAGAATATGGGAGTACTTTTGTTTAATTAGATCATGATGCTTTGAAACATGAATTGTTGAAAAGTTCTCATGCAGTGGGGCTTCCCAGCATCGAGTAAAAAGTGCTACCTTTTTGAAAACAAAAGTCATAAGGTAAGGCATCCAGCTATATGAGTAAATTCCTATTTAAGTAATGGCTAGATGCTCTTATCCAAGAACTCAGTGACAATGTAAGACCAACGTTCCCTAGGCTAAACACACTTCTGGAAAGTCCTCCCTTTAAGGGCAAACAACTGATGCCTTTAAAAAACAACAACAAAAAACCAGTGGTCAGAACATGAGATTTGGAAAATATCAAGAAGCCAGGACAGAAAGTAGGTGTTACAGCCAACTGAGTTCAACAAAGAAGTACTTTTTGTGGAGAAGGGCAGGGGTAGTGGAAAGAGCTCTTATATGATGGAGGAACTGCACAGCTGTGATGCAGAACACACCATGACAAGCAATACTCATAGGCAAGAAGGCTCTTAGCATCTTATTCTTCATAGTGAATCCACACCTGGCAGAGATCTGAGTTGCTGTCATTGTTGCCAAGGCTGTTTATAGGTTTTGCGTTGCTAAGTCATTAAGAAGATACAGCAAGAGACCTAGGATTAGAAGTCAGATTTCTCCTCCCAAGTGAGCGCGTTGTTGCTTTGCAGAGGAGGACTTTAACCTGCTTTTCTCCTCACTCATGAGTATTAGCACAGGGAGAGATAGCTGTTTTCTCCAATGAGTCCTCAACCTCCTGACCATTTTTCTCCAAGGACAACTTGGTCAGCAAGTATCTAGTTAAGAAGAGATCAACTAGTAAAACACTTGAAGTGGTTTAACAATGAAAAATTAAGCACCTGTTCTTGCAATTGCATTTGTATTACAGCACTTTTGCATTAAAACTGTTCAAATAAATTGAAACAGAGGAATTTGTAATTACACATTTCCTGAAAAGGGACATAGTCCAGGACAGATGATTAACACATCCTGAAGAAATAAAGTATTGGAATATTGGGTAGAAAAAGTTTAAACACAGATGATTTGAGGATGAAATAAGAAAGGTTAGGTAGACATATGACAAAATTAATTATAGCTACTAAATGAAATACCTAAAATTATTGGGAGAGTCCCACACCAGTGATTCTCATATAGTAGTAAGGACCAACAGACCCCTACTTACTTTTTTACCTGTTGTTTTACAAGGCTCAAACACAGTAGATGCCCCAGGATACAAATGAGGCACTCTCCATCACACCATTACTTGACCCTTGTTGAAGGTGTGACCCTGCCTGGCAGCCAGTGCGCGGGAATGCCTCCCATCACACATGCCAAAATACAGATCTCAAACAGACAACAGCAAAGTTGGACGTCAGTATATGAGGAGACAGAATTAGCAGCAAATACATGGCTTAGTCATCCTTCAATACTGGAGGATAATTGGAAAGATAGTTGTGCTGCTCACATCACTATGTTACTATAACTTATGCATGTCCCAGTTCTCTCTCTATTGTTAAAAAGATCCTGAATTTTCCCTGTAAACAGTGGTGCTTGGAAAGGCACTGCAAACAGAAAGGGCACAAGGCAAACGCCAGAGAAAAGCTCCTTTGGCTGTTTGTAACACCAGCTTTTGCTCCATTAACCCTTTGCATAACTGTGTAGCTAAATGTTAGTAGCAGTCCTCTGGCAGGCCACACAATGAAGATTACGTGCCAGGAACGCACTGGTGCCCAGAAACATATCACTGAGTGCTCTTATTGCTCTGTTCCTCCACCTCTCCAGCTGCATACTTAGAGGCAGTAGTCGTCAAGTACCTCCCCTTTCCACAGAGATCAGCACACAAAATGTGATCTCTTCACAAGAGGTTGCTTTTACTGGCATGTCTTCTTGGTTATAGGGAGGAACGTAATGAAAGACATTTCTGTGCACAGAGTTGCCTATTTCCTACTGAGAGCCTCGTCTATGCCAGCTAGGACTGAAGGTCAGTTTTCCTGATTTGTTTATGCCAATTTTAGTGTAACTGCTTCCTAAAGGGGTGGTCACACCTTCCCATCATCTCTATCTTCACATTCCCAATCCCTCACTCAACACAATGCTAATTGCATTGGACAGATGTGCAAAAAAAGGAAATAACTTAGACGAAAATTAAGCGAGCAGCAAAAAAGAAAAAAAAAGAAAAAAAAAAAGGATCTGATCCAACAACCCACTGTACAGCTGTATCTTTACTAAGAGTTGATACAGAGGATGCAGAAGYAACCCTGACTGGGTTAAAGAAATCAAGAAATTGCAACCTAATGAGATTGAATTTTAACATACCATTACAGTGGTTGAAATTTTTATTGTAAGTAGGTTTCCAGAAGCTCAACTTACCAGCCCAGTTAATGGAGTGATGCTACATCCTAATACTCAGCTACATGACAGTAGGGACACTAAAATATTTGGACTGCTGTAGTGCAAACAGAGTCTAGTCCTTTTAGAATTAAGATAGGTGTGCCTGTGTCATGTTATAATAATAATGTTGTATAAGSAAGAGCACTAAAGCAATTATTGTTATCTGAATGTCATGGCAGAAATCCTGCTCTGAAAATAGCAAAGAAGTCAGTGATCTGTGAGAAGCAARGAATCTGGTTAATTTTGCAGTCTTGCTTTTTTGCATCATTAATTTCTCAGATATCATCATGCTTTTATTTAGGAGAAAGGTTGGATTTGACATTTTTGCAACTTTGACTACCTATTATTCATTCATTTAGTAACACTTCCCTGTGAAGGTCATTAGTGCCTTATTAAATGCCCCTGTAGGGCATAGTAGACATAATTATCAACTTTACCTTCCTGGTACTAAATCTAGCCACACAATTCTACCTGATGTTAAATTTTGCTCTTGTCTAATTTATCCCAGATAGAAAGACAGGACAATGGTATTAAAATTACAAACATCCTAAAATTAAGCACATATCAAAAGGTACAAACCCTACAAGTAGAGCAATTAGCAGAAACACTTACTTATGAGAAACACTTGGGYGTATACCGTGTGCCAAAGACAAGCAGATACTGCCCCAAAAGTCAGTTGTAACGTGTTGTCTTCAGAGCAGGAAGACCCAAACCCGCCGTGTGACCACTTCAGCACTGACTGACTGAAACCAGCGCKCTGGCAAATCAGTTCAAACTTCTGAATAGTTTCCTTATTGCTATGCTTAAATGGCAGTATAATTTCTTCAGTATGCACTAAAGCAAAAAGCAATACCCCAGTAGATAGAAACAATATTTTTGCTTTCAATCTGGACATAATTCGGATTCCTCACTAAAAGATGGAGTAACCAAGGCTTAAAAAGCCTTGTGAGAAAAGTAAGAAGAATCTGTTTATATCAACTTCACCAYCTGGCCCTGCCATGGCCTGGCCCTTGGATCTGCACAGCAGCCTCTGCAGAGAGAGAAAATGAAGCAAGAGCACAGGTTAGAAAGTGTTTGCTACGTATTCTAAAGCTGCCTTTCAGCAAGCTGATTTACACTTCAGAAGATCCTGCGGTAAAATAAAACCAGCACCAAGCACCCACACGACATAACATTTGGGAGAGGGAGGTGCTTACAGAGTATTTGCTCACACCAGTTAACCAGTGAGATGTTAGCTCTTAAGTTCCCCAAACACTAACTTCACTACCCAAAATACGACCGTAACAATTAGCTTTAGAGAGTGCCATTTAGGACTCTGTTGCRTTTAGATTTGGGCAACTACACATTAAAAATTTGTGAATACAACTCTTCCTTGATTTTAATTACAATCATCTGAGTTTTTCCTTCCGTTTTCCTCTGTCGTCTTCTAAAATACTGCAGTCAGCAGTATTTTAACTGGAAGGTAGTGCAGCTGACAGTAGCATTATCTCTAATTTGGCCTTTGGATAACCCAGAAGCCCTATGTGAGATCAGGAGCAACCTTGCTCTTCAACCTTATCAGACCGCAAACTTGAGACATGTGGCTTCTTGGCCTTTCTTGCTGTTTTGCACCTCCCTGCCAATCTGGAATTTCAAAGGCAAATAGCATTATGTTAGCAAAAAAGGGTTCATCAGCTGAACTGAAATGACTCCCAAATTAGGGGCTGACTCCATCCTTTCAGAGAGGCCCACCAGCAKAGGCCATGGCCCAGGCCCACCAGCATGGCCCACCAGCAGTGGGCCATGATCACCCACCAGGGATGCATGGGGTAATGGACCCAGAGGAGGGAGAAGTGTGTGAAGAATGCTCCGAGTGCTCTACAGGAAGCTTGGAAGCCTGGAGATCAGGACCCCCCAGGAGCTGGGATGGAGCACAGATCTCCAGCAAGGACCCATGCCAGTGGGTCCTGAGCATATCTATGCAAGCATCCRGGTCCCCTCCAAGTGCATCCCCCTGCTTCCCAAGGGTCCAATTCTGTACAGAAAGGACTCTGCCTCCTTGGCTGGTATTCAATGAATACGCTGTTCTCTAACTCRCTTGAAGTCAAAATATCCTCTTCTCTCTGGTGACTCTTCCTTTCTGTTCCTGGAGCATTTTTAAAGCCCAAAAGGCTCACGTAACTACATAGTCCAGCTATAACACTGGCTATGTTTTTTCTCAAAGATACTGCTATATGTATCTTGTTTCTGTGCTCTAATCTATTGTTTTAYGACTGCTGTATGCCAATGTAGAGTACTCGCCCATGGGCAACTGGGTCAGTCTGAAGACTTGCTGCTGAAAAGCGACGTGTTCCTCCCTTCTCAGATCTGCGTGGTCCTGTCCTCTGCTCTTCTCCATTCTTCYCACACCAGAGCTGGTACTTGTTGGACTCTTCTGTGAGTGGTAATTCACTAAAACAGCAGAGAGAGTTATCCTGCTTCTGTGATKGATCCATTATACTACTTAAATGGCAGGAGAAAGCTCATCATGACAAGTTGCAGGAATGCATAACTTACAGGAGGGAAGGATTTCTTCCCCCAGCAGTGATACTAAGCTTGATTTATGGTTGCATAGATCATGACAAGCCACCTGTGGGCTGCTGTCATATTCCCATCACTTTGTTCTTCTCTAAGGATCGTGTAGGTGCAGCCTCATCAGATCCATTTGCTGGCAGTGCCAGCTCTTGGAGGGATGGAGAGCAAGCTAGCTCCCACCCACATCCCTGAGATCCTCTGAATAACTCTGTGATTGTACAAAYGCTAGCACTGGTGCCAGGGGAGTGGTGGGAAAGTCCTGTGGAGAGGGCTGTCCCACAAGAGCCTTTTGGAGGCAGTCCCAGGTCAGCTAGAGGCAACTGTGAATGTACCTCACTGCTGCACCCCGTGGCCACATTGTGCTTGTATACTGTTGCTGTCCTCAGGGCTACTTGTCTCTGTCTCCTTTTCGGTGCCAACACAAGCACACACGCAGTGAACCTGACCAAAGTACTGACCCAGAGTTGTGCTGGCTCTATTTTAATCAGGAGAAAGTTCAGGATGAGCCAGCTCATCGTGTGGCCTTGTGAAGTCCTGCTGTGGCACAAGGGAAATGAGCTGAGTGGGGAAAGAGCAGGGTTGTCAAGGCAAATTGCCTGCAGCCTGCAGCAGTCCCTTGTGTAAGGCTATTTGTCCTCCTGGACACTCGTCATGAAATCGTCTCACGCTTCATAAACCCAGAGTTAGCCAAATACAGAGTGTGCTCCGTTACCGCAAGAAAAAAAAGACAACTAATTTACAAATTCCACTGGGAAAGAGTCCATTTAGCTCTTTGCTTTCCCAGTGGTTTTAGCCTTGATGACTAATACGATAATCCTGGATCTCACAGAAGCAAARTTTGTAAGTGATTCATGTATAGCATGGCCTGAAGGGCACATCAAGAATGTACTTCCTATTTCTCTTGGGTAGACGAGATTTTATCCCAATAATTTGGATTCTGGAAGAGATTCTTGTCACTTACATTGAAATTGTTCAGCAAAGAAATTTTCAGGATCTGAAAAAGCAGTGTTTTTGAAATACCCTAAGTGTAGCTTGGTGTTTCCAAGGCCATTCGGAGTGAAAAGTGATGTAAATTGACAGCTCAGGGCTCAGTAGCAGCTAAATGTCTGAAGCCCAGATTAAGTTGTGTCCACTTTGGGTAAAAAAGCTGTTTCTTCTAGCCTTGCAAAACTTGTTAGAAATCAGAAAGCTGAGTTGGTTTGTTTTATTCCAATGAATTATCAGTGGCACAGACTAGTCTATATGGAACATTATTCTGGAATAACTACATAAGCAAGCTCAAATACTCATGCAGGAAACTACCCAGGGACAGTCACTCCTTAGTTCACATCTCACTCTAGCTTGAGTTATTGTCTGGTGTAACAAGCTTGAAGGCTGCAACTTCATGATGTGGCTTAAGCCAGCTTAAGTTCCTCACTGGCAAAATCAGGATTTTCCAGGAATAGACTCTGGTCTATTTCTCTCACCTTCTTCTCTCTAAAATGGCAGAAAAAACATCCCAGATAGAGCAAAACAAAAAGAAATCTTTTTTTTTTCTTTGGCTTCGTTTGAGTCCTGGGCTAGGCTAGTTTACAATACAGAGACATGCCAAGATCTAAGGGGAGGGGGAAGGCAATACAACTGGGTTGCGGAAGGCAGACCAAGCGAGGAAAGAGTGAGACCATCCTTTTTGGCAGAGGTGAGCTATCCATTTGACCCAGCCATAAGGTGACTTAAGAATAGTGTGAGCCAAGATCTGTCCTCAGTTAAAGATCTGTACAGACCCACACATGTTCACATTTAAGATGCTGCTTTCCCTGAGCCTTCATTTGTGCCAAGCTTAAAAGGTGATTCACAGTTCTATCAAAGCAAGTGCATTTCTGCACAGATTTGAAAACCAGAGTAATAACTCTCCTTTCTTCACATAATCTTCATCTTTGGCAAAAAGCTCGAATAAGCTATTTCCAGAGAACGACAATGATAGGTGCAAACAATTCAGTGCCATTTTCATAGCAATATGCTTTCAGCTATCATTAAATCTGTGTGAGAACAACAACTACAAAATTATTGGAGCACACTGAACTCTAGTTAGAGGCTTTATTGTATCTATCACTTTCCGGTGTATATTAAAAAAAAAAAAAAAGACCTTTTGGAATGCATAACTATTCAGAAAAGCCAGCCAACACAATTTTTCAAGAACATAGATGAACGTATGCTGAATTTCATGTACTAAACTAGTTTTATTGATCTCAATGCAAATTATTCATACGCATTAAACTTAGGGCTGCATAAATGTTTGAAAGACTGCAATCTAAGCTTAGCATGTTTAAGTAATTGGGACTAAAGTCAGAAAAGTTATCACTAAGCAGAAAGGGGAGAAATGAGAAGATAACACACTGCAAACTCCTAACTTTAAAACAAAGGAGCTTTAAGGAGAAAGAGAGCAATCAAAACAAAATTATGYTATACAGTCTTTGGACAGTGATACGTGTTCACTCTAAAACTGAAAAGACCTTCAATTTTTAAAGGCCTTGCTTTCTGGTAATGCACACGTTCATCTTTGTAAGTATTTAAGAGAAATCAATCTAGACTTTCTAGTATTACAAAGATTGCTATTCTAAACAGTGCRTCATTCACAGCTCACTACTGGACTTGTTCCCTTAGGAAATATCACATTGATGCCAACTTCTTCAGTTCCACATTTTGTCTTATTGGACTCCACTAGGAACCTTTTAACACCATTCTTCCTTACAGAAAGGTTATGGAACAATAAAATATGGAAGAACATCCAATGCTTGAGTAATAAGAGATAATAACATCAGGCTGGCCTGTTGTCTAATGAGAAACTACTTTCTTTCCAAAAGGGTAYGATTGCCTACGCTGGATTTCTAGTCCCACTCTCTCATACCTATGACAGTTTCAAGAGAGTAATTATGAACACAAAAGMTGGTTCTCCTTGGCCAACAAAGCAGTACCTATAAGATGCTGCTAATAAAAGATCTAAAACAAGTGTGAGATTCCCAGCAGTTTTGAAAGAACATAGATGCTTCCTCAGTGAATTAAAAATCACATTGCTACTCACTTYGAATTCTGTAGTTGAAAATCTGCTTTACTGGTACTTAAGATCTGCAGTGGAATGCAACGGATATTTTTTTAAGTTCTATTATGATTTATTTGGTATCTGGTGTTTGTCAGCCACTACTATTTTGCTGTTATGGCAGTCTCAGATATGACATTTATTCACTGTATTTACATAAGGTCTATTTTTTATGCACGATTATAAATCTCATGAGAAAATTGTGACTATGCAAGATCTCAGCTTAGTCATAATGACTGGGGACCTACTGGAATCCAGTGCAGCTGAAACTGGGCTGATTTCCATCTGTACCTGTTTTTTTTGTGGGGTTTCTGCTTGCAAGGCTGGGAGAAATTAAATCATCCTAAACCTAGAGGGGATGATGAGTAATGTGTTGTGAATTAAGTTGGAGAGAGATATTAGACAGAAGTCTTACTTTTAATCTCACACTTCTGCAGAATAGAGTGCTATGCAGAGGCACTGATAATTGGGCAATGTGAAAARGGACAGAGAGGGTCTGGGGATGGGAACTCAAAGACTACATGCTACTGCGGGAAGACCCCTGTCAGGAGATGAAATAGAAGCTATCTAAGGAAAGAGATGCACAGTATAAAGAATCGAGGACAAGGACTGGCTGTAGCCGTTTTGAGACAATTTGTTGGGTTTATCCAATGAATTTCAGAAGGCATTTCCTGTATGAAGAGACAAATGAAATGCTCTTCCTCCAGAAGGAATCAGAAAACAAGACCAAAAAACAGTTGAAATTCTATAAAAGACTCTCATTATTTAAAACTAGTATTATTTTAGTCATTATTTTAAACCATTATATTTACACTTAGGTTTGTCTCTCATCTTTCAAATTCACATGCAAAATATTTATTTTTCAGTATATGATCAATATGTGGTATTTCTCTGCCATGTGTTCAAGTTTAATACTGCATATCTTTTCTAGATTTAAAATTTGGTTTCCAAAGTTCCTTTGGTTTTGAACTCTCAATGCCCTCTACTATCATCTCACATTTTTCTTTACCTCACAAAAGTATTTGGAAGATGTATTCCCCAAATACTAAACCTATACCACTTTAACCAGCATTCAACAAGAAACTATTTCGTGGCTTAAGTCTTCAAGCCAGTTCTCTTCCAAACAGTGTGAAAAAGCATTCAAAGCAATTTTAGTGTTCCCTGCCCTGACAACCCACACTTTACAATATATTTATGTTGGAGGCAAGAAGAAGGAAACATACAGAATAACCACATTCAAAAGAGACATGGTTTAACACTCCAAACACTAATTCTGCTTTATCTGCCACAGCATATAAATCCAACTGTATCCAGGCCAGTGGCATACAACACTAAAGATGCTGGCATTTTTATAGTCCTCTRTATCTTAAGATTACTGGCCTAAACTAGACACTTCAAACTGCTAGTCCATTTACAAAATCCAAAGAGATTTTAAATGGAGTGACTTGCTGCAGACCACCTTATCTGGAAAGTACGCAGTAATCCAAGTCTTTTTAAATGTGCTTCAGGCTGGGCAAATAAACTCATCCATGACTATTACTTAATGCCTCAGGACACTTGAAAACAAATGCAATTTTTCATTGACATACTGAGTTCATAAGTTCTCCAGCCCTATTACGCAGCATAAGAAACCTCCACCTCGTAAGAGAAACAAACTGTGGGTTAAGCACAGCTTGGCCAGAGGAACTACCTGCCCAGGAGGTGTTGCTGCCAGCGCAGTTGTGGCTACTCAGGCTCACACGGCTTCACACCCAGCTGGGACACAAGTCTGGAGCAGGGGCTGGCCTCAGCCTTGGTTTGTAACCACAAAGCTATCCTCTCCATCAACAGGAGACGTTGATGAACCAACTCATTTAATTCCCCTTGATAGATGGGCTTTGATGCAATTTCACCTGATTTTCTTTCACCCAGAAAGAAAATTGTAAATATTTAGGCTTCGAAAAAATAATGAGGGCCAACTTCCTGAATGTGATCCTTCTTCAGCTCTTTCACTGCAATGAGGAAATGGAGAGCAAAGCTGTTTGAGTGCCATCTGGACAAACAACTTTCATCTATATAAACATGTCTCAGCGAGTGCAAAGCCCAGGGGAAGGGTAGTTGCCACCAGCTTTCAGAGTCACATGTCCCTTCTCAAGAACACTCCAACGCCTTTTGATTGGGCATCTCTGTTTGCTTCTGGTACAGCCTTTTGGTGCATATTCCTCATGTTTTCCCTCTTCCTCTTTGGAAGGCAGGCTTATCTACACATCTGACTTTGGTCCTGTCAGCTGTGTGAGACATCAGTTCAACAGTTCAAGCTACTGCAGCATCCCACCAATGAACTACCGCCAAAAGTACGTGACACACTATTGACTTGTCCACTTGACAGCCCTTTAACATACCTCTCCCTTTTCACAAATAGCCATATATTTTAAAAGCTGTATTCARTATTGGGTTTAACCTGTGCATGCTGTTTGTTGCTGGGTGAAGACATGACAGTGGAYGAAGGACTGCAGCAACTAAGACCTGCTGAACAGACCTCGCGTGTTCTCAGGCTGACACTTAGCTCCAGGAGATGAAACAGAACTTGCCAATCAATGCTCCGGCTCACAGCTGTCCTCCTAAAATCAGCAGAAGCACTGCAAGGCCATGCAGAAGGACAGCTAATTCCAGTTTCATCTCTTGCCTCCTCTGTCCATGCTGGTGTCACTAGTATCTCTACTGGRAAGCATGATAAAGATAGGTCAAGAGAGTCAGTGGGAGTGAGGGTGAGGAAGCCTCTTCATGCCCACTGCTCCCCCAGAATCACCTTCCTCTCTCCTAACCCCTCTCCTATCCAGTCCTACACTGCAAACAGGCTTGCCTTTCCTGACTCCCCTCCTGTCCTCCTGGAGCAGCCCCTTTCTCCTGAAATGGAGTCAGGCTTATTTTTGCTATGAGGAGCAGAGAGGAGGGGAAATCTTCGAACAGCAGTCCCTCTCCTTCTCAAGAGCAGGCATCAGACTCTGCTTTAGGCCTCCTACTTTGGGGAAGAGGTGGGGGAATACAAGGTAATCTGTAGGTGTGCTAAACAGCTAAACAGCTACAATGGTAACTGCATTATTAAAATCCTCTAATGTAAGACTGCCTAGAGAGAGGAAGGAGAAAAGCTAAGCTGCCTACTCAACACTTCTTTGAATAAACAAGGCCATGGAAATGTACGCAGTGTACCATGGAAACTGGCATATAAGAGCCTCCTTACAATCTCTGACAATCTCTAGGGCTACATTTGATCTGTTGTTCACTTGCTTCTTTGCTTTCTTTGTTCAGTGTTAGCTAATTGCCCAAAAACATTAGTTCATACTCAGTACATTAGTTCATACTCAGTCACAATAAGGCACTACCTTTCCACCAAAACCATTAATTTCCTACTTCAGTATTTTTCAAGAATCAAAGTTAAGAGGAAGCTGTAAGAAAAAAAAATAAGCATAGCAAAATGAACATTTTGGTAGTACTTTAAAATGCGAAAGAAAAAAAAAGGAAGAGAAAAATCAACAGAAGTATCATTTGTTGCTTTATACTGTTTTTAACGATGCTAGGTAGTTGTACAGGCCTTTTTTCTCCTGATTAATGGCAGTCAGGCCTACCACCTTCCTTGGGTAARCAATTCTATAGGCTTCTCAAAGCATGCCGCCCATGCACTCATTTGGGAAGAACTCTGTTCYGAAATGCAGTTCAAAACTTCAGCAGCCACATGCCTGGGGAGCTCTGAAGCTGTCCCTCTCTCCATTGCCTTTGCCCCCTTTGCAATTGCCATTCACAGTCCAGAAGCAGGATCGTGCATCAGGAGATGCTGCCACAGACCATGTTATCATGACTCTTCGGTCTCTGAGACTGAGGCCATAGATGTGGAACTCCTTTCAGTCTGCTTAAAGCATACGATTGGGGTGCTTACTGTTTGCAGGTAGTGGTTTTTTGAACACCTATTCATGTTGCCACATGCATGTCTGGGAGTAAAGCAGACTAGGACTATAGCTGCAAAACCTACAGTACGGGGCCTAGAAGAGACCTCTGAGGTGAGAATTATTGCAAACTGTTGCATTATTTCTTCAGGCCACAGTCACAAGCTTACCTACCAAAAAGTCTCATACTTCTTGCCTTTCACTCTCATTACTTCAATTCTAGAGAGTTTCAGAGCCTCGCTGTTCTGAGAACTGGAAACTATCTTCTAATCTCTGTCCTAATGTTATTTCTTCCACATTATAACCCTTTAAATCTTCAGCTTAAATAGCTGCACTCTTCCATTTCATCCCTAGTATTTGGTCCCTACTAAGAAAGGATAATCCTACCGCCTTCTCAACGTCCTTCGTTTGCAAGGCTAAGCAATCTAAAATCTTTTGATCTTCCGCTTCCCTGAATTTAGCAGCACTTACTTGGCTTTACTCCAGTCCTAAGTCATTGTGCTTGAACATAGATGACCAAAATTGTACATTGTCTTACCCATGCCTTGTACAATGGAAGGAGTATTTTTCAAATAAGACTATATATACACATACAATTTAATAGCTGTCCAAAGAGCATAAGCTACTACCAAATATTATGTCTCATCATAATACTACAAAGTAGAGGATATTATATTAGGACTGCTACAAATAAATGAGCAATTGCAGGCTAGGGTTTCTGYTGCAAGTCACTGACAGAACTGGGTCTTATTCTTTCACTTATTGAAGTCTGTTCCTCTGTTTACCTCAGCACTGAGGTAAAAAAATCCTGCAGCATCAATCAAATTCAAACTACATTTGGTCATTGGTTTATGAGAATCAGTTTTGTGAGAATCAAGTTTTCGATTTTTTTTCTCCAAAAATTTCAGGTTTATTGTTCACTTCAAAAACAAGAAATCATCTTTTCTGTGCTGTTCTGTTATGCTTCTGTACCATCATCTTAAGTTTTCTTCTGAGATGTCATAACTATGCCATGAGAAAAACAAAGGTCACAAGTACCAATGTAAACAATTATTTGCCATTCTTTATTCACTTTCCTGAAACGGAAAATGTTGCTTCCACAGTAGCCCATGCCCAGCAATCTAGAAAAAGRTAAGATCAACCAAATCACACCTCAGTGAAACAAAAAGGCTTAAYGTCATCTGGATGAGTGTCAGCTCACATTTCTCAAAATCTGAACAATAAAGATGACTGTGATAATGCTCTTTTACTTCTAATGCATCGGACTAATATACGTATCTCCAGGCATTTGTAATGTATAGGTGTCATTTGGCTAACCTGCTCTTAAGGGTGGAAGTATGAAACAATAGTAGTGGTAGACACAAATATGGTAAGATGGTAATTACGGATAAGTATTTGTGCCCCCATGGTGGAATTCAAAAATAGTCTCCATTTTTAACTTAACGGCCAGTCTTCCTAATTTTTCCTGCAATAGAGCAACTCCTCCACCTCTCATCTGTCCCTCAGAAATCCTTACAGCTCTTTCTATGCTAAAAAATCTTTGGAGAAGCTGTGGAGCTGAGAAGTATATGCAAATGCACCAAAACCTGAAACTGCAAAGATACTTTTAGGAGGACGCAATATTAAAAATTAACTTTGCTATTCTATGCTTCTCTAAGGCCTGCTGTGTCAGAGCAAAGGTTGACTCTATCCCAGGCCTCTCACAGTACCGGATACTTAAAAAGATTTTATAAATACTGGGCAAGTTATTCTTACTCTGGCAGTCCATCCTCAGTTCCAGCAATGCGAAGTCTCAGAACTGCCACCAGCTATATTAAAAACAATTTTGTTTTTCATCTAACATATTTTTTAACTCATGTATACTCTTGCCTCCTTGCCAAACTACAGGAATTAAAACACATGTCTTAACAAAAGGTTTTTTTCATTCATAATAAAATCTGTTGTGTGATATAGCYGGACTTTACACCCAGCATCGTAACAGTAGCTTTTATTCAACATCTGTAATGTAAGTAAAACACATTGTCCCAGAAGTGACAGAATAAACAGAAATAACCAACAGGTATCATTATAAGATTCACCCCAAAAGTGCCACAAATATATCCATGGGCATAGCTGCTGGCCTCCACAATGTAACATTTCTTGGGGATGTTGCTACTGCTGTGAAATGRTTTGTGGTTTTTCAACAGAAAGAAGGTATTAATCCAGGGCTTTGGCAAAACTTCCCAGGTGGCCTTCAGCTCTGCAGAGTGACCAGCAGGATTATGCAGTGATAGAGAACTTTGGAGACCAGCAGTGATAACAGTGCATAGGAAGAAAGACAAGGACAATATTACTATAAGCTGCCCTGAACTCACTCCAACGGTCTGTGGAAGAAATCTAACCTGTGAGYGTCTTTCATGGTAGAGAAGCATGCTATGAGCCTCAGCTGGAAGGGATCTATCCAAGCAATCAGCAGCTATCCAGGTTGGGTTGATAAATTCATTATCAGCACTGTTGTCAAGTATATTYGACTCGCTGCAAGGCAGTAACTGTTCTATGTTATTATGAAGCTTGGCAGGGTATTGAAGGTTAAAATCCTTTTCATAACTGGAGACAACTTACACTTGGCCTTCCTTGTTTACRGATCCTTCTACCAAAAGCCTGACCAACAGAAAGAGGTGACCGAATCCATAAAAGCTGTAGAACATCTGTGTGCTTTTGGAGGCTCATAAGTGAGATTGTATAGCCATGTTTCTCACCTTTCTGCTCCTCAGAGGGGAAGTGCCTGCAGTAATTTATACAACATCTAACCAAGCAAGATCCTGCAGAATGTGTGGCAGTAGGAATGGAAGAGACTTTCTGAAACTTGTGGCAGTTTTAGAGACCATCTCTGGGAAGAAAAAATGCAGTCCGTCAAGCAAATAGGTCAGAGGTACATTACTGCTACCACTTCAATGGCCAGGACAGTTACAGCTAGGAAACATTTTGCTAAATAGGAAGTGTACTTTTGGCTAGAGGAAGGGAGGAGAAAAATAGAAGAGGAGAAGCTAGGAGAGAAGTTAGGAATTTTCATTCATAAAGAATGAAAAAAGTCAGTCTATTGGCATTTGTAGATAGATCAGAACCACATAAATATTTTTTGGATATATAGCTAAAAGTGCACTTGTTGATTTCACAAAACACAGAAACTTCTGTTTCATAAAAAATGGAAAATTTTAAACTTAGGAAGAAAAGAAGCAAGTCATGACAATGAAGACATTATCTCCTATAAGATTAAGTGTGGTGGAAACAATGTGCAAGTTGCTTGATTGAGATGGATATTCCAGTGTGGAGCATTTTCAATGTTCAGCAGGGCTTTGGAGTGGAGTGCTTGATCTTTGTAACAAGAGGTGCATCCCAGTAGCTGTGTTCCTCTGTATATTTTAATCCTATCACCGTAAAAAGCCACATTTTACTGTTTGCTCTATTGAGATTGCTCCAAGAAGCTAAATCTCCACAAGCCTAATTTCGTATCTCTTGATTGGGATGAACCAAATGTTTCCTGGAACTATTTGGAGCTATTTAGGGAGTGCTGAGAGAGCTACTTGATCATTTACTGTTCCTGTCAAACCAAATACTTTCTTTGTCTTAACTCTCAGTTGATTACTCCCACAGATGAAGATAAAATCCAYTGCCAAACTGACAGTTCTGTATGATCACTACATATGATAGGGCTTTAAAATATAAATGAATTTTGAACTCTTGTAGCCTCACTTGACACCTTTGATCATGAGCTCTGTGAAACAGGAATGCATGGATGAGATACCACAGAGAAAAAAAAAATCAGAAAAACTTGCCATGTCTTGCATAGAGGCCACTTGGACAAAGCTGGCAGTAGAGGGCTAAAAGCCATACATGACCAGAGAGGTTCTTATTTCTACCTAGTAAGGTGCTAGGTAGAGCATCTGTAAGAAGGAAAAGTAGCTGATGCACATCTGCTCAATTGTACTGCAAGAAGAAATTATAATGCTGAAGGGACCCCCCAAAATAGTGGTTTCAAAACCCATTTAATGGTCTCCTACAACATCACTCTCTAATAATGTTTCTCTCTCTGGAGTAACTGGTGAGTGACTGCCATGCTCTCTGCAAGGTTTCATATATTAGCATTTGTTCCAAGAAATGGTCTGTTTCTCATAGAAAAGGTAGATACTGGGTTAACTGTCCCAAGTCTTGCTCTGCACTCTCATTCAGGTGCATCTACCCCAGAAACCTCGTTTTAATGTTTGAATAGTACAAGCCTTTGCAGGAACCCCTTACCCCTGCCAGTGTCCAGCAGCTACCTGAATCCTTACGACTGTCTGTGCTGAACAGGACATGCAAACAGGGCCATYAGCTCCAGCTGATGCTCCAGCACAGCCCTGACTTCAAATCTGCTGTCAAAAGTCATGAGAACACACTTCCTACTGTTACAAAGGAAAGGACCATGCTGGCTGCCTCAAATATTAGAGAAGAGCAAACTGATTCATGAGCATGCAGCTACCAAACGCCTAGACTGCGCTCATGCAAGGCATCAGTTTKCAGGCTGCCAGCTATGAAGCTTTGAAGAATTTGTGCCAATAAGCCTTACAGCAAATCACTCCTCTGTAAAGCAGCATGGGTGATGCTGTGAGCACATTATTTACTGTAATCTAAGGTGCAAAATAAAAGGGTTTTGACAAAAACTTGACACAGACTGTAAGAAGAACTAGTTAGACAAATGTAATGGCTCTTTACAGATAAGACCTAACTGAACTTGCACTTACRCAGATAAGAAAAGAGGAAAGCAGAAAGTATATAAAATAACCCTTCCAGTCTTCCCCCCACTCACCCTCCCACAAAACACATACTCCAAGCATGTCTGGAGTTTGAAAAGCCCCTAAGTGAGCAGCAGAGCCAGCACTCAGGATCTGCCATTATTAAGCAACAAATCCCGAATATCCACTTAAAAAAGTTTTGAGTTATTGAGAGATTGCTTCAGTCCGGAAAAAAATGAAATCTCTGGAAGAAAATGTTTTCCTTTATCAGGATAAAAACAAGAGGCTGAAGTATCTTATGCTAACAAGAGATCTGCTTACAGCTGGATACACAGAACAAGACTCCCTCATGTGGTCCTTCAAATACAGTTCTTCGTTCCCAAAGAGCAGAATCAGAATTGCTATCAAATAGCAAGTTAAGCAAAATCAATCATTTTTAGTCAAATGGATGCATCAGACAAGGGACATGGGAAAAGAATGACAGAAAAATCTACATTATTGTAGAGGTACATCAAAACCTTTTACTAAAATAGATGTTAGCATAGCAGATGTCCCACTTACTCATCCCTACAGCTGGCTCCCAACACAAAAACATCACGTTTTTATTCTCAAAGAATATTTTATTTATTTTCATGGTTATGGTAAAAATCTGTTTACATCTGTGAACAGGAGAAATTATGGTTTTGAGAAGCACAATATGCTTCATACTTATTTTGTCTTTTTTTTCCCAAAACTACCAAGATTTACTGTAGTTGGATATCAGAAATTGACACTGTTGCTAGCTTATTCCCTACTGGAGTGSTCAAGTGTTTTGTCTTTTCATTTTTTCATTTCATTTCATCTTTTCATTTACCTTTATCTAAGGAAACAAGAATTCTTATTTCCTTAGGTAAAGCTACTCTACAGTCAAATACATCTTACTGTCAAATTATTATAGCCTATATTTATCTTTTCTTAAATTCTGGGAAAAGTTTTTAGGCTTTCCTKCAGATTAACCAGAAGAGAAAATGGGAGGGAAAAAGTGAGTCACCATATGCGTCCTAATATTCTGTATCAGTGAATCACTGAACAACCATTGCATCACAGATGTCCCAGGCAGCAACCAGGGTAATTCTACTATGCTTAGATATGCACTACATAAACAAGCACGAATTACATTTCTTTTTATTCTACGTAGCTGGATACACACACTCTAATCTGGCTCCTGTAATCTTAATATGYATGTGATTTGTTTTCTGAAAATTCCAGTTTCAATGCTAATGAAACAAATATTTTAAAACCRATGATCCACATTTTAGCAGCAACTATGCTTTAAAAGACACACTTTCTGACTCACAGACCTCAGCTTTTTGGTCTTTTGACTTTAACATGTCTCCATCAGTAATGCCCAGTAAAGTTCAGTTCAGAGTCACAACAAACTGCCATGTACAAACATGCAGAAAATAAAGAAAATCACCCAGTRGAATTCTTTTTAATGAATCACTTTTTTAAAAGCAGTCATTATTCTACCATAAAGAGCAATCAATACAGAAGAGCTTGACAACCTTCAGAGCAAACTAGTGTTTTTCTAACTCCCAATCATCACTTCTCTCCCTATTCCCATATGAAAGAAACAGCATCTAACTAACTTTTTTTGTTTAAAAATTTTTGTATCTTTGCTAACTGTAGGGAAACACTTACAAAAGCAAAGCTGGAGGCTACAGYATGACTCTGAGATCACAGGCAATACAAAAAAGTAAGGAACAGAGCCCAAAGACCACAACAAAGTTGGAAAGCAACTGATTAGACGACCCAAAATTCATCAGGTGCAGGAGCTGCTCAAGAAGTCTTCTAGCAGTAGCTACAAGAATAGCTCACGCAGGTCCACGGGCACTCTTCTCCAGCCCTGCCTATGCTCGGCTCCCTGCGGCAGGGCAGCCTCCATGCTGACTCCCTGTCGCCCATGCCAAGACGGACCATGGACTTGTGACGGGGCTGCAGGGAACAAACTAGGGATGTGGGGAAACAGCCCCAGGGTAATCCAACCTTCTGCAGAGTGGCAGGCCACGCAAACCCTTCCCCGCAGCTTGAGGCCCCTGCYCAGCGGCAGGCGCCCAGCCTCCTCTGGACTCGCTGCCCGCGCTGGCAGCRTGGGCATGAAGTTAATGACAAACACCCACATGATATGGGTGGTATGTAATGGGCCTCCAACTACAGCTCCAAACACGTTGAATAAACACAGCCATCAAGTGGAACGGCCCTTCAACATCAGTTGGCTGGGCTGGTGAAGGCTTCAGTTTCCCTGAGAGGACTCAGTTTTCCAAAATCTGGGCAGCATCGATCTAGGCCAGCGTATGACTAACCACAGCGCAGCTGAGAGCCATGATGGATGCTGTCTCCCTCGCAACACAACAGAAACAGTAAGATTGCCAAGAAACATAAATGCAAGTAATTTGATCTCTTTTCACCTGCCAAGCAATCAATTACTTGAAAAATTAACTTGTTTTGCAGCAGCTCATGAGCGAATCTGAACAAATTCTCATCGCAAGACCTTGTAGTGGACCCAGGCTGCGCGATGGGGCGAGGCAAGGAAGATGTCAGGCCGGGCTGCTCGGCTTGGGCTGCCGCTCAGGGCCAAACAGTCCTCACGGCCCRAGCGACTTTGTTAGCAAACCAGATGGGCACAGTAAAACCGAAATCCTGCCCTTTCTGATGAAGGGAAATGGCGAAGGGTGAAGCAAAGCTAGTGAATCTAAGTGCGACCTTCAACACAACCGTGCTCCTCCTTAGGACTCCACACAGCCTTCAGGGACCAGCACGCAGCAAACCCTGTGCCTCAGAGCCGCTGCAGTCTTAGCAAAACTGGTAACAACTGGGTTGGCACGCAACCCACGGGGTGCTTTACATCTCTGTGAGCTGTTTTACAGGTAGGAACGTATGCAGAGAAATGGGCAATTTCACTAACTTGTCCCATTGCTAACTCTCTTTCACATTCACCCAGGGCTTCCCAAGAATTTCAGGGTTCTCACTATTTATGGGACTGCACCTAAGGAAAAATACCTGATCATAAATTCAGAATTATATTGTGCATTTGCTTTTAATAAGGGAAATTTACTCCCTCACAAGATCTCAAAAATTGGCAATCACAACKCACTGGGAAAAAATTCTCAGATACAATATTTTCCACCAGAAAATGACATCTTGGTGAGATTAAGGATGTARGAACTTGTGAACTGAGCTTTTTCTCCTCAGAGGAATATATCATTCTCAGGAAGACTGAGTTAAAAGCAGAAATTTTTCAGTGTTTCATTTTCTATTTTTGATATTAGAAATTACAATGTATATAAAAAAGCATTTCAGCATAAGACTTTTTGATTGATCTTAATATTTTTTCAAAAAAAAATTTTATAAAAGATTGAAATGTCTTTTTATTCTAATTCAAAGGAAAAATTTTTGAAATTATGGAATATCATAAATGATACAAAATCCACTTTCTGCACTACTTTCATGTACTCTTAATATACAGAAGTTGCTTTAATAACATTAATAAAATAATGACTAGAGAACAAARCAAATTAAAAGTTCAAAGATCTCATAAAAAGTTAGAAATAAGAAACTAGCAGGACACTCTCTGAATACAGAAAAGTGAGAAAAAATTCTTAGTCTCATCTGACATCAGAAGAACAAGTRTTTTTTTCTTCTTCATTAGTAAGAAATTCTTACATTCCTCCCCGTTTTTTATTTTTTTATTTTTTTTTTTTCCCTCTCAGAAGCCTCAGAATTTTCCTCTTCTCCACTGGGTGGCATCACTACCCAGAGCTGCAGTATTTAACTACAAAAACTTACTATAATGAAGTAAACTTCTCGGTTATCATATTTATCTAAATACATAACAAACAAATCAGTTTAATAAAACACTCATCTGACCTATTCTGCTGACATGTAAMACAGCCACTTTTTAGCTAGACAGTAGCCTTGTCTGATAGTTTCAGAATGAAGACTGCTGTGAAATACTTGTGGTCATCAGCTTCATTTAAGTCATAGTATTACTTCTGGCAATGTTAAATCATGTACATTTCTATGCAAAGAACAGATTCAAAGGGGRAGGGTTAATACGGTAAAAAATATAATCATTATCTGTGAAACAGAGAGAAATGCAGAAAAAAATCAGATATAAAATAACACAACTTTTACATCCGGAAAAGCATTTGAGCTCTAGGAAAAATCAAGGTGTTCTTGCATGTGAGYTGTCCTAATGAAGTTAGTTACACAKTTAGTCTCCCAACGCAGGATGCTTGAGATGTCAGGAGGAAAGTGAGAGAGAAGATGYGGGAAAGGCAGAAGTTATTTTGCTGTGTACTCACGAGACACCTGGGCTCTGAAGTGCATCGCATGATCCTCACCACCCAATTGTCCCTTCTTCTCCTCTCTCCATGTGCCATGATCCATGGCCCATGTTTCCTTCCAGTAAAACCGAAGTGAACAAGAAAAAAGCTACAAACTCAAGTCACATCTGAAYGTGCTGAAGGGATGTAGGTGATCTGCACACACAGACTCTGGGTTGGGAAATACTTTGGGTCATAACTATACAGCAACTGATCGCWACTACAAAATGCATGAGGAACAAGAATAACTCTCAATAGTACCTCTGTTTTCTTCCCTTTAACATATCAAAAAGTAAGGAGTCAGAAATAAATAAATAAAWAAAKAAACCTCTCTTTATGCAAGACTTAGAATGTAACAAGTATTAACAGGTAGAGGGGTAGTAACATGATTTTCTGATGTGTTAAGAGTTTCATTTTAATCTGGTTTGGTCACAGGGCTCACATCATGAACTACTGCCCTTTGTTCTGCTTATTTCGTTATGCCATCCTCCTCAACACTATCACTCCTGCTTTCTCCAYCTCCCCCACCAGCAAATGCTATTGCTGATTTCTAAGAGATTGTCCTTACGGGTACATGCAAGACCTAGCTCACATCACGCTTTGATCCTTGAAGGATTCATACACATTTATGGTAGAAGAAGTAACCTTATACTTTCAGTGTATCACTACCACTTTATTGCAAAGTTGTGTTCTCATACTACTATCACTCTCCCAAGTCTTACACCAAGCTACAATTGCTTTGTGGCTGGAGGTTTGGGCACAGAGGAACCTGTCCCAACCAGATCTTGCAGGAAAATAAAAAACAAACAAAACTCAAACCTTCCTACTTCAAAAAATACGTAATTCCATGGGGTAGAAAACCCCTCATGTCTTCAGTAGTGCCCTCTTCATCCAGTGAGAACATTTCTTCAGYCCTTCTTTCCTTCCTAATGTGAGGGTCCCTCATGCTACACARCATTTTCTTTTGCTTTTATTCCAGCAAAACCCATTTGGAAGGGTTTTAAGTCCACTCTTTGAAGACACAGTTCCTGCATGTGCCCAGGCTGACTCTCACATTCCAATGTGCAGCCACACATTCCTGTCCAGCCCCTCCTTCATGCATGCATGATGCGCATGGCTGCCCACGCTCATCGCAATGCATGCACTAATGGAAGCTCAAGACACAATGTACAGTGGATTTCTACAGCACTGAATTAATGTAAACAGTTAGTAAAAGAGAATTCTCTCTGCAGAATGAGGTCACAGTACAAAGCTGCCTACCCACTGCTTCCTTTACTCTGGCATTCTCTTTATTAATATGTTCATTTCAGGCAAGAATGCGATCAAAGAAATACATTTGTCTTTGCAGAGAGACTCATATTTAAAGCCTCCCTACTGAAATAGGGCCAGAGTCATTCCTTCTCCTTTTTTCCCTTTCAACAGCCACAGTTAACCTATTTTTGTCACTTACACAGACGTCAGGATTTTTCTCTATTCATCTGTGGACTAACTTCTATTAATTGTGGTCTTTGTCCTCCAAGAGGAGGTTGGAATASGAAGAATGAGGGTTTTTCAATAATGACTGTTCCTTTCAGTGAGTTACACATTTTGCTTATGCCATCAAGGACAAAGTTATTTTCATAATGTGAATAACAGTTATTCAAAAGTGACTGTAAGGATACAAAAAATTCTCTATTACTGCCAAACCCAGTTTACTCACTTACTATTTCCAGAAGATCACAAGCCCCTCAACCCCTCCCACCTGAAGTTACCATTTTCTCAGTTCTGCTAATTTAACTGTTCATCTAGTCCTATACCAAACCAGTTTTGTCAAGTGATCCAGATTAATGGAAACAAAAAAGAATACAAACCCTAATACAAACTATTCCCCATACACAAACACTTTTTGCAGTTCTTTTTAAAAACATGCTTATTTCACAGATCTAGATGAAAATAACAAGTAGGAAGGTGAAAATGGCAATCATGTAAGACAAATCTGACACCAACAGAACAACCTGTTCTGGCTCCAATCAGCCATCAGGCTATATGAAGGTACTTTCTATCTGTGTAAGTTGGCTTATGTTTAAGTATTTGGCATTGGTTTGGCAGAGATACATGTCTTCCTGCTCCTTACCATCTCAGGTGACCACATCAAAGGAGCAACATCAGCTGAAGAACTTGCCCGTATCTATGCCGTAAATGTAGAGGTTTCTCCTCCGCTGTTCTCAGCCTCGTGAGCATGGGCTAGAGCCCTCCTACCGGATATACAACCTGGAGCTGGAGCTGGTATTCCTCTGACATGTACCATGGGCGCCAGAACTGCATTTCTGGTCACACTGATGCAAAAGATTCAACCCACCATGCTTGCAAAGATGTTGTTCATTATTTTAAGGAGTGTACAGAATGAGCAATTTTCAGCTCCATGTGCCACATCATGTACAAATTAGAAAGCAGAGAAGAGGTCTTGCTACAACTAAACTAATTCATATGCAGTTGCAACTGCACTGTTTTCTCCAAGAAACACACTTCCTGTCAGCTCAGTGGAAGGCAGGATTTGACAAGTACGCCGGAGTTTCCTTTTTCCTTGCATGAGGAATCTGCCAATAATCCTACAGTCTGCTCAAGCCTGTCACTTGGATACATGGACTATGCACATATCAGAGAATTTGCGCTGCCACTTATCATGCTATTATCTGAGCATTTTCTATGTAAAATAAACTGGCAACAGAGGACTTCATACAGTCTTTGATTAGCTCTCTTCCCAGTTTATGGCAAATTCTGTTACACATTTCTGTGTGATTTTAAATGTACGGTAGAATCCATCACCAAAAAATTCTCTAGCAATTTTCTTCTGCATGTTATTCCTCCTTCTAGAACAAGGAGTCACCTTCTCTATGTGTTTCTTATTTGATTTATAAACCCTTTTGCTCAGCTGGAGAATTCAGAATGACAGAAGGGATAGCTGGAAAACCTTCAGAGCCAGGATCAAATACATCTAAGCTATCTCAGGAAATGGCTACCTAAGAAAGCTGTGAAATCGCTGTCCCTGGAAGTTAAAATCAGGCCTTATCGGCAGAAAATTATTAATATTTAACCCGCTTTCCTTTACTCACTTTAATTTTTTTTGTTTGTTTGTTTGTTTGCTGTGGTCACAGAGAACTCTCTCACCTTTTTGTTTGTGTGTTCGTATTTACCAAACTTGGAATTACTGTATCTCTCTTGCATCTTGCATTTAGAGATTTATAATCTCTAAATTATATAATCACAAATCTTTCAGACTTCATTAAATATTGCAGTCTATAGACTTCTGATTGATCATCCTTTTTCGTCCTCCCCAGACCACCTCAAGTTGGTCCTATCTTTCTTCATGAAGAATGCCCAAAAATGGACACGATACTTTGGTAAAGCCTCAGCGGGGCTGCACAGAGTAGGATTACTTTGCAAGTTTTGTATGCAACACTCCTGTTTATACATGCTAGTATGGTGTTTGCTCCCTTTGCAACAGCTGGCACACTGCATAACAGACTGAATGAAAGTCAAGAATAATAACTGCATCTTTTTCTGCAGAATTGCCTAACAATTCACCCTCCATCATGGGAATGTGCCATTGATTGCTTGATTCCCAAACACAGTATTTTACACTTGATTTGATTTGTGCCTGATTCCAGAGTATTGCCCTAGTTGGTCAAAAAGTGAATTTTAATCCCATCCTTCAATGTTTGCAGAGCAATTCCTCCCCCAGTTTGGCATTGGCTGCATAGCAAATAAACTTACTCTCTACTCCATTTTCCAAGTCATTAATAAAAAATGTTGATTAGCTTCAGATCATGACAGACCTCTGGCTCAGAATATAGGATTAACCTCCAGCTCAGTATATAATTCCCATTACTGCCTGCGAAGACAGACATGCAGTTTACTGTGGTTATGGAGACACAGTCTAATAATCTCCCACACTTCCAGGATTTTCAAGGCAATATTAAATAAGATTAGATCTACCACATTATCCCCTTTCAAAATTGAGCTGTCTTTTCAAAGAAAAACATTAGATTTTCTTTCCATTTTCCTCCATGTTTTTAATTAGTCTTTCCTTCAATACACATTCAAAGTCCTCAAATCATACAGAAACTCAAATAATGAATCAATATTGTCTAGACCACATTATTCCATCTGTTCTCAAATTTAGGTACTACATTTCCTGCTCTGTGTTCTTTTTGGGACAGTCACCAGCTTGACAGATTTGATTTTCATTAAAAATGCCTTTTGGTAGATCTACAGATCCATGTACCATTTCTTTTAAGAGTATGGTAATATTCAGAGAAATATCCTCTGAGCCACTCAGCTGAGTTGCCATCCTCTTGGTTGTTTTCCATTTCTAAGTCTCACTCCCATCAGTACACTTTCCTTCAATGGACATCGCTGTTCCTTTTGAAAGCTGAGGCATTTTTCATTTGATCATCCTGCTGTGCACTTACTGCAGAGCAAATGCAACCTCTTATTTTACATATCGCCAAAGAACTTTCTTCACATTGGCATCTTTCTTTTAGTGTAACTAAGCCAGACTTTGGGGATCTTTTACTCTAGGTCTATGTTTTCTGACTTGCACATATTTCTTTGTTGAATGGTCTTCTTTTTCTATTCTTTGTGGAAAAAACTCATTGCTTTCTTCTAACCACCTCAAAAAGCTCATTATTTGACCAGACTGGGTAGCCTTCTCTACAAGCATTTCCCCTGGGTTTGAAATACCACTTCCAGTTCCTCTGTAATGTTCTCACTATTTACCAAACCACATATAAAACAATATTAACGGGTTCATAGTTTATTTGGTGACAAAGCCCTTTGCTATCACATCTAGGAATATCTAAACTTCACCATTAGTACCTGTTGTTACACCCATACCTGCAGTGATGATAACTGCCAGCAGTACAGTAAGGAAGAATGAAGAGCACCAGCTGTGGGGACTTTCTGGCATTGGCACTGGAAGAGTGAAGCATCTCACCTCCGCACTGCCATCAAACTGTGCATGCAAAATTGTCCCTATCTTCAATGTCACTTACTGGCTTTTCTGCCCTACCTTTCAGACCATACATAATCGTTCTTCCCTCCAGAGCCAGCAAACAGCTTTCTGCCTCTTGCCTGCTCAAACATAGTCCAGAAAATGAAATAGCACTTTGAAAAATACTAACCTTGCTTATTTCATCTCACCACCAAAATGCCAAAAGCAAAGGAGAAACTAGCGTTAGCATAGGTTCTTTTCTCCTCAGAGTTTTGGTTTGGTTTTTGTTTTTGTTGTTGCTGTTTTTCCCTAACTTCTAAATATCTTTGTAAGACAGTATTAAGCAGTGTCATTCACTCCAGAATGGTACCTGACCTCTCCGACCTTTCTGGCTCTTGTTGTCCTCTATTTGAGACTAACCCTCGTGAAGAAGCAGAATCTCAAGGGAAGGTATAAGTGGCTTTTTGGTGGCGTTCTCTAGTGAGCCAGAAAATCTCCTGTTGCCTGCACATAGCCCCCAGCACCCTTCTCAGCCTACAGGCAGCACACCATCGGGGAATGGTAATGTAAGTTTGAGCATAAATTCACTGACCCTGGCTGGAGAGACTGAGATGCTCTGGGACACTGGTCAAAACAGGTTGCTCTTCTGTGCTCCTCCAACTGTGATGGCCCCAAGGCAAGGAGAGATCACATCTCTCCTACTAGTTACACACCTAGTTTAGTGCCCTACCCAAGGGGATTCCAGCAAGAGGACGTCTTCAAGACATCGCTGTATTAAAAGCAAATAGCCTCAGCCAAACTTAAGGACTTCCCCTACCAGCTGCCATTTGGGGAGCAGAAAACAAAGACATGCCCAATACTAAGAAAACCTACATAACAAATATTAGAGGCTTATGGCCTTGTGGATTTATGGAGCCCTAACCCCACAAATGAAGACACAGAGTAAAAGCACTCGTTGAGTTACCCTTAGCAGCAGGATAGTTGTCAATGATATACATTTTAGGATACTATTACTTAAAAGTGGAGTATTTATCATTTCTCAAGGACTGTAAGGGGTAAGTTTGCATCAAATTCTTTAAAAATCATTTTTCCGTTCTCCATTTTCTTTTTTTTTTTTTTTTTGAAATGATGTAGCATTTCAGTAGCTTATAACTCTATTTTTAGAAAATAACCACTTGTGATCATTTTCAAGAAATAAATGAATCTAATTATATAGAGAGTCTTGCCTTTCTATCAACCCCTTCATCTTTGCTGAACAGATACCAAAATACAACAATATTCCCTGGAGATCTACAACTTTTAAGTATGAAATGCCTCTTTTGCCAAGCTGTTCTCTTGTATGGTATCTCTGTTTCAAGAAAATGTGCATTTCCTATTCAAAGAGCATTTCTTACCATYATTTTAGAGCTGGACTGTCCAGCTCCTTCAAAGCAAGACTTCTTGCTCTGTAATTTTCTAAATTAAGATAATACTACTAGATGTTATCTGCAGGGCATCTACAGCAAACTCCCTTATCATGCCTACTGAGTTATGCCATTGAAAATTTTCATGTTGGACACCTAGTAGTTGGTACCTGCATTCTATACAACAACAGCATACACAAAAACTTTACTCTAATGAGCAGTATATTCATAACTTCCCTTTCTCTATTACAATTCCCCTTTTCCCTCACTTTCTTACATTTTTTTCCTCTCTCACAGTTTCCCGTAATGTGGATTTGTCCACAGAAGATTCTGTCCCTAGGAGGAAAGGCTGATGTTTCAAATAATACATCTATTAACAAGTAATACGATCAGATTCAAATTCTGCTYGAGTTTCTTGGGATAAGGAACCTCATAACTTAGGTTTACTGTGCCTTACTCACAGCTTGTCTAATTGAAACAGCTTTCTCTTCTCAGTCATCCTCTGAACAACAGAGGATGCAACAGCAATGAATGAGACTAGCCCTGATGAGGGCTCAGCCTCTCTAAGAATTTGAAATAAAGCACCCAGCAGTGCTGGTAAGACGGTAACAGCTCTACTCAACCTCCCAGCAAATTCATGTTTCCTAGCTGCCCTTGGAAATCACAAATAACCTAGAAGACTTTTAGGCAGTTCAGACAGAAAATAAGATGCTTCATTGATCAGGACCAGAAATTGTAGTCTGAAAAAATACAGGTATGTGGATTATAGGTATTTTATGTCCCTGACTACCTTTGCTTAATATTAGCTATGGTGTTACAGCTTGTTCTCAGGACACTAACTATAACTACAGCTATACAACTACATCTGCCCAGAGATAAAAAGACTAACAAAGTCCTTAATGGTCTGAGAGAAAACAGCAGTCTCCTTAATTCAACAAAAGCAACGTCTCCTGAACATGTAAAACAAGACTTCAGGGTTTTTCTGCAAAGATGCCTTCCATCAAACATAACTGGCCATAGTGGTTACCCCCTTTCTGAGTGGTAAGAATGAAATAAATGCAGACGATACTGTTTCAACAGGAGTTACCTTGACCATAGAGTTTGCTGAAGAGTGCACTCCTTTTAAAACTTTCTATTCACATGTAAATTCTACAGGTATTCTGAAAACAACCCAAAATGGCCAGCTTGTGGTGAGGCTAAAGAGAAAATGAAATGGTTCAATAAGCACAATATTCCCCCAAAGCACTGCATTTGGTTCTCATAAGAACTGAATAAGAGCTGTCTTGTCAGCTAACTAAAGAGGGCATTTGGTGGAACGGAGCCACTTGCAAGCCAATCCWTAAAGGCACCTCAGTGCCCAAAATGAAATAGCTGGCCCCCCCACAACAGTTGAAGGTGCTTTGCAACTCATTTCATATTCAAAGATGATTTATTGGAGCAATAAACTCCTAAGCAATTTATCCTTTGATGTTTGGCTCACAATTCTCACTGGAACCATACGCACTATGGAAACTATGATAGATAATCTGTTAAAAAAGTGCATCTGCCTCTTACACAAAGTTTCCAGCACGAAATCAAGCCTGAACTTAACAGATGGGTCCTTCTAGTATGGGATCATTTTGTAGATAATTCTTCTCCCAAATGTCCTCAAACGCTTTTAAATTTTCCATGAGCAAACCAATGTTTATATTCAAGCTTCCCCTCTCTCTTCTTGACACCAGTCCATTTCTTGGAAAACTGCAAGATTTTAAAATTTGATAAATACTATATGAGAAAAAGTTTTCATTGATTTTAGAAACTTTTTGACTATCATGACAGCACACCTGAAAGCAGGAGGGATGACCAGAAAGGTGCTACCAAGAACACAGTTTTAGCACTGACTTGTTTGTTGTCAGAACTCAAAGTTAAAATTAGTCTCAGATCTTCAGAGTGAGTTCTGAAAGATGACATGGTAAAGAAAAGTGGTGATAGCAAGAAGTCTTGAATTATTTTCCACAGTGAAAATATGATAAATCTGTGCTTTCAACTCTCATGAATAATTTCGGCCAAAAGAAAAGGATGAGTATAAATCTGGTAAGTTTCCAAATGTGTCCCTCTCATATCCTTGCAATTTCTCAATTTAACAAACACACCCACACATATGCACAGAAGATCTGCTTCCATACTAATGAATAAAAGTACTTAGCAACAATCTGCAGTAGACTTCCTCAAAGGATCAAGAAGATTTTATCACATGTAGCTCAAGAATTTGATATTTGGTAATTTTTTTTTGCTGGCAACCTGCCATCATTAACATTGGTATCTGTTTAATGATATACAAGCTCTTCTCGTAAGTGATTTAACTTCTAAAATATACAATGATGAAAGAGCTGCTCTTTAGACATTCAAACTTTTCACTCCTAAAAATGCAAGGATAATATATGATACCTCTTCTTCTGTTATTTTTAAGAACATCTGAAGCTCTAAGGTTTTCAAATCAACCTCTGTCAAGGCTGTCCTAACAAACATCCATGTATGGGCACTACTTCACCCTTTGCATTCCTTCCTGAAAGCTATGATGACCTGAGAAAGGTTTGGTGACCCATTTCCCCGGTTCCCAGTGGTACAGTAATTCTACAAAGATACTGTATTATCTTAATGTTCATGCTTTCCTATCATTCTAAGCTCATTTTTTGTGGTTTTTAGTGGAGCTGAAATATGACCGCTGAACACTCGGCTTGACTCAGGATCCAGTCTTTTTCTGGAAGAAGGTAAAAGATCTTGCCTTGTCTTATCGTCGACTTCCTGTGGGGCCCAGTCTAGATGAATGGGCCTCAGAGTGGGACTCCTAAAAAGTTAAACAGAGTAAGGCTGTAACACAACAGCCTCCTGAAACAAGACCAGTGTCTCTCTGGAGTGACATGGACAAAAAGTGCCAGGCCCGAATCCAAGGGCCAGAACACAACCTGACCCTATCAGAGATTAAATGGATTATTAGTATTAATCCTAGTCAGACCACGGACAAGCTTTGTTTATCTTTTCTTGAAGAAGAGGGACTGTTTTGTACCTATTCCAAAAGCAAGAGACATGCTATTTATTTTTGCCACCCTGCAGGAGGAGTTTGTTTCATTATCTTAAAGCCAGGGGACTAACGTTTCTAAACCAAGGACAGGGGCTAATGCAATACTAAGAATTAAAGCAGAAAAAAAAAACAGTTTGCAGTGATCCCTTTTCCCACATGTTAACACCTCTTCCTGGCAGGTGTCCTGCTGCTCTTGGGATGTAGCTCCAGGCAAATAGGATAATAACCCCATACCACATATCCCTTCATAAAAGCCTCTGACTACAGAACAAATTCCATTGTGGGGAAAACACTCTTGCAGCACAGCCCATGCTGCAGCCAAAAGCACAGATTCTGCAGCAGATGACGATGTGATGTGGGCTGTCGAACAAGTGACAGCCTAAACGAATGAGACCTCCCAGATTTGTAATTAATTAGGTCTTTAATGTCAAGCAAATGTCACTGCTAGTGTCTACACAGATATTCTCTATTCATTTAGTAAGAAGGACATTCTCAAAAAGGTACAAGGGATTTCTGAATTAAAGACTAGAAAATACTTGCCCGCTTGAAGGAAAAGTATGATCCCTTCCTAGACTACAATGCATCTAAACACAGTCTCTGACACGGAAACACTTTCTCAAACCAGTTCATAGGTCAACCAGAAGCCCCTTCCTAGGAATTACAGAAAACGTAAGGGCTTCCTGGCAGATTTTATGCAGTGGGCCTCTTCCACTTCCAGCCAGTTCTGAGACTCCAGCACTAAGAATCATCAAATGTGAAAATTTTGCTATTTACACAAAGCATTACTGAAATGCACATTCAGATGAAAAAGTCAAAGCCAAACACTTTATTCATCTGCATTTGTCACCGTTTTTAACAAGTCCTGATAAGGGGGCTGACATATGAGTAGGATTTATCCTAGCAAATCTGAGCTGGTCACATAGCTGTTTTTATAGGTAAAGCCAGCATTTCCAGGGTACTGCTCGTCTTGTTCTGTAACAGGCCTGTGAAGTGCCTGATCTCTCCATTGCTTGACTGTAAAGAGTCATCAGGATGGTAATTCTTACACAGATATCCACACTGCAAACATCTAGCATTAGATTAGACAAATCTGTACTGACCTAAGGCAAGGTGTAGGGCAAAAGAAGGGCTCTCTCAAGACCTGAAGAACAGTAGAAGAGCACGCTGAAGACTGAGCTCGGGGAGTGAACTATTTTCAGAGGAACAGATTTGCATGATTATTCCCGTGATGAAGCTAGCAAATCTTGATAGGACCCGAGCAGCAGATAGATAGACTACCACACTTGCTTTCTCCAGCCCACAACAGAAGAATGGTACTGGTTTGGCTTGACAATGCTAAAATTAGCACTTTCTTCCAAACAAGAGCATGCATTTTGGCTGTCCAGTCCCATATGGCAGAACACTTTGCCCTCTTCTATGGGAACAAAAGATTTTGTTCTGGCCCTCAAAGCAGGTAGCTCCAAAATGTCTCCATACAGTCTTGTCTTAAAAAACCAAGCCTCTAGCAAGGAGAAAAGGTTCAGTAAGGGACGCCACTGGAAGCTTTGATTTTTAATAATCAAGGGACTCAAACTTGACATTTCCTACTCCCAATTCCATTTCGCCCCTCCAAATTAATTTTTACAGGCATTTAATCATAATGAAAAGTAAACAAAAAAATGGCAATGAGACAAGTTCTGCAGCCTGACTTCTTCCTTGCTCTATAACTTATTACAAAGCAGTTCAGTTCAACTGTGAAAATGACACAATCCAGAAAATCGTCTTTTATTCCTAGATCACTGAACAGCAATGAGAACTAATCAAAATTTAAGAAAAAAAAAAGACAAAATTATCCTTCAAATCACAAGTAGCTACAGAAAAATACGTCATTTAAACAAAATTCTTCTCTCTCTCATCCTGCTATGGGTCTTTAAGTCACTTACAGTATCTGAATATGCAGTGTTTTGAAAACACAGCATTACTGATCATCTGTTACATAGGTCCAAATATTTTGTTTTCTTAAATAGGGTCTGAGAAACCACAGAAATCAACATCTTCAAATTTCTGTTGGAAGCTGGAAAGGAGTTTAAGTTCATGGACAAATAGGGTTCATCACATGACAAGAAAAAATGTAGAATAATGGAGGATCAGTATTTTTGCATCACGTCTGAGGCCAAGGTTTCTTACTAGTTCCTAATTTCAAGATGTAGATTTTACATAGTAAATTTAGAATGGTCACTTTTGTCAACTTAGAAAGGAATGACAAATTTAATTTAATCATACGACAACTTGTTATTACTATTAACAATAGCCCTTTTAACATAAAATAACCTCAAAACAATACTGTAATATTTTCAAAGTTTCTAACACTGAAAAGGGAGAGCTCTAGAGGTAGGGGAGATGATCCAAGAGTGTGTAAGCTAACAAAAGAAAAGGTAACGAGTCTCTGTGAGGTGAACCACAACATAAGAAATGCAAGAGAAACATCATAAATATTTTTCATTTATCATGCTGAATTTCTGTTTGTAGTTCCTGTTCTTTTTTGTTCCTGTTATTTTTTTTAAGTTCCTCTCAGAAGGCAGAGAGCAAAACTGCTCAGAGAGAGACGGCTGCCATCACTCAGTGAAGAAGTCTTCACTGCAGGAAAGTATCAGCCCCTCCTCTACATCCCAAAGTAGTGACACATGAAGTCACTTATGTTGATCAGAGTCAACAAGCTTAGCTCTATCTACCTGCAGAATCAGAGCACTGGGAAGCGTATTTTCACGCAGACATGCCCAAAAGTCCTTCATTTTTAGGAAGGCAGATAGTTTTCCTCACTCTTGTTTCTTCAGCTGTTCTGGAGGAAGAACATGAAGTCCTCACACTGTGCACTGTGAATCCTTCCTGTGGACACTGGCAAAGACAATACTAAATTAATACATACTGACCCAAACCAGCTCCACCACCAGTGCCACATACCTGGGCAGGTCCTTAGGTCAGGCCATCTGTAGAGAAATCAGAAGCACATGACACACTCCAGTCCCTTTTGAGCAACCATCTGTCTTCTGCCCTTCTTTTCCCCTTTTTTATGCTGGTGCAGGTAAGAATAAAGAGAGGCTGAATCTAACATCAATCTGTGCCTCACTTTTGCCTTAGCCATGTAGCTTGACTTGGATTCTGCACGAGCTCAGCAGTGCATCCCAACAGCAGATATTAGCAGGCCCTTTTTACACTGGTGAGGTAACTTAGTAGTCATACCTAATCTTAAACAGGCTCATTGACTAAAAAAAAGTCACAATTCACTTCTGGAGACAGAGCAATATTAAACTTTGTTAAGAAGAGAAAAAGAGAGTCCCTTACTGGAAAAATGCACACCGTTGGTGCATGAAATCTTTAAGAAGCAAGGCATAAAAAAGGCTGGTGGTGATAGCAGTTACTGTATTTCTTGCAAATCTTTGGTTAAAGATTTTYAAATCACACAGTTAATTCAGCTTAAAAATGCGACATGTTTTCATCACAGATTYTTCCATGACCATTTTCCCAGTTCCCAACCAGTTCTAGGCACATCTGCACTGCAACAGAGGTGGCAAGGAACATCACTGAGAAGTTGTAATTATCCTTCACTTTCTAACTCCCTCCTCCCTGAAATTGGTCTTATCAAGTGAGTGACTATTTGCCTTGAAGCTGGTCAGAAAGGCCTGCAGTTAAAAATTCAGGACTTCTACCAGACCCTAAGAATTCAGGAGAGAACCAGCACCAGCGTTTCTTCAGTGGAAAGCAAGAATATATGCGGCAACAAAAATAAGTGACCTGTGCAGGACGGCAGCACTAAAAGGTACAAGCTCTGAAGTCAAAGAGGACAAATCTCTTTTTTTTCTCCAGTAACTTCATAAAATAAATAAAATGAAACCTGAGCACTAAACAAATATCAAGTGAAAAAAGACACTTCTGTAAGATACAGACCCAGACCAGTTTACTATTTCCAGTATGAAGCCTCTAACGAAAAAAAAATACTTCACCCATATTACAGACCCTAAACATCTATCACTTTCAAAAAAGCCTTCTTGTCTTCAGTTGCTTTCCTGCAGGGGCAGAATTATCTTTCAGAGGACTCTGGACCAGAAATGACTATTAGTGTGCTGCAGTCCCATTACCAGAATAAATGTGTTCTGGATCCTTCTTTATCTGAGTGGTGAGAACTTTTATCTGGCTTTCTTTTTATGGATTTCTTTATCCAGGAAAGCTTCTCTGGACACTCTCTCTCTCTCTTTTTTTTTTTTTTTTTTTAATCTCCCCTTCACTGGTTTCTGCTGCGACCTACCTACAAAGTAGGGAAGATTAGAAGCACCTTAACTGTACTGGAAGATTCCCCCCCTCCTCTTTTTTTTTTTTTTTTTTAATACAAAAGACTCTTTAGAAGAGAGAATGGCAGTCTGTGAAGACAGATGTAAATCAAGGACTGCTCATCGTTCTAAGGAAAACAGAATCCCAAAGGCATATATTACGTGCTTCAAAAATGGGCTTCCTCTGCTGTTCTGAAAAAAGAAAAAAACATTGACAGCGTTTTACCCTCACAGTTACTACAGAACTAAACAAAAGGGTTGCTGCAATTACAAGTAACTAAAGAAAGCACTCAACATGCGACAGCTAAACTTAAGCCGTTCCTTCTTTCTCCTTGTTATTAAAAAACTATGCACAAGAAGTGTTTTACTGTGTGCTTCAGAAAGTTGATGAGTCATTTAAAATTCATAAGCGCTAATAAGATAACACATCCAGCTTATCCTCCTGTTCAATATTAGTGTTTATGAGATCTGTAGATTGGAGATAATAAGAAAAACAACAGAGAAAAAACACAAGTTTAATAAAATGAAAATCAGTGACTCACAGTAGGTATCAGGAGCATGTGAAGAAGGGGAAAAGCCTTCATTTAATGCCACTGCTAGATAGGTCTGCTTTCTCAATAACTTCTACTATTTAAAGTATGAAGCAGTACAAAGCAAGATTATTTTTTCTTATCATATACAGGAGATACTGCTGTAACCACATATGAAGGTATACATATAGGGTATAACAGGGAGAAGCTGTGGGATGCGATTTAAGTAAGAGTTGGTGCAGGAAGAGAGATGACATTATACAGAAACATGCAGCCTAACTTTGGTATAATAAATCCTTGTTAGAGCTAATCTGCATTTACAGCAATGCCAAAAAAAGCATACTTTTCCATTGTTAATAAAGATTATTACACCATATGTTTACACAAGCAAGATCCAGACCCAGAAATCATATTTTTGTGCTTTTCTCAAATGCATTCAATATTTCGCAAGTGTATTGCTTAACAATTTTGCAACAGCATAATATGCATTAGATTCATATATCTCACAATATATAGAAATACTTCAGATATTGATCAAGGTGAGGTAATCTCGCTAAAAATACTCTGTGATGCAGTCCTAGTCACACACAGTGTTTCTTCAGTATTTTTTTGCGGGAAGCTGCAAAAAGCTTATTGAAGTGAATACCTCACTGAAACGGTGTCCCTGCGGGTTTATTGTAGTGAGGTCAGCCGGCACATTATAGGTCCACCTGAAGCATCCCATTCCTTCCTCTTCAGGAGGCTTTGGCTTACTGCTCCCTGACACAATTCACATGCTCTCCATCAGCAAGAACTCCCTACAACTGTATTTCAACCCGTTTTAGCAACCTTGTAGTACAGTGAAGATTTCTCCAAGATGTTCTCCAGAGAGTCTACTCAGTCTTTTCTCCTGTCTGGTACGGAATAATATAATTCTTCTGAACTCAAGAGGAAGAATCAAAACTCTATCAAAATATGAAGAAGCCAGCTACTAAGTCTGGAGAAGCCCTTTAGGTGCCTATCTAAGACTCAGAAGGATTAGTTTTATTTAACATTGTAGTATTTATAAACTACTGTGCTGCACTAAAATCATAAATATTATCTTTTATAAGGCTGATACTGACAGCCCACTAAAAACTTGGCTGTCGAAGGTCTCCAGGCCTTTGGGCTACTGCTCCAATCTTCCTGGCGTCAGGCCGTCTGGCAGGAGCTGGTGGCTGCTCTCTTGGCCAGGCAGCCACCAACATGGGCAGGGCATCTCCAAAAGAACAGGCAGCTGCTCCCCATGAAGCCACATCTGTACTTCGTTTGATGGAGGGAAAGCTGCTCATGGAAGACCTCTTTTAATAGACAACCAGTTCTTGGGAGTGGGAAGGACAGTGAGGAGGGAATTAAAAAAGACCACAGAGCTGTTAGGTTCAAGTTTGTTAGTGGGTACATATTTTGCTGTTTGATAACTATTTCAGTTTACGTTTGATTAAATTAGTATCTTTGTTTCCTTGGTCAGCAGCAGTGCACTCCCAGATAACTGGCTTACTTCCAGGAAGGATTTCAATAATTGAATTAGGATCAGCAAACTTGTATAATACCCAGTTGCAAACAATGGTTTTTAGTCCTGTATTTCTATAAGCACAAAGATACTATAGAATTAAATAATCTGAGAGCTGACAAACTTAAATATGTTAGTGGAGCAGTCATGGAAAGGGCAGACTGAAGAATGAGCGGTAGTGAGATCTGCTCCTGGCAGGGTCTGAGCGAAGAAGCCAGTGGCTCCACATGCCCAGAGACAGCACCTCCAGCCCACGTTCACACATCCTGTTGCATGAACCACCAAGGTGACCGCCGAGCCAGCGGAGTGAGCCAGAGCTACGAAGGGTGAATAGAGGCAATAGCTGCTGCTGGGCCAGTACGCCGGGACGTAACGCACGCCTCTCCAACCCAAATCTCAACAGGTACCCAGAGCATCACCACGTTGAACGGCGATGGAGGGATGAGGTGCTGTGGGACTCGGACCATTTGCTAAGCTAGCTGCATCATTGCTGCTCATATGAGATCCGTTATCTGCCCACCGTTACTCTGCCCAAAGCCCCCTCCCCCCCCCAGGAGTGGCCAGCAAGAGCAAGACTGAAGGTCTGTGTAACCTTCTTCAAACAGAGAGATCATTTAGTCTTAGTAAAAAACAAACAAATACCATCCCCCAACTTTTTACTCTCCCCAGTATCCGACGAAAGGCAACCAAGCCTTTCTCACTTAATTTTTCAGCTGCCTGTCAAGAAAAGCTTTGGGTCACCTCCTAACATCTTTCCTTGCAAATACTCAAGGTATTTCAACTGCCCATACTCTCCTGAAAACAACACCACAAACTTGCTGTCTGCTCTCGTGGCCTTTCCCCCMCACACACAATTAGTTTGTGACAAACAGAAAACATTTTTTTTTTTATCACTGAAGACAGGGAGATCAAACGGCCTACGCCACTCATCCTGATTATGCCAAAGAGGCTTAGCAACCCACTGGACTAGCTGAAGACAACTTTTGTAGTGCAACAAACTCAGTGCAAGGTTTTTTTAAAAAACGCTACATGCATCTCAGTGTTCTTCACTGGAATTTGGGAAAAAAAGGGAACAAAATAAAGCAACATTGAAATAATGGCAAAACCACTCATGAGGCCTGTAAGTAACTCCTTTTAAAAACTAAAAAAGCTCCCACTCTGCAGACATTTTGCAAAAGCAGAAACGCTATCTGATGAAAAATGATAGAAATAATTTGACTTGCTCTGCTCTATATTGCTGTAACAAAATCTAACTCTGGTTGACAAGTTTTTTTTAATATAGTTCTGGTGTTTTTCTCAGAACAAAGACACCAGAGAAAGAGGATGGTCTGAGAAGCTTAGCTTTCTTCTGTCTTGAACTCAAGAGCAATTCATTTTGTTAGCTCCTCACCCTTTCTATTCTTATCCTTCTACCCAAGTAAAATACATAACCAGCAGTACTTATAAAGGAAAGCAAGGAGGAGAGGGACCATCCTTGTAACTATGGTCTTTTGTAGTGCATTTATTTTTTTCCGGTGTTTATTTTTAACTGTTTTAAACACTCAGCAAAATCATCTAATTGATACCAGCCGGGGCCCCGCAGCTCAGCCGCCTCCTGGGGCGGCGAGGCCGGGCCGGCAGCGTGCTCCGCCGAGGTGGAATTTGCCTTCAAAGGGCTCGCTCGGAGCGGGCCAGCGTCTCTCACGCCGTGCTGACCTTACCCGGGGGCTGTCAGCAGCACGAGSTGTGTCAACATCTGGAAGGGCAGCAGAAGCACCACCTTCTGCACAGGGATTCTCATGCTTTCGCCTTAAAGAGATCGGTCCTGCACTCACCGCGCTGAGATTTGCACCTCGGTCACCATCGTCTCCAGCTGCAGAGTCGGCGTGGAGGGCGAAAGCGCGCCACAGCTGTAGCGGCTCCTGCCAAACCTTCAGCCCGTGCTTTCTCAGATCGCAGCGCACACTGCGGAAGACTCCTACCCTTGACCAGCCGCCCACCGCTCCTCCCCTGCTCTCTCGCTGAAGTCTTTTGCCATCGTGAAGGCTGCCGTGACTTCAGTAACGCATGAGCCCTTAGAGGTGGGCTTTCATGCTGGCATTTACAAGAGTCAAAAAGACAAAATATGCAGTCATTTCTGCCACAAGTTATAAACAGAAGTATAAAAGAAAAGGGAGGGAGAGACCCTACCCTGAGACCAAACTGAATGCCAGGCCACTGAGGTGGTCTCTCTAGATTAAAGCAGAGCTGGGCTGCTGGGTTTTATCCCACTTAAACTCATCATTCCCTTGCTTTATAGGTTTGTATTGGATATGTTACCTGATACACTACACAGTATTTTTTGTGTGCCCAATACTATTAATAGARCAATTTGCTTCCTCTGCAGAATTTGTCTAGCACTGCATTACTGGAAATCCCCTCACCAGAGAGGCTCCTTGGAAAGGACCACACAACATCTTGGTGCTCTGCAAGCTACCCTGACTCTGCAACCCTACCAAAACTACCATCTTAAACTGACCTGATCAGTGCTTTTCCCTACAGTCACTGCTAAAAAAACAACTTCTTGCAATGAGGGTTGCTAGAAAGCCAGAAACCCAACATCTATACAGGAACTGGCTTGTGATCTCCAGAGCAGCAGTAACTACATTCACAAAGTAATGCAAAAAATAAAACCCAGTATAAAAACCTTCAAAAGACTACTGGTATCAGCCCGGAAGCACTGCTGTTGTGAGTGGAAAAGCTGAGGAAAAAACTTAYTTTCCTTGAAAAATCCAACATTTTCTTGAAAACCTCTCCCAATGCCCTGCAGCATTTGGCAGAAGGTTCCTAGATAATAATGAGGATCTCTGCAGCTGCAGAGATCCCTCTTCCTCCAAGGGAACTCCTCAAACTATGAGCATTGCTGGAGACTGTGACTCCTTCCTTCCTACCACGTAAAATACCTTTCTATGATGCACAGTAACAGGCAATACCATATTTTTCTCCAACAAAAGGCAAAAACTAAGGAAAGATCAGATACAACACCAATCAGGAAAAAGGTGACATTTCTTACCCAAACAAGACTTTAAAAGATGTACTTTTTTTTGGGGAGAGACAAGTATTTACTGGTTTGTTTCACCTTTGCTTTGCTTTCCAGGTTGTGATCATCTCCTCCTGAAGTTGTGCAAAGCTTGTACTTCACCACAGGACAGGATTTTAACATGTCGTTACAGGCATCCCATCATATCTTTTCATAGGACACTAAAACTTTGTGCATTCTCACTGAAAATATGCTCCCTACTTCTAAGAAGGCATCTTTTTCCAGCTTTTAGCAACTGATTTCATTATACTTTTTTCAGAAAAATGAAGAATCAAGGTCTCTCACACATCTTCTCTCCAAGTCCATGCAAGCTGTGGCCATGTCACTATTAGTTTCTTATTAGACAAGCTAAATATTTAAAGAAACAAGCGGAATAAACACACAATATCATCTTACTAGAGGTAGTACATGGTCACAAAACAGATTCCAAAAGTTGCCATCAAAATTCCCGCTCTATTCATGTAACTGGTAGAATTTAGTTTCACAATTGAGTTTTAGAAACCCATCATAATAATAGATGTGCTATGCAAGGTGCCCTTCCTGCTTTGCAGCTGATGTAGTCTGCCTACCCAGAGTAAGTGGGCAGTGGTGTCATACACCACGCAAGATTGCCATAAATTTCAGAAGGAAGACCTGATCTGGTTTGGGTCCAAGCTACAAAGAATTCGTCCCATCTAAGGATATCTGTTTATGTGGTGTAACGAATATGAGTTGCTACTGTGTAAATAACTGCTTGATTGTTTTTCCTGTTAGTAACTCAACACGAGGAGAACAACTTTTCTGGCTGATTTTTAAAAAAAGCTCAGAATTTTTCTCACTGAAGTTACATGGCAAAACAACTCGTATTTTTATTTCAAGTTCAAGAAAATATTTTCTTTGCACTGGAATGGCTATTCCCTGGACACACTTTCTAAAGGCACAGGAAACAGAGGGTAGCAGCTGTGGTGGCAAAGTGCTAAGCTATTCCTCTTAAGTGCATAAATAACCACCTGAGCCAGATCTGGAACCAGGACAAGTGCCCTAACCACTGGTACGTTGGCACTCTCACCTTTTATTCCTCTGGCTCAGCAAAAATTTAAGTYTTTTACTTTATCATTTCAAAGGAATATAATCAAAAGGAGAGATTGGAGTAATATATCCCCAAATATCCTTTATTTTGCAGATCATGTTACTCTCTTAAAAGATGACTGATGTGGCTTCCAGTACTTTTGGCCTTGAACCCATTCTCCATTATCATCTGTGAGCACCCTAATCACAGGGTAATTGGTAAAAGCAGAACAATTACTACTTTAGCCTGAAGGCTTTTTCCATCCAAACCTATTCAGCAAATCATCCCAAATTTCCAAATAGTTTCAGGATGACAGAAACCACTTTTTTCTGGCAACGTATTTTTCAAAAAAAAAAAAAAAGTTCAACTCTGTTCTTAATGAAAAGTTGGAATGGCTGTATTCAATAAACTATATAATTTGAAAAGTACTTTTTTGATGGTTTATGTGGATCCACAAAGAATGTTAAAAATCCATAGAAACACTTTCAGGTTAAATGTAAGCTGTTCTACTCTCTGCTAAGATGAAACAAAATTACCAAGAATTTTAAGATATTTGAAGTTATTGAATATTTTTAGGGATTCCTTTTCCAGGTAGAATTAAAGGCCTAGGCACATGGGGTCTTTACAACACTTAACCAGTTATTGTGTGTCAGCTGATCTGTGGTAACCTAACCATATATATTCTTAAACCTAAATAAATGCAAGGTAATTTGATATAAATTAGCCTACTCTCATTGCAATCTAACCTAAATCAAATTAGTTTGCATTTGCCATAGACTAGCTATTGCCAACACTTTCTTTACTAAAATATAGTAAACTACTAAGGAGGAGGAATTTGATGAGGCAACTGACATCTAACCTATGCCAAACTCATAATTTCATTAAGTTTCAATTGACTTTTCTAGACTCTAAATGCTTTACYTAAAAGCCATAATGCTCTTGTAATTTATTTCTCTTCTCCCACCACATTACTGATATATACTACAAAGTTTAACTCGAGTTTAACATTTGTTCTTTGCTATTAAGGAACAGTGTTTAATGTTACTAAACAAAATTACAAAGTTCTCAAGAACATTTTCAGTTAGCAAAATGACTATAAATAGAGAAATCTCATTACAAAGAGCTGTTTGAAACTTACACCAACCAGATAATGACAAAAATGCTTAATGCTAATTTGATTCATGCTCTATTTTAAGGAAGAATGTTAGTCCTGCAAAAGATACCACTTACTCTAATTTCAGTCCTGTAAATGCCTCAGTATGGAAAGAAAAAACCCTGAGGAGRGTTGCTTTTAAGCAAAAAATGCTATAGAAGAAGATGGGAAGAAAACGAAAGTGGAATATGTTGCAACTATTAAAGCAAAATGCTCATAGTCAATTGCCAGGAAAACAGACCTTATAATTTTCACGTTGTGCACCTAGTGCTTTTAGGCCTAACATCTTCAGCAGAGCAATTGCTCACATGAAGCTTTTCTGCAAAGGTAATCATTTCACCAACATTCATATGTTTATCACAACTCAGGCATTAGTTGGTGGTTTAGTGGTGGTCAAGGTGGACGGCCTTGATTTAGTTTTAACGGCTGTAGTCTTAATGTACGCATTAATGTGAATATTACATTAAGGAAAAAGTTCTACATCAGCTACTTGAGAGAAAACCTGAAATATATATATATATGTGTGTGTATATATATATATATATATGTATGTATGTATGTATGTATTAGTTCTACATCAAAACTAAAATAAATGGTTTTCTTTCTTGTTTATAGATGTCACCTTTGTAAAGCCTAATACCTAATTATAAAACTCACAGGCGTAGTAAGAAATAAAGGCCAAGTGCTTGCATACTTTGCATGAGGAGGAACTTATTATATGATACAGAGGTGATCAGGTAAGAGATTTGTCTTTTGCTCACCACAGGGAAATTTTCACGTGCTGACCTACGTGCTGACAGGGCTGCATATGGATCCACAGAGGAGACTGCTTGGCACAAAATACCCCTCACAAAGTGGCTGCTTCAGGACGCACTCGTGCTCCTTAGAACCCAACTGAAGAGCTTGGGTCCATAAAACGTATTTATATGCAAGATGTTAACAAAAAGTTAGACTTTTACATTAGCAGGATCCACTGCTAATTTTCCTAGCAATGCATTTGCTAGGAAAAGAAATCTCCTCAAGTGAACTGAAAAATGCCCTTATTTCTAATAATAGGAGAGAAAATTACAGTTGGCAAACTCAAGAGACAATTAAGCCAGTGTTTCAGAGGACTCCACATCACTGCCAAAATAAATAYTCAGATAAAAGAACAGAGCTTCCACTCCCTGCTTCCTTATTAATTGTGTTTTATTCTCTGGCCATTACAAATAGGTTTGCAAAATWAACTACAAAAGTATATGTGAGTCTGTTCTTTTGATTCGCGCTTCACTGTTGTTTCTGAGGATGCTCCCAAGTGCTGAAGTAAAAGGAAAAAGGATTACAATAATATGCACATCTGTAAATAATGTAATAAAAAAGTCTCTGCACATGCAGGTTAAACGAGGACAAAGCGAGAAGCTCGTGGTACAAGGGACCGCAAGGCTTCTCCCTCCGCCTTCCAGAGGCCAGGATCTTCRCGGCGCTTTATTAGCTGGTTAACGAGGTGTGCGGCAACTCATCGGGGGTTACGACGGCCTTTCGCTCCACCTCGGCTGCGAGCGCTTCCCCGCGACAGGCAAGGAGCCGCCCCGGCGGCTAGCATCCCAGGGCAGCAGCGCGAGCCACCCCGTCCGCCCGCGGAGGGGATGCAGCAGCACGCCCAGGGCAGCCGGAGGGGCCGCTTTTTGCACGTCCTCCCGCGTTTTCATGGGGCGCACAGGAGTCTCGCTACCGAACAGCRTCATGCGAGAGGCGGCTGCTATTCCTGAAAATACATGCGTGCCTTGGGGCAGCCCTCGACCTACAAAAATGCTTTTTGAGGCCTCAGGAATCTGTAACTTGAACGTCAGCAGTGCAAAACTTCTTTCAGAGAAGGCATGGCCTCAGGCCTAGGTATGACTGGTACTGTTCAACCCCATAGATCACAAATACTAAAACTCTTAAGTTTGTCCTGGGTACTGGAAAACGCTCTCCAACCTGTGGCATATGGGAGCAGTGGGTAGAGCCCGCTCAACCTCCACTGCGAGGCAAAGGTAGGAAACCAGAGCAGGTGACCCAAGAGTCTCTCAAGCCCGTAGCTTACAAAGACCAAGTGGAGGCTGAGGATGGTGGATGCACCATGCTGGCTACGTGCAGGTGAAGGTGGGTGTCTTGGTGTTTGGTTTGCAGCTTTACAATGCTACTGGATGGCACAACCCAAAGCAGACACTCTTGGAAATGAGGAATGTTACAGAAGAGGCAATTTTTCAGGAGTGTCCCCTTTTCTGACATCTTCACTTTAGACCAGCACCCTATGAAAGAGATGAGGCTGGTCGGATATATGCACTGTGAATACTTCATATAATAAACAGTAGCTACAATTTTGTCACCATCATGAAAATCCCGTGACCTGCAAAAAAAACCCTACAGCTGGAAAGAACATGATTCCTAAAGAATGCAATGGAAATGTGAGTTCACAGACTTTCTAAAGGACAGGTCTGCTTCAAGAGAGCAAAGAAAGACATGTTACACTTATTATATTGTGGCTTTGGAACCCAACTCCAAGGAAAAGGGAATGGAGGGCTGTATGAATCCTGTGGGGGAGAAAAAAATAATAGGAAAAGAGGTCTGATGTAAAGTAGGAGAGATCTATTTTCATCTTGATCAAGAGGAGAGTACTGTATCATAGAGAGGGTCTGATCGCCATTTCTATCACAAGGATGGAGAAGTGATAGCTAAAAAAGGTCTCTAGGACAAGGTAAGCCAGTCCTCTGCAGATGAGCTTTACAGTCAAATATAATTCCGAACCGTATTCTTTTTTTTTCTTATGTAGTAAGTGTGCATTCTAATTTTGTAATCAAAAACCTAAATTTTCTAGAATAGTCTTATCTTATTTTGATCTTCTTCCTTCCTAGTTACAGGGTGATCTCAAAGGAGTAAGAGGCACTGAACTCTGCTCACCAGGGAGAGTGCATACACTCTCAGAGAAACCAAGCATCCTATGCATAAGCATCTAGTACCGCTTTTAAGTGCACTTTAGGGTATCTGAAACTTCCCCAGGAGCTAACAGAATGACATTTACCCTATGCCTGTGCTTTGCTGGACTGGCAACAGATGGGATAACCAAGAGCATCTCAAATGGCACTAAACATCTATGCAGCCCAACCATCCCTCTCAGTGCCAGGATCACAAAAGAAATGAATCTGAATTTCAAGTAGCTGAATGTGCTCTTTTTGCTATGAAACTGGAAAGGTCATTTTAAGAGCAAATGGCAACAGTGCAGAGTCAGAGTGAAAATTCACCTATGGCAGGTATAAATCTGTGGCCTTTTGGCAAACAGCTAAAAATGGTTTATAAGTTAAAGTTTACCTCAAAACATCTTTAACTTATCAAACTGTTAAATGAGACAGCAAAAGAGGGAACTCCAATGGTATCCTGATGGATAAAGCTCTTCCAAGGGGTAAATACCGCTGCCCTTCCTGCTGGGAACATCCATTGCAGCTCGCTCTGCCAGTGCACTTTTGAGCCCATTAACTGGAAGCTGATGCTGCTGTTAACGATTAAACTCAAAGCTAAGGTTTATGGATAGCTAAGTTTAACAGCATTTCTCACCTGACCTGCATGCTGTGCTCTCCCCATGCCATCTGTGCATGCCACTTGCCAGACTTTCACAGCCACTATAGGAATCAGTTTAGCTACAAACTGTGCACAGATGTCAGAATTATGCATAGTTCAATGGTGAGACGAAAACAAAGATACGGTGCAAAAAAACAAGGGGATTGCAATGTTAAAGATTAACATATAGTAATGTATAAAAAGCAAAACGATTACTTGAATTTTACAAGAAATGTATCTCATTCTGTGTTTTCTAATAGTAAGTAATAGGGGATAAAATGAAGCCAACAGGAAATAGCATTTAACAATGATTCTCAAAAAGAAATTTCATTTGCTCGGTCCTGGCCTGCGTCAGATTAAATTCTTTTTTAAATAAGGTCCAAAATGACCTTTTTCAGAGTGATTAAGATGGCAAAGGAAGCAATCTTAGGGATAGAAAAAAAGATCAAGTAAGTGAAAGAGGCAGATGTGCGTGAAACTGAGCAGTGCCTCCGCACTGTGACATTTTCAGAAGGTAACAAGACATGCCACGCTGTTGTTGGCTTTGTCTGATATTATTTCTGCCTCAGGTGGAGCAGGGAAGGTAGAGGGGCACGTTATGCTGCACCTCCAGGGAGAAGGRAAACATTTCTTTCTGGAGAGGCTAATGCAGCCCTTTTTCTCACTTTCTGGACTATTTCCTGCAACTGCCATCACTGCTTTTAGACCCAGTGTAACATTTTCCTTAAGTCTCCTCTGCATCAAACAGATTCAGCTTCTGCAGAAGTCAACTAATTCATATTCCTCATCAACACACAGAGTGACTTGATGCTAAAACCTTTTACTCGGTTATTGAGAGGACAAAAATTATYTGCCTACTGGTCTGGGTTTATTTAGAAAGACCTGCAGTTCTCATGAAGTCACCAGCAGTATCGCTCTCCACATGACGATGCTCTATACATGAGGGTGGAAGCAGTCCTCCGTGCTGCCCTGAGGGGTCCACCCACTTCTTGCCAAGGTCTGTGCAGCAGCAGCACTGCGGACATCAGAAGAGGGTTAAAGCTTGACCAGCTTGTCCTTCAGCTCCCATTTCAGGACCTGGATCCCTTTAGTTCAGGCTAGCAACCTGCTTGCTAGGGGGTGTGACACGCAGGTCAGCAAGACCACATTGCACAAATGCAGTCACACCATCCAAATATTTTGTGTACCCATTCATTTTGCTGAAATGCTCGTGTCAACACAGAAGCAATCCCAAAGCAGCTAAAGTGCTCCAAAGTTCTTAAAACGAAACGGTGGGCTCTTTCAATCTGCAATGCTTTCGTTTCAAAATGTTCTTTCCGACAAGGCAGAAAATATTTGAAATAAAGCCTCTCATTCAATCTGAAATAAATGCATTTATTGAATATAATCTGGTATTCACTGAAAAAATGCTGTACACGTGACTTCAATGGACTTTCTTCTGAATTTATGGAAATATCAACAAATCAGTAATGCTGGAGGCTCATGTTGAACACCATGAAATTCCAGAGCTGCCAGTATCAGAGATTGTAAAATGTCTTAAAAAAAAAAGCGCAGCTACAGTTAGAAGCTTTCCCTGTATTCCTTGCAAATAAAAGCACTACCAGAAACAACTGGAGTTACCAAACATATTCAGTAAAAATTGCAAACCATGCAAAGCAGCCTAGCAATGGCAAAGACCTACTTTGTAACTGGACCCATTCTGAGACTGTCCTGGTTGTCACTTGATTTATGGGAAAGTGACATTCCTTAAGGAGGACTATCTGTAGAGGGGGAAGAAGCTGGGGAAATGGWAGGTTTGTTTGTTCATTCTGTAACTTAATTTTGAGATAAAATTCATAGTTTAATGACTCTTCCCAGTTTGAAGACAAGATCCAGAAGGAGCCACGGCCAGAGGCAACTGCTGCCTCTAGCTTGTGATAAGCTGCCAGCTGCCAAAAAAAGAGTTTGTCTTTTGGTGTGCCTCCTCTGTGCCCATGAGGAATCGAGGAGGTGTCCATGACTGCTGCTGCTGCAAGGGACACTTGGTCTGACGACACCCCGAGCAAGAGAGGAAGCGAGGGAGGATTTGGTGCATCACTGGCAGTTRGTGCAGCGCTGCCAAGGCTGAGTACTCCAAAACATGATGTAGGCTCAAAACCTCGAAATTAAACAGACAGCTCCAYGAGAAACAACACAGCTGCCTGCAGATTTGTGTCATTCAGCCCTCTCCGCGCACAGCACAACCAGCTAGATGCTGCACGCACATGTCAGGGGCTGGGAGCTGCCTGCTGAGACATTATCAGGAGCGGAACGGTAACTGCCTTTGCCCACGTATGGGCACTAGTTTGGGTCTCTCTTCTACCCAGAGGTTGATTTCTACAAAACTCATGGGAGCTTCACCCCCTCTGTCGGGTCTGGCTGAATTGGATATATTCAGTAAGAGGGCAAAATGACAGACAATATGATCATATAAGACTCATTTACACAGGAAAATAGGCTAGAAATGAATACCTTTGGTAGTTTTTATTCGTCCTTAGTTTTCCACATACTTTCTACAACCATAAGCCCCAACAAATAGCTTTTCATTTTAACTGACAGCTGCAGTTCTCACATACACATATCCCCTTATGAGCCTGRGCCTCAGGACAAGCAACTAAGCACCATGAGAACCGCAGAAACTTTATGAAGGGTGGCAATGGATGTGGGCAAGAGGCAGCATCACACAAGGTCCTTTTCCAGCCCTAGGGTCCCTTGGCCAAGTGAACCTAACATGTTACAGAGTTGGGGGACGGTGGGGAAGCAGCACAACCACCACTCCGTGTCGTGTTCTGCTCCCCTTCAGGACAGCAGCTCCAACCACTAGCCGAAGTGGACTGTCTATAACCTCCGTAAATCAGTTTTGGGGACTAGAGTAAGACCAGCGGACTGATACGAGGCTGATGTTGCCAGCACAAGTGACATTTGTACTGTGACACTTCAGAGCTGAATGGCTGGGAATGGCAGAGGCAGATAAGCCTCTTTACACACTTAAAAAAAAAAGAGGAAAAAAAATATGTAGAATTTGAAGGAGATGGCAGTCCCAAAAAGGGGGAAAAAAAGAAAGGAGAAATACATGGAAAGGCAAGGCAAAAAGGGAGTCTGTAAGTGCAGTGGAGCCTAATGTATCACAAGATTAATGCACTTGTGGTCAAAGCCAGATTCTCGTCTCATCAGTGAAAATCAGGAGAATTTACGGCACTTTCAGGAGAATCAATCCACCAGCCTATGATAAGGGCATCCAGACCAAGGTTTTGTAATTCTTAATCTGCTTTTCATAAATGATTTGTGACTTATTTCTTCAGTGAGGCAAAGACAGGCCAATCTAAAAATAAGTTCTGTGAACAAAATCACAGAGTTGCATTGGGATCTTAAGAACTTGACAATTTTTAGATTGTGGTTCAAACAATCTCTTCTCCTTCAACACAAAGAAGCAGTAAAATATTTTGCTGAAGCCAGGTCACATAATACATATGTTTGATAGAATTATGTGTATATTTAAAACACCATGTTTTAATAATGTCAGGAAGCCTCATTTTCAAACAAGAAAATCCTAAATGATTAATGAGGTGAAACATTGCTCATAACYCAAGTTTTCTTTTCCACCTGTGCCCCTCCTTAAATTAAGTAAATATGGTTAGTTTTTATTTCCTAGAGATGCTGTGCCAAAAACTGAAAAGTAATAATACGAGAAAAGTCTTTCTATGCAGATTCTCATCCAAATGAATCTTTCAAGCACACTGGCATGGACAATATTTTACAATAGTTTAGAAGGAAAACATGAATTTTATTTTATAATAAAACTCCCCATGAAACATATCTTCATATAGTACTGCTAGGGACAGTATTAATCAGAACATTTGTTGCCTGATCTTTTTTGCTGGTGTAAGAAAACGCTATTATTTAACTTGCTGGAATGGCTACTTTAAATGTTTTAATCAGGCACAATTGCAAAAATTTCAAAATTCCCACACCAGCAATTATAGGTTTATAACCTCTTTAAAATCACCCTCCAGAGAAACAACTTGGTCCTCCTCACATAYCCCTTCTCATTATTACCAGCGCTGATGGGACAACAAACCGTAAATGCTCCCAAGATTTTCACGCATGCAGAGCTCTTAGCTCTGAAGTATTTACAGCTTTAATTGAGACAGGCACAAAGAAAAAGACTGGGAAAAATGGATTCAATACCAGTTTTTCCCATTTTTAGGCCAGTTTCCAAAGGAAACAAGGCTAATTCACTTTTTACCATCTCCCTGCTAGTCCTTCCTCACCAATGTTTGGACACATTGGCCAGTATCAACCAAATCTGACAGGAGGAACAGAGCTCTCCAAGCTGTGATATTCACATAAATTTTGTAAAATCCCTGGCTGGAGAACAGGAGCCCAAGTAGAAGTGTCCACAGAGGGAAAAACCACAAAGTGAGTGCAGCAGAAGCCTGTTTAACCCGCTGGCCTGCCGATCGCCGTGCTTACACCAGCCAGGCAATCAGCATCCACGTACCTCGGGACCGACAGGACCTGCTGCTTTTTCGCCCCCCAGGCAGCTAGGGCAGAGGAGGGTGCTGAGCGCCGGGCGTACGCGAAGGGCCCGCAGGACCGAGCGAAGGAGTTGAGGAGGAGGAGGAGGGGGAGGGGGAGATTTAGAAAGTAAATTCAAGGGAAATCTGACTTCATTAGCTCTTTTTCTCATGGAAGAGCTCGTTATTTTTTTATAAACAATTCAGCCCTGCTTTTTGAGTCTCTGTCCCTATGGCTCTGCACACTGTAAACAGCCAATTAGGAAACAAAAACGCTGCTATCAAACACGTGTGGGTGTGCGTATACGTATACACACACGAGGCGCCCGGTCCCGGCACCAGCGGCATCCAGTCTCACCAAACGTCCCCTCACGCGTGCGTGAGGCAGCGCGAGAGACACGCACGCCCCGAGCTCCTGTGTTGGATCCACTACACAAAAGCCGAGGCATCTGCTGCGTCCTCCAAGCTACGTCTCCCTCGCGGCTGCACAGAGCTCCCCGGCTCGAGCTGCCGAGACTTTGGTATCAGCAGACACCGTCACCTCGCTCTTGTACTTTATAAAGCACCGTTATTCTTCCCAAGCAGGTTTTCCCCAACACGCATGGTCGAGATAACCATCTGATGATACCCAAACCCTTTCCCTTTCCTCACCGTGCTCCCCTTTCACCGTATTTTTGGACCATAAATTGTAGCTACTGCTGGGAACCAAAAAGCACCGGCCGCCAGCGACACTGACAGCTAGCAGGAGCCCCCAGCGTACGTGCACGTTAATGGAAAGTTAGCCTCCCGATGGAGGGTTTACAAATGAGCCTTCTCCTTGCATAAGCAAAATGTTTAATCACAGGCATTTTATCCATGTAAAACCAACCAGATAACACGGAGAGCAAGGACCTTTGAAGTATTTACGAATAAATTAGAGTCCTAAAGCCTTCTATTGCACAGCGATAAGGAGAGAATTCTCACATAATTTGCCAAGGCATGCGGAGCAACTGATTTTATCCYGGCTGAAAAAGGATCGGTTTGTACACAAAGGAACAAAGCAACAAAATGCAAGCTATAGCTGTATACAGATTTAAAGATAGATACTGCTAAACACGAAAGCAGTATGCAATAAATTAATGTGACAAAGCAATTATTTCAGCATAAGCACTAAAACAATGAGAAATCTTTATCAGCCAAACCTAAGAGCTATAAACATAGACTGATAGACTGATTGATAGCAGTGAGTACTTTTTTAGCCATTCACTATCGTATGTTATGACAACAGTCAAAGCTGTATATAAATACAAAACAGCACTTTCACGTTCAACATGGATGAAAACGCTTCTCTTTTCTCTTGGTTGCAAATCTGTTTAATTTTCTCATAAACTGCAAGTTTGGGTGTAACCTGAATGTGAAAATAAATGGCTTTATTTTGTTGCCTCGGTGCACTTAGTTTAATGAAAAAGAAGCATGACTTAGTGCGAAGGTCACTGTTTACAGCATGCACAACAGCAGAGAGGTGAACAGAGTGCTGGGACATACCTACCGAAATGTGGCCTTGAAATACCTGAAAAGTAACCCAATGAATATATACAGTAGGATCACAGTAGTACTGAAATACCAGGGAGGTCTGGATGGTGTCTCTCTGAATTTGTCACCATCTGAGCAAAAGAAAGCAGCAAGTGCCAGACAAGCAATGCTGTGGTTCACTGATGTGAATCATCAGTTCAATACCTTTGCCCTGGAACAAGCCCTATCTCCCTAACTTGGATCCTTCACACAGGTTTACAAAACTTTTTAAAGCAGAAAGTAAAACAACTTCAGATGATGAAGCAGTGACTGAATAAATGTGCTATAAAGTAAACTGCATGTCTTCATAAAGCGTGGCTGCAGGGGCAGGTGCTTTTGGCACACAAATACTTCTAACCAGGTTATGCTGGTGCATCTATCACCRTGGCATGCAAGCAACATTCAGCTTGTCAGCCACATTCACAAGGGCGTAGCAGCCACTTTGCACAGTTCACAAACATACTCTAGCCCTAATCCCAACCCCTTCGTTTAGGAAGAAACTACAGTGTTGTAGCCCTTCTACATTACAATCTTTGAAGACTGTTAGTGAGACTGCAAATAAAAGGGAATACTACAATAAAGTGATGCTGCCTTCTAGTCTTTGCTGCATTTTCAGCTACATTTTGATAAACCAAATAAGGGAACAAAAAAGRGGGAAAAARGGAAAAAAACACCCTTCATGACAGGGGAAGCAATACCCTGTCCAAAAAGAGGTGCAAGATCAAAATAATGGTCAGGGACCTTATATTGCTTGTTAACACATAYACACACACATACACAAACACTGCACCCTCTACAGCCTAGCTACAGGTGAAATTCTAGCAAAGGTCACAGAAAAACAGCCATGAAAAACGCATGCAAATTTATCAACTGCAGCCTTGGTTAAAAATACTTGGAAAAAATATTTTCCTCTTGGTATAGGGCAGTTCATTGAAAGTGAAATGTTTCACTGCAAACTGTCCATCCTGTTCCCTTCCAGAAGGCAGTCTGGTTTCCCCAACAATCCTCACCTCTTTGACAGYTTCTATGCTGGGAGATTGGCTGGTCAGCTATATATATGGGAGACTGAAAACCAGGCCCCCAGATCTCATGATAGCTTAAGGAATCCCATTGATTTGTATTTAAAAGTTGATCCATGCCACCAATATAATTATTTAAAATTCATCCCATTGGAGTATTGCCTCTAAAATTTGAAAATCTTTTAGAAAATATTTTTCTTCATCCTTATTCCATAGAAGGATGAATATTATTCCAGTATTATTATTCCAACAATACCATTTAGACTCTAATTACAACAAAACAAATTTGGAGACAGCATATACTAAAGGGAGGGTATCCATATTCAAGTACAGTCCCTAACTTCAAGGCAGTCAGTTCTTATAGAAGAACAATACTGATCTGAGCTGGTAATACTGTATCACTTTTCATCACCTGCGACTTCCTAACAAACCATGAGAACATGTGCCATGCACGTGTCTGGGTAAGAAAGCAGTTCTACAAGCAAGTAAGTGGTCCAGAGACAGTCCCAAATCCTGAAAAGATTTGGCAGAAAAGCATAATTTTTTGGACATGCCACTGACTTCAGGTTGACTACAGTGAAATTCCTTAGTTCATAATGTTAGTCAGCACGTGAGATCAGTCATGCACGTTTTTCTACCTGGGAATCTATGAGAATTTTGGAAGCTGAAGACAGACATTGTTGTGAAGACACATGGATAATGATGGTGACTGTGCAGCCGCAAGCTGACTCTTCTGAAGGTGAACTGAGAGGCACACAGAGATGCAAGTGCACTTTGGGCTGTTTYCTTTCTGAGTTTTGTTTTAGGAAAGGCAAGAAAAGCTCATCTCTTAGAACAGGGATTTTTAGATTACAGTAACTTGTAGGATCAAGTCTCACAGTCTATAAGAGAATGACTTATAGGAATGCCTTCATAGGTTTAAATGTTCTGCTGTAAAAGCTACTCCAGTCACCATATTTTTATTGTTTTTCTCTAAGCCAGGTCACAATAAAGAAAATGTCATGCTGGGAGAGGAAAACATTTGACGACTCCCAACGCCCTCGTGCTAACCACATGTTGGAGGCCCAGTGGAGACGGAGACATGCCGAAGGTCATGTTTTACATTCTAATGGGGAACCAGCAAACCACATTAACATCTGCAAGTCACACCACTGATGCCTGTACCCATACATTAACTGCTGTTACAACTTGTTAGAGCCCATAAACAGCCACTATTAGAAACAAACTGATGCCTTAGAAATGGTTGAACTGGGTGGCTGAGCAGCTGCAGAGGCAAAAAGGACTGTTCTGTTTGGGAGAGTAACTACACACAGCAGTAATATTTTACAAAGCTGGTTCTGCTATTACCTTCTTGCTAGCCCTTCCCCATCATCTTYTGACACTACCATGGCAGAAGAGACAGACTGTTTGGCACTGACTTCTGTATTCTTTCTGGTGGTTTATTCACTCATCTACTTATTTTTAAAAGACCCACTGAAATTCCTTTGCATTATGGAGACAGTGACGGTGGAAACAGAAGAGACAGACAGGAAGCTGCTGGTGTAAAGAGAAGGAAGGATGACAGTGTCTGTGGTACTAAAYAGAGCGTGATATTGGCAGATGCCCGACACAAAACAAAAACAGCATAATCTCCAAGAAATACTTAATTTGCTGTAAAAATGGCCAGATATGTGAGAATCTCTGATCTTCACAATTATTCATCCGTAAAGTCTCTTGAACTACATGTCCAACACATTTTCTTTTTGGACAGAGACGYCTTTGAAAATGGATAATCATGTATCAAACACTTAAGGACAGYATTTGCATTAAAAAGAGCAGGAGGAAATCAAAAGAGAGACTAACCCACGATAAAAAGAAACTCAGCCGAAAAACCCAGAAGTTTAAGAAYATGAAAGCAATGAATGATGAACAGAAGACTGGCAGCACACAAGTTCCTGAAGAGAAACCCTGCTGGCATTTTTATTTCTAACTTGCTTCCCTTGTATGTATGGAAGAAGCAACCTCACTGATTTTTTAAAATCCTATTGATAGTGAACCAAATACAACAGTGATGAGCATCGCCAAAATATTTAGGTAACCARGCTCAGCATCAGATCTTGTTTAAAACTGCTTAAGACTCACAGTCAGGATGCAACTTTGAACAAGCTACAGTACAGCTCCCCCCCCGTTCTGCACCTTTGCTAGCGAGAATGCAGGTGAGCTTGCCACACGAGGTTTGCAGCCCCTTTTTGCACACCTCGGTGCCTCTCCTCCTGCAGTCAACATTGCAAGAAGGAGAAACCACTTGAAATCTGGCTTGCGTAAAGCGCAGTCGGCAGCATAGCAGAAGGGAGTTATTTCCATCCAAAGAGAGCAAACAAGCATTACTGGCAGCACACACTTGTTCCCAGGAAGTATGTAAATAGTAGAAAAGGCACAGGAATGAACATTCACCTCCAAATATATTTGAACGATACATCTCAGCCTAAGACCCTGAGTGGAACAAATGTGATTAGTTCATGGGACCTCTGTCTAACAGATGCAGARAGAAGGACTACCAATGAAACGCAACAAATCCTTGCTTTTTTCCAACCAAACAACACGTGCTGCCCAATGCACATTGGCATTAAGCACAACCAGACTCATGCCATGGGGGATACCAGCTGTAGAGGGGCATACCAGCTGGCATTTTAAAATATTGATTGTGTATTTTTAATATATAATAGCTTCTAAAAATAACATWCAACTTGCAAAGCAGGAGTGTGCTTTCTGCAGAAATGCAGTGTCTTACCTCTGTTAAGCTCCAAACTCTGAGCCAAGTTTGTAGCTCCAGTTCCCTGCTCAGGGCAGGCAGGGAGGCAAAGGGCAGGGTGTTCCCGGCAGAGGAAAGGGACCAAGAAGCAAAGACTGGAGCCCCAGGTTTTTGCATCCTGGAACAGCAAGCTCTCCAGTTTCCCGCTTCTGCAAGAGCCAGGAGAGCCAAAGGAAACATCTGGCAGCTCTGAGGGCCTAAGACCCCAGGAAGCAGGTCCAGAACGGGATGGCTGGAAATTCAGGGAGGCACACAACCCAAGGGTGGAGGAGCTGGCCTGCTTGCCATGATTAAAATGAATGAGATAGAGAAGCTCTAGAACTTATCATGTGGTTTTATGAGTTTCCTTTAGAACTCGTTTTCTTCACTTAAAAAAAATCTAGAAGATTCCCATCCCTTAAGAAGGGAATGCTAAGGCTGCAGCGTAAAATGAAGCACTCAACGATATGGAAAGAACTGCTTACACACTGTTAACTGGATTCCCTTTTGAACGTAATTGCAGTAGGAACCTGGAGACAGATTTCATTTGATCACATTTTGTTTCTCAAAAAATGAAATACCAGAATAACACTGTTTCTAGACTACCCTAACAGTTAGCTGCATTAACTTCAATAATATTTCTGTAAAGTTAAGTATGTGTATATAGATATGTATATATTGGGGAGATATATATAAACAGTATGTTACTATGGCAGTATAAACAGTATGTTACTATGGCAAAATTAAGGACAAACTTTCCTATTCTTAAAAAAAAATCATATTCATTTACATGTTAAAAGTAACAGAAAATTAACCTCTCTGCATTTTGAATGCAGGAAGCTTGAAAGCAGAAATTACTGTTTGTTACCTAATTTTTTCCCTCCAAAATGTGAATCGTATGATCGAGTCCTTCTACTAGCACACAAACTGTTTGTTTTCTTTTTCCAGCAGTAGCTATGAGTACAATCCTTTTCTATTTCTGTTCTGGGCAAACATATTTTTACCAGCACTTCTGTATTTCAGCAGACAGAGGGTATCCTGCAAATAGCACATCCATGAAGCCCTACTAATTGCAAGGAGTCATCTATGTGCAGATTATGGAAAKCTGAAACCATGCATTTTTCATTTTGTATGTATAGTAAAACTACTGCAYCCTGACTAGATTTGAACAGGACCTCAAACTGAAGAATATTTACAGCTGCCTATGTATTTGTGCTAACATTCATACCTAAAGTGAGACCATAAAAAGCGATAATAATAAAATATTGAACCATAAAATAATGTGCATTTCTCCARCTTTAAAAGGTTCTTTCYTAATAATTTAACACTTGATGCTGCATTATATTTAAACTTTAAATTTTAAACTTTCAACTTTCAGCAATATTTAAACTTTCAACAATATTTATCAAATTAAAAAAAATCTCACAAGACTTTAGTTTATAGAAATCATATGCAGGAATAGCAATATATATATCTAGAATGCATAGCTGATCTGCAAAAGACTTGCATATTTTACTGCATTGCCACAGGAAGTAAATGGATTGGTCTCATGTAAAGGTACACAAATCTCTATGGGGCTGTAATATAAAGATCTATTTAAAAAGTCTAAAAATAAAAAGGCCAAAGATTAAACACATTAAACACTATGTTTACAAATATATCATCTACTATACCTACACACCTTAGGTGACCAGAATAATACGATTCTGATGCTCTATGGCACTGAGAAGAAGCAACATACATTGTTATATTATCCKATGAACTGATTTTTTTGCATCAATATGAAAACTTAAAAATTGCRGAAAATATATTTTTGTTGTACAGAAAAATTTTGGTTTTATTCCTGAAAGGAATGCCTAGCATCAATATCCTTATAAATTAAAATAAGGGGTTTGTCAACTCACACTTTTCCATTTCTTTTTCTAGGAGTCTAGGGGGCACYTTTTTCAATAAAAACATTTATATTCCCTGTGAAGTCTTATTTTGCAATACAAAAAAAGGAAACATTTCATTTCTAAGATGCCAAATGCTTTGACTTTTCAGTAACATCTCCTATTTTTCCTTGTTTTACTGAGAATATACCTCATTTTTTAATTAATGTTCAATCAAATTCTCAAAAATACACACTATGGGCTCATAGGAGAATGAGAAAAGAGTAACAAAATAATGACAAGTCAAGGGTATATCTAGAATTATCTGTTAACATATGGGTCTCATCTGCTTCAAGCTGAGTTTAGGAGGAGCGTAAATAAATTAACATCATCTCTGAAAACTAAGGCGGAGCAATAATAAAAGGTGAAATACTGGAAAAGAGCAAATCCAACTAGGAACTCTACAGATACGGAAACAATTATCTCATAATTTGTACAATAATTACACTATCCAGGACTTAAATTATGTCTGCTTTACAAACTCTTTCACTAGTGGCGAGGAGTCCCCTTGACAGGGAGTTCTACATTTCTGGAACGCTTGCTGAAACATAATTTGCCTCTTTAGTACATTTCTCCAGTGATAGTGACATTCTTCAGAGGAAAAAATATTGTTTCCTTTTGAAAAAAACTGCTATATATATACAGGAATAATATCTACCAGTTTTTCATGCCAAATATAATCATACTTATCATACCAATCTATTTAGAAAATATAATATTGCTAAACCAGTTGTTATGGTTGATTAATCCAAGCCCTTCTTGTTAAAAACACATGGCACATGCTAGAATAACCAAACATATTCTGGAGGGTATCTGATGAGAAACTCCATTATATTTTGCTAGTTTCTTATTTATACAGTGCAATAACAGCTGGACCAGAAATAATTACAAAATATAAACAAAATGGAAGCCTGAAAGCAGGGAGCACTTCATTACACGTATGTACAAGTATTTTTATGGGTTTTGAGCAGATTTTAGYTCAAGATACTCCTGGCTCTCACACTACCAAAATAAAATAAAATAAAATAAAAGTCTAACAAAAAAGCCCTTTTTTGTAACATCATCTGTAAATKTATCTATGAAGACAGCCATCACCCTCTTGAATTCCTGTACTGTGCCTGTTTGATTATATTGGGCAACTGCCCATTTCTCAAGGCTTTTGTGATGGCCAGATTGACTCATCATATATCCTTTATTTGTCTAATTTTGAAGGTCAGTTAAATGAGAGCGATGCTAATGTTCTAATAATGGTAACACTGACCTCAATGTCCTATATGATAAAATGACTGAAATTAAAGAAAAGGCCACAGGAACACAGAAGAGAGGAAATTACAAATTTTGCTGCCTGGCCTGAAACCCACACTTTCAATGAAGATGAAGAGAGCAACTGGATAGCACAAAGGAGGAAACAGCAGAACATATCATCATCATTTGAAAAATGTAATTACACATCTGAAAAGCGGAAAGTCGGAGATGAAACCTATCAGGGCACCATTTAGCAGCTGTGGCCAGTATCTATATCCAAGGGACAATTGGGAGGAAGCACCAGAGACAGGCAGCAGAGACCACATGTAAACAGCTCCCTAACACGCATCCGTGATCGTGCTAAATACCCACAGCCTCCCTTGCCTGGGAGCAGTGCCCCAGTGCTYGTGAGGTCCAGCTCCACTGGGACATGCCAATTGTGGCAGGTAGAGCCAGATGGCGTGGGGCACCGGGCCCCAACAGGCTGGTTTCCAAAGGGCACCAGTGCACCTCTCCTGGGACCAGATGGGCTCACCATGCCTCTTCCAGAGGTTCTCCGGTGCAAATCCAATCGCCTCTCCCACACTGAATACAACACCAAACCAGCACGGCCCAGTTCCAGGTGCTCTGCCARTATTTCCATTTGCACCTTTTATGCCCAGGGAATATGTCTCCTGCTGCCCRGACAGCTACATGAGCTTTTATACCTTTGGTACAGTAGTTTGAACACTTCCAATTAGAGTAAAACGACTTGACCAACTTTCAGGGAAGCCACAGAATCATTATCTGACTTTTTTCAGGAAAGAAACCCACATTTCCTCTTCATAATAAGCAATCAAGACCTCACAAAGAGGAAAAAATAACATCTTGAGTTGAGTCCTCCCTGAGATCATGTGCGAGGTCACAACCTCAATATTCTTCAGCTTTCAAAGAGGAAGAGTTTGCAGTTTAACCCTTTTTCTAGAAGCACCTCTCAGTCATCTTCCTACTACCCTTCTCTCCAAGACAAATGTTTAAAAAAAAAATGAATTGCGTGGCTTTCCTGGCTTTTTCTGAGACAGGCTTCTYCTTTTAGCTCTGTTCTACCTCTAAGCTTACTGCCGCCTCATTTGGCCAGCTCCCAGGAACTTGAGGAGACAACTCCATTGCCTCCCTTCTAAAAAGTGTAAGAAAGGAAACAAGAGTGTGATGKGGGACAATGGGCCCAATAAATATGTTCCCAATATGCTACTGCATTAGGAAGGACTAAACATTTCACCTTTTCTGCAACCTAAAGCCCACCAGAATCTGGAGCTTTCTAGGCTCTTGGAAATATGTCTCTATAGCAAACATTACTGCAACAGGGACTTGCGTTATAAGGAGTCAGCYTACAACAGCCTTCTGCCAGAAACAACGTATAATATAAAAATAGCAAATAAATAGGAATTTTCAGAAAAAGAAATGTTATAGAACAGRTTAGAACACATTTGTACAAGATTGATGGAAGAAACTGTGCTACAAAGAGAGTCACGCACTGGAGGAACAGAACAGTATGCTAATGTTTTTTTCTCAATTAGAAGACTGTTTCACATTCATTTTTACCACCAACTGCAGTTTTGCTGTTATTTTCTGTGATCATACTACAACAGCATCATTGTAAAAAGTAAGAAATTTGTACTTACAAGAGATATGAAAGAATTATCTTCTATAGTTGGTCCTAATAGGCAGCTCAAGCATGGACTACTTTAATACCGTGACTGTTACAACCATCAAATCTGTAAACTTCATAGTTATCCGACCCAGCATTAATGGACGATCTTTGGCCACAGGTCCCTTCACAACAGCCTCTGACTTCCAGTTTACTCTGTCATATGTAAGCTGAACAACAGTTTAATAACAACTATCAGCTGTTACTGACCAATTCCTCCTTCATCCCCTTCCAAAAGTACAATCTTCTATTAATGACAAGAACATGGTGCACAAATACAAAATCTGGAGCAACATATGTGAAGGAAAAAGCATACTGCATACTCACATTTGGACATGAACCCACTCTTTCTCCATTAGGCTTTTTCATTTCCGTGGAGCACTCTGATTAGCTTTCTCTTTCAGCTCTCTTTTCTTCCTCATCTGTTTATGGTTATCCTAAGAGACTCAGGTACACCTAAGCGTTTCCTACCTGGTTTGCTTCCCCAAGCAAATCTCAKATTTCTGTTTTACAAACTAACTCCAATAAACACATGCCCATTTTCTGATTTAGTTAAAGCTTTTCTCTGGGGATCCCACTGGGGTATGGCAGAAAAATGACCTTCATAAACTTTATATCCCTCTGCCAGAGATTGGTTAACACTGCACGAACATGGTGTCCCTTCGTGTTGTCTCTGCAAAGAATTAACGCCACATCAAACTGTTTCACCGCAGACAAATATACCCTAAAATTAGTTTTGGGATGCAAGAAACTAGCTGAATTGTGAAGCAACAGCCACATGTTTGCTTCATTGCAATCCTGAGGTACGAACATCTGTATTAAACCATGCTGTACTTCTGCCTTCTGAAATGCTCTCTCAGTTGCACATCTGAAATATATAAAGGCCTGCAATTCTGGCTACTACAGACTTCAGATATTGTGTTACCAGTGCTATGACACAGGAACAATAAAATCAACTACTTGCTTTCTTGGTCCACTGTGGTGTCAGAACACCTTATCAAAATCCACTCAAACAAGCTGTTCTTTGCAAAAATCAGAACTTAAAACCTCTGCCTCTCTAAGAGCTTATGTTGTCTGCAAATGCAAATTTACTCTCAAGGTAACAGCGTGTTTCAGGCTGCGCAGGGACTTGCTGCTGAAGCACTCGCACCTCTCTGAAAACAGCAAAGGTTTCGGTCTCCATTAGGAGCTGCAAAGGGCGCAGGGAAATGTTTCCAATTAGGTCTGTGGGTGAAGCACAGTACCAGAGTTCAAGCAAGGAAGGACCCACTGGGTTAGGCAGCGGTCCTGGGAACAATCTGCACCAAGTGGAGAATGACAGCAGTACCTCTTGCTATTTCCTGAAGCACACATACAAAGGAAATTAAAATGTAAAATGAACGGCCACGTTCTTTTCAAAGCGAGAGCCCAAGTTACTTATGTGTTTTGCCAGTCGATCGCTCTGACTCTCATTGTTTAAAAAAGTGATTATTGGATATTGTAGAGCTACATAATCTGGAAGCACAAACAGAAGCTGCAGGCCCCTACTCCAGGTTGCTTGCCTTTTCCAGGTCTGATTTTCATTTGTAAGCTAATGGTCCTTTTTGCATATATGCTTCTTAGCAAGCTGTAAAGTTCACCCAGCCCTTTTTGGCTGAAGACCCTGGGTGACTCCTGCCAGATTCGGCCATCTGCTAGTGCAAAAGCCAGCCTAGTCAACGTGGAAAATGAGGTGCTGTCAAGCTGGGTTGAACATGATAGGGACGGAGCTGGTTACCAGAGAACCCTCCTTCCTCAGCCCTGATAGTGCTCGTCGTTCCCAAACCCCAAGCCACTAAGCAAAGCTACTCACAGGAGGGAAAAGACATCAACCACTATAACTGTTTCAGAAACAAATGTAAAATATAACATTTAACAAAAAAATCTCATTACATTTGCAGAATTCCACTAAACTTGCTGGCAAACCTGCTGATTTCAGAAGGGTGCCAGGATTTTACCCTTGATATTTTAAGCAAAAGGCAAAAAACCCCAAAAAMCAAAAACAACAACAAAAAACCAATAACACGAAAAACAAATCGAGAGGCCCTTTGGGGATCTGCACGGTAGGGCCATCAAATGACAACATACCATTCCAATGTCTTCATTAGGACCAACTGCACTCCCTCACTTCTCTCCTGCAGCCACGTAACTGCTATAGGGATGTCTTCAGAGATAGGAAATCATCTCTCTTCCCCAAGGCTCCTGTGGACATTTGTTTAAAAGTTGTGATGCTTCCTGGGAATCTTCGAGTATATGGAGCAGGGACTTCTGGAGGGACTGAATGTATTAGATGTAGTCTTAGCAAGTGGACTCCTGTGCTAAAGACAGCAACAGAAGAACAAGCTTCTGGAGACTTTTCCTGACTACAAGTCTAGACAGGAAGCGTGAAAGAAAAAGAGCTGGTTCATAGCATTTGGGGATTTTTTTTTTTCCTTTTCAATTAAAAGGATGTTCCATATGATAGAAAACGCAGTTGAAGTGACTCAGGCGCATTTGTTGTTTTCTTTTTTTTTTCCCATGACACAATAAAAGCTATTAATATATTTGAATTGCCTAAATCTGAACTATTCCTGGGACACGACACAGTAGATTTTTTAGCTATATGCTATGTTAAACTACAATTATGTTAAAATACTGACAAAGATTAGATACCCACTATTAGTAATGCAAAGATAGAAACATAAGTGACATATTTCGGTTACCTCTGAAACAAGTATTATTTCCTGTACAAAAATTTAAACTTACATTTAAACTGAAAAAAAATCAAACAATCCTACAGAGACTTACAGGAAAGACACCAAATGTCCCATGGCAATACTATATGTAATTATGCATTTAGGACTTCTAAGGTCCCACACAGTTCATATAGCCATAGGTGGCATTGGAAGAGATGTTTAAAGACACTGTACATGTTTGGGTTCTTTATTTCCCCCATTCATGGGCAAAAACAATATTTTAAATTAAGCTAGCTTCACTGAGATACCTGCTAATTCCAGGCTAACATTTGTAGCTCATTTGGGGCTAACATAGTCTAGCGGGGAGCCTGGGCTACTACAGTGTGCATCAGTTCAGATATTAGGGTTGTGCTGATGACAAAGGCAAACATATGTGTTAAGTAGTCAGCAACAAGAACCTCTGCATCCAAGAGCTGGCATTTATACCAGGATCTAATCTCCTGATCAGAATTTTCATCTGGATCTCATTACTGTGCGTTCTTCTTTCTTTCCTTTTAGCTAAGAGATCTCTGGGAATGTTTCCATGTCTGATAAAATGTTCCTCGTTAAAAAAAAAAAAAAAGAAGAAAGAAAAATAAGATAATACCAACAGAAAGAAAAATTTACAATGAAGAGAAATGGAAGTTGTAAGAACTATAATGCAGCTTCCACTACTTCTGCCCATGGAGTTTTAACTGTCAGATTCCTGGATTCGATTACAATCTCCACTTTTTTATATATATTAAAGAAAGTTTTCATTATTAAACTGTTCAGTGAGGTCAGCAACAGCAATTGCTATTTACATTACTTAAGTCATTAGTAAGGAGGAAAGAAGTTAATAATGACATTTTAAAAAAACTACTTCATGTATCAGCGTTTTGGGGGTTTGAAAACAGAAGCAATAGACAAAATTCAACCTGCTGGATTCAGCTACTGCAACTGAATTGCAGTCTGCAAAGTTGTAAATACAGAACCAGAATCAAGTATCAGAAGCTGAAGGGTAAGGGCAGAACATCCCAGTGACACTAATGGGGACCTTGGGAGACTCTGTGGAACTTCTGACCAACGTAAAGATTTACCACCTTATACATGCACTTCAGCAGGCATAGCAGAATAATCCCCATGCATTTGATTTGACCTTGACGAATATCCTTGACAGTACATCTTCTCTTTACCTGCTTATTTACCTCCTATTATATAAAAAAAAAATCCATTGCAAATAACATGCATACCTGTAACCTGAGAGGCCACCCAGAATGTGGAGAGCAAGGGTAGCTCCATGCTGGATATAGCTGGCTCGGAAGGATTTACCACAGCCCTAGCCCACAAAGGGTACATTGCTGACCATACGCTAAAACTCACTTTAGTTCTATMGCAAAATAGGTGAGAGCTGAAGTTYTGCAGTAATCCTAAAAACAGTTCCAGTGTTTTTTAAGGCATTGTTATTATGTAGATACTTTACTAAGAAATTGAAAAATATGTTGTTTACTAAAGTGTTTACTCCAAGACACTTTTTATAGTCATGTCTTATTATCTAATTAATAATCACATTGAAGTTACCGTACTGAATCAAGTGCGAGTTACAAGACAAACAGCTGTACCACAAATTAGTGAAACTGGAAGCTAAAAAAAACTTGTACTTATATCTCAGGAACAACTAGGGTTTTTCTCCTTTTAATCAAGATTGGCAGCAGAAGTTTGTATTTCTTACTTAGTAGTACCAGAAGATACAAGATCAACACTGTAACAYCCAGATGAATTAAAAAAATGAGGTTACAAAAATTGGTTTGCTCTTTGTTTGGGGTATTTTAAAATAGCCAGCATTGGCTTCTATTGATATTGGCTTCTATGACCTTAAATATATTTTCAGCATTTACATACACACATAAAAATCTTCTAGAATCAGTGTTCAGTGCTGTTATTTTGGGAGCCTGAAAAATACTGCTGAAGACTTGTTGCTTAGAAAAGTTTTCATATTAAATCTTCCTCTATAATTTTTTTTCAGCTCATATGCATTTTGTAAAGGYATTTATGTGAATACTGTAATAAACTTTACATAATCTGACTTATATGTAGGTGGAAATTTCATAAAGGAACATTACCAAAAACTGTAAGACAAACTACTCCATTATAAAAATTCACCTGAACATAACAAAGGGAATGTTACTGGAAGAAAGTCATCGATGACCCACATATGACGAGCTAAGCAAAATTAAAGATACCACTTCTTGCTTCTTCATGTGAAAGAAAGGTAACTTTCCGGTACTTCGGTAAAAGATGAAGCAGATAATACCATTCAGGTAAAATGACCCCTTGAACAAGCTTATGGTGCAGGAACTCTGCATCCAAAGGAAAAGGATCGTGTTCAGGATGGAGCTGCCTTGATTTTGAGGCTAATTTACAAGCAGATCGCAATGTATGCTCCCAGGCTTCCTAAAGACATTTCAGACCAAGACCAAGACTGTCAAYTAGTAAATGTTCCTACCCAGCACCGGGCAAAAGTCATTCCTAGTGTGCCTTACCACACCTAGCGTAGCGCAAAGGGCTCCCTCCTGCTCAAGGACCCTCTTTTGATCCTGATCTCAAAATCTGGTGATGAGCGCAAGCACGGTTAACAGCCAGGACCTGCAGATGGCAGAAGGAGCTGYGGAGTTTTACTCTGCAAGGTGCCTGGCACCCAAAGCGTCTGTGCTCCCTTCTTGCCAAAGCACGACCAGAATATACAAGCTCTGGTCCTTGGCGCGGAAAGTGAGCGAAGCTGAGATTGGTGCYGTGACTCCGCCGGAGGGGAGATTGTGCTTTCTGATCTGTTTTGTTCTTGCCATTATCTGTTTCTTCTTTTCTCGCTGCTGTTTAACAAGACACACCATTTCCTTATAGAATACTCTGCCATGTGGTTTAGTCAAAACAGATTCAGGGCTGTGGTTACTCACTTTAATCTGATATAGCTGTTCAAGGAGGTTCACTGCTGGGCTACACATTGGCTGTAATATATATAATTGGCAATATATATCCAGTTAAACAGGAGAAAGAATAAAAAGATAAAGAAAGGTGTAAAAAATGTATCTAAAGAGACAGGCAAGTTTGATCTCATTGTTTCTGCTGCTTTGAAGGTTTTTGGTCTTTCTCGTTGGTTTGCCAACAGACTGAGCTCACAGCGCAAGCAAAATACTCAGCACTTCTTCCCATGAATACACCTCAGACACGTTCTCCTGGAGGACTTGCTTCTGCTTGCTATTCCTGCTGCTGCAGAGCCTAGCAGCTTCCACCAGGGCAGGTGGCTCATGCTGCTCGAGCTTACTCAAAGATCAAGAGTTTGAGGGACTGAGAGCCTACTAAGGCTTTCCAGAGTCGCTGGGGTAACTCCAGCTAAGTTGAGGGATGAGAATTTGATCCTCTCTCTTTAAACAGATTAGTTTTATGAGGCAGTTGTGCAATTCAGAAAAATGAGAGCTATGGACCCACATTCTTCTTCTCTATTTTACTGTATTTAGGCAGCCTGTCATAATGCTGTTTTATATGATAAACAACTGAAAAARTTCTAGTGCACCAAATGAATTTATAATGGAAGTGCACGGGCAGTTTCTACTTCCATATATGATTTAGTGTTTTTGAACACTGCAACACCAGTGCAAAAAGTCAGCCTGCTTCTAGAAACACACCAACAATTTAAATTAAGTAATTAAAATGTTCAGTATTGCAAAAATTCCACCGGCCTCAAAATTTAAGGAAGACTGGCAGATTTCTATAATTATCTTCTCTTCAACAGGCTTCCTCCACTTATCTTTGCATGACAGAGYCAGGACATTAAGTTTCTATCATTCTAACACCACTAAGATTCGTTTTTTAAAAAAAATTCTTTTCAACAGTGGGTGATATATGTGTGYTGTATATTACTGCCATCTTCCAGAGCTTTACAGAAGACTGCTACAAATTCCTACAGTTATCTTCTTACAAACATTTTTTTGTTTCACTAATTTCCATGGAACAAATGAAGAGCAAGAAACCRTACTAGGTTCTGTAATTACAGCTACCTTCTGACTTTCTTTTCCCTCAGAAAGGATTTTTCCCCTTTGCTTGCAGCTGGTAACACCCTTCTAAAAATGGTGCTTCCCATGGTTTGACTCCTTACTGCAGTTCTGCCAGGAGTCCAAGTTCTACTTGATCCTAACAAAGCAAGGACTTAAAAAAAGGAAAATGAAAACAACAAAGTTTTATGCACTGGAACAAATTCTTAACTGTAGTTAACCAAAGTTGTAAGCACAGTAACTAGGGACAGGATAGATTATTACTAACCATCTGATCCAATGTCTTGCCCTGAATTGGAGGCTAATCATAAAAATCTTTCTCTCACATCCCCTCATCCAACAATAAATGCCGCCAAATGAAATATATTTTCCTTCTCTGTTAATCTATGTCCACAGTCTATTTAGTTAAGAATAGTCCAATAAGAATAGCATAAATCCTTTTCTAGATGCCACTTGATCAGTAATTACATGGCTTGAGGGTTATTTTGCTGGGCTTTACCACACAGGAAGCTATTATTAGAGAAACAGGAACAGCAGAAAGAAGAAAAGAGATCAATGCACTAATAATTGAATACAGGTCTTTCAAGTAAATGTAGGTATGTCAAAGGCTGACATAAATAAAACACTATTTGGGGACAGGTTGCATGCTTAGCTTTAAATTCTCAAACCCAGTTCATGGAGGTGCTAACTTGGCTCTTCCATGCTCTGCTCTCCTGAGTCCTACTGGCAGATCCATTACTGCTGTCATCCATCAGCACGATGAGGACACAGCTACCGCAACAGTCTGAAAAAAACTTTCAGTTGTCATATTAACCTGATTCTGTTTTTTCTTAAAACAAATGCACAGAAAGTAGGGAGAAGAGAGCTCTATAAATGCAGAAAATGCACCATCTCCCTCAATGCTTTCTCCTAGCTGGGAAAGGGACCGCTGGTCATGCGGCTGCTGACCATGTGACATTTCTTTGCAGTATGTCACAGATGCCACCACCAGCTTAGTGCCCCCAGGAGGCAGTGCCACTGGCAGGTACCACATACCATGGCAGGAGATGGCACACAGACTCTTAGGGCTCCRCAACTTGCTGGGATTGTGCTGGAGTACTGAGATCAGTGCCAAAAACTGCCACCTGTGAGCCCCTCTCAGATTTTGCAGTTGTCCGGCACCAGACKGGACCCTGGGCATAACCTAGTAGCTCATCAAGCTAACAATGTCATCATATCCGATCATCTGCCTCCACGTCCTTATCTGGCCTCTTCTGAGTAGACATCTGAGCGTCTTTTGCCCAGACAAACTTTCTTTCACCACTCTTCCCCTCCAGAACTTTTTCTAACATATTTAATGCTTAAAGCAATCTTCTTGACAGCTGCCACCCATTTTGGATAATACAGGTGTTTAATTAACGAATGGACAACAATATACTACAGAAAGAAACTCTTGGAGGTGTGTATAATCAGCTACCAGCTAGCACAAGTAGATTTCTTATGGCATTAAACAGCCTTTACTAACATGAAATAYAGGGCTGGAATGTAGCAAATGCACTAAAGGACCACAAAAGAACAATTTCATATCCATAAATACATATTTTCCATCCCAAATGAAACAAAATTCCTTCCCTCATAGAAACAGATGTTAAAGCAAAGCTGTCTATTCTTTTTGGACTGATTCTTTTTGTGAATTTAAACATCTTTAGCTGGTTTACAATGACTTAATTTTGACTAGTCTTTGCCATACCATAGAAGTGGTAATGGAATAAAAAATGAAATCTTGGTGAGACGATGTATCTTAATCACAGCAGGGAGAAAGGAGTTAGTAGTTGTGCTACTCCTGTAGCAGCACCAACAAAAGTATGAAAAAAATAAAATGAGGTAGATTGGCAGATCAATTACATTGCCCTACTGAAAGCTAAAATGCTATGGTTTAAAATATACCATTGCTCAGTACTCTATTGTGGGCCAAAGTGACAAAACAGGACAATTTTTTTTAACTGTTAGTATTCTAATTTTATTCCACTTTTATTTTCAAATTCCTGATCAACMCCATTCACTATCAAATCATAACACAATACCCAGGAAGCATGCCTGAATTAATAAGAAAAAATATATTTTCCATTTCTCATTTGAAATAAAGCAAGATGATACTTAAGATAATCACTATTTTCTCTGTTAGACACCTAAATTCTGTTAATAGCAGCTGAAAATATCTGTCAAACACAGGAGTGCAGCACACAATCTGCTTACCTGGCATAAAATGTCAACAATTTCTAACTAGCAGACACATAGACATATGGTTTTATTGCCAAGTCTAATAGATGCAGTATTGCCTAGCCTGCACACCAAGCAGTTTTGAGATGTGTGAACTCTCTATATTTTAAGAGATAYACTTTGAAATCTGTTGGTGATAATCTACATTTCAATATGGGCTCTCTCACTACTGATTAAATCATGAAAAAGACCATGAAAATATGCCCAAGAAAAGTCTTAGGCTGTGGCTGCATACTCTGAGATACAAACCCTGTGCACTGCTAGATAATCCAGCAAAGAAATTTGATCCAGATGAGGAACACACACACAACTACACTTTGGTTAAATAAACCCAATCTTCATGCTTTTCTGCTGGCTGCAGAAGGCCTGACAATACCTGATTCACAAAAAAATGTATTGGCACAAAATGAGCCCACAGAATTTGAATGAGCAGCAAAACTCTGCATTGGATGAGTGCTTTGCTCCGTGAGCCCGCAGCATTTTGGATCTGTGATCCAGACCTAGAAGTCAGACTGATTTTATCAGCACACTGCAGCCCCCAGCGGCGTCTCAAAGAGTGGGGCTTGCAAAGGTAATGCTGTTTTCTTCTGTCTGACACCCCAATCTGCACAGCAAACTAAGTTAACAGCTTTCTGTAATACGTTCTCAGCAGAATATAGGTTGTTTCCACTGGTTCTGTTAAATAGGTTGATGTTAACAGTATCCCTGACTAAACAGCAGTTAGTGCGTTTACTACATGGAAATCGAATTTTGCAATAGCTACTCATTTAAAAAGAGAAAAACCTGCTAACCATTTAGTGGTCTTGTCCTTGGAAAAGCTATTAAGAAATTCAACATATTGTCTGCATTTCCTATAACTAGTCCAAACTGTACTTGGTAAGTACCTCATGACATTAGACCTGTTCAGTTAGAAAACACGTACAAATTCTCGTTTCAGAAATACGGACAACTAAGAAAGTGAAAACTTGTAGAACAAGCGGAAGGAAGGGAAAGGAAACCATTCTGCCTCCTCACAAGTTTCTCACTTCTTTGAGAAGCAAAATCGTTTCCTCCCTTTGGATTTTTTTTCTTTTTGCTGTAAAGCAGATTGTTCTAGTCTAATCTCTGTTTTCAACAAAAGTCAGAGTAGGRAAGAGAGTTCTTCAACAAATCACTATTGACACGTTATTAAATCTCCAAATGGCACTTTTTTAAGGACACTTTCAGGTAGAAATTACTGCTCATTAAAGGCAGCCAAGAAAAGCGGCTATCAGGTAGTTGCTGGTGTTCAATGCTCTTTKGTCGCACTCTGTGTATCAACTCTAACAAAGCTAAAAATAACAACACAACTTTGGAAGAGGATATTCTCAAATGTAAACAGTTTATAAATGAAGGTTTTCTTCCATTAGYTATGAATCTTCAGCACAGCCAGTTAAGTATGGTGCAAAGCAAATTGTCCATAAAAATAAAAGAGAGCCTTCCGTATTTTCTCAGACTGCCAGAAACAGAAAAAGGACTGAAAAAACATTTTATACTTCCCGCCTGTGYTTAAAGTGTCATTGGACTGAACTCTGGAAAACATGCAGGAACATAACGTCCCCTCTTTGACTAAATGTGTATTTTCTAGGATGGCAGTGGAATTAGGACACAACTAAATGTTTCTGAATACCTTTTTAACTTACAAGTTKATTACAAATTACTCAAAAATTATTCTTCCACTCCTTAAAAAGCTTGTAATAATATTTGAGGTGCAGAGAACAGATCTGCAGATTTTTATTTGTGATATGCTCAGTTCAAACCACAAATCCAAAGACTGCCTGCCCCCTTGCCCACTTGATGAGGGCATACACATTTTATAAGAAGCCATTAGAAGAGTTCAGCAAGTCACTGCATGTGGTAAATGGAGAAACATATGGTTTGCAGTTCTTCCCTATGCCCTATTTGTCAGTTGTGGATTTAATAAAAACTAGTTGGATTATGTTAAATTATGGTGCAAAACCAAGGAGACCTGCTTGGGCATGTGCACAGGGGCCCTACGCACTTGCACGCCTAGGAGATGTTTGCGGGCACTACATGTGTGCGCTGTCTTCCCCCACCTCAGACATTAAGGGAAGGGTCCAAGACAAGAGAGGAAGGTTCAGTCCCTGAACCACAAGGAGAAGCAAGGCTGGGCAAAAGCAAGGATAATGAAGAAAAAAGGAGGGCGACTGGAACACAGAATAAAGGGAGGAAATGAAACTCACAGTACAAAGAGCAGGAGGATAAAGCTGTGGCTAATATGCAGGACAGAGAGTCCTTGCCAAGCACCCGTGTAACCCCAGCCACATCTTCTCCTACTATTTCAGTTAACTCATCCGCTCAGTGAGGGAAATACTGAGCTAGCACAGGTAGGAGAGAACGCACCARGTCCCAGGAATTCTGGTGTTAATTTGCAAGTATTACTAAAGAGGCTAAAGGCGTCTTAACCTTTCGGGGTCGAGAGCCAAATCTGTTGTTTTGCACACGACAGAGTTGCAGTGAACACCTGCCAGCAAGCCTTCTGCGCGATTTCACCCCGCACCTGGGAACCACCCAGCGAGGTCCAGCTGTGCCCTCCTGCCCCTTCTCCCAGGGCCCGGGAGCCCAGCCACCAGGCGGGCCGGGCGGCTGCCGCCCAGCCAGGCRCCCGTGGTGCCGACGAGCTGCTTTAGCAGGTCAGCGGCTGCTCTTTCAGTCCCAACGAAACACCATTTTTCCTCCTAAACAAAATTTCCAGGGATGCCAAAAGCGGCCAATGAGCCCTAAGCAAAGGGAGCCCCAGGCAACCCCAAAACATTCGCTCACTTGTGCTGCCTCCCCAAAATAGCTGTCGACTACTTCAGACTTCTTCAGAGCAGCTGGCACATCTGAAAGCTGTCTTTCACATTTCCACAGCATCTCTCTGCTGACCTAGCCAGCAACCCCGTCTCCTAATTTGGTAGCAATTCTCTGGCTTCTCATGCCGTGGCATGTGCGTTTGCTTACAACCCAGGCAAACCGCTGCCAGTCGTCCCAACACKGCAAGGGGCAGCAGAGGCATATTTCCACGGTGATGAAACCTGCACCCCAGATGTCTCGTATACGTGCACAGTAAAGGAGCAAGTGACCATGAAAAGAGAATGAGTGGTTAGGTATGGCCCGGACCACAGACTAGAAATATTAAGAAAAATGCAGCATTTGATATCTAGCTTTGCCTCACAACAGGACCAAATTTAGYTCTTTTCAACGTTTTTGGAACCGAAGCCTCCTCCTCCCTCTCTCAAATTCACCTCTTGGTTCAGGGAAGTCCTGGACTCGGCTCTAGCTCCTTGTCTCTCAAGCAGATGTGCTAGCCACCAGGCTGTAAGTTAACACCTCACCCAGCCTAGCTAAAGGCTTTAATAGGACAGACTGCAAATTTATGGCCAGGTGGYTGCAGCACTGAACCAGGTAGAGGAAGTATCTGAACCTGACTCCTTCATACTCAGGCGAAAGGAAGAGATGTCCATTATTAGCTACTCACAGATTTTTTTTTTTTAGTTGTATACCTGTATTTTCTAGTCAAAAAATCTACCATAGACCCAAAAAGTATCATTACTAAAGTTTCATTAAATGAAATACACTTCACAGAAATTTTTTGCTTGGATGAATTAAAATTTTCTGATAGAAAATAGAATGTAAAAAAATTTGCAACCAGCTCTACAAAGGCTACTCCTTTTGCATTCATAGTTCCAGCACATGCTCAGCAAGTGTGCAGCAACTTCAGCGTGAGATTAAGTTTTAGCATGCAGAAAGGAATTCTCCTTAGTCCAGCTGCAAGGATCCTCTACTTGGGTATGAGAAGTAATTGATGAGAGTCTTGTTTCCCCTGTGGGCTGTACAAAAATTYGAACTAATCCAAGGTGAGCCAAAGAAAAAGGAGAACCAGGCAAGATAAAAAATTCTAGCTCTRTGCTGACCATATTAGAAATCAAGAGCAACTCCTGAGCTGCCAAAACAACTGTTCAAAGAGTTGTGCCAGGCATCCAGATGCTGCTGCTGGCATTAGAAGAAGATCTGCCACAGCCTGAGAGCAGCTGGGTTCCAGGGCCAACATCCACAGCCTGAATGCGGAGAGAAATGTCAACTCACCAACCAGCCGGCATCCTTCCTTCTAAATAGACACACGCAGATTAGWTGCTAATCACTGAAATTCATTTAGAAATTGCAAACCTTTATATAAAACAAAAAGTTTGCTACAATACAGCATATTTGGGCCTAARACCTTGAAAAGAGTAGGACTAGCACATGCAAAAAACTCACTGCTCATGTAACCAGGGCAACTGAAGGTAATTCAGTAGGATACCTGCATGCAAAAGGATGACTGAGTAAGAAGCATGGAACCAAAATCCTCTCTCAAGCCCTTCTTTATTTCTGCAGTGTCCTATTTTTAAATGTCCACTTCTTCTTCAATTACTGCAGCAACCAGGGCTCCCCAGAAGTAGCTTAAAATAGTCTGAATCTTTCCACCTACCTTCCCCTCATTCAAAGCAGCTGCCTACCTTTATCTGCTGCTGACACCTTCTTTCTGCCACAGAATACAGTCATTTGGGCACTGCACCAAAAATGTGCCTTGAACTGAATAGCTATTACATATTAAGAAATCACAGGTAATGCTCTTATTATTAACTGTCCCCCAAAATTGTTCTCCAGGCATTTTGGACAAGTTTGTTGTCCAGAAAACATAAGGTGTATTCACTCCCTCCATTTCAGCCTAGTTTAGATGATACAAACATATCACAAAACGTAGAAGCCTACGTACCACACAGAGTCATTTGGGAAAGGTAGGGACTCCCAGAGAGTAATTCAGAGAATCTAAGTTAAGTATCTACTGCTGGACAGCCTTCAAGTAGGCAGATTCCAGCTATTGTTGTGAAGCATGGTAGAAAAAACTGTAAGGTTTACAAGCAGATGTTTGCAAATAGCTATGACACTATGTTCAAGTCATGTTACATAAAATGAATTAAGATGAAGCATCACTGGGAGGTAGAAATGAAAGTCTGAGATGAAAAAGTTATGGAGGGAAAATTCCACGTAAGGCTGAAGTTAGAGACAGCTCAGGCTGCGGATCTCATTCTCAGTGTTCCTCAGCACAAGAGGAACGAATGTGTGCAGCAAAAGAGGTGGAGCTGTGAACCTGACTTCATGCGCATGTTTTGGGGGGTTTACTTGGGATTAGATCTGGTTCAGACTGAATGCCCATTTTTGCTTTGAGCAGACTAAGTGTGCTTCTGAAGTGCAYCTTCTGGGTTCATTTCACCTAAAAGGAATCCAGTTTGTGTGCTCTGAGATTGCCCCACTGGCCAAACCGAAGTAGAGGAAGCGGGGACAGATTCCTTCAAAAGCTCACTCCTGATCCAAATTAAATTCAAAGACAAATGAACCCTCTGTTGCTCTGTTTTGAACTTCAGTTCAGCTATATCCTTTCTGAAAAAGGGTATCAGAATCACACACAGTACTCAACACAGAAAAGTAGGCCAAATTACCCAGTAGCAGAGCTGTTTGTTTTGTTCTTTATTCCTTCTAATTGGTAAAATTCTATTTGCATTTTTGACAGCTACTGAACTATATTTTTACAAAACTATCTGTTATAACCCCAAGATCATGTTCCTAAGGATTCTTAAGATTACTCAGACCCACTATCAGCAATATACAATTATAACCGTTTTTTCTGGGCCCAGCTTCTTCCCAGCCTCTTTTTTTTTTTTTTTTTTTATTTAGGTCACAATTATGTCCCACCCTGAAGAGCAAAACTGAGGGCTCCCTCTGTCAACATTTCTTTTAACATTCCGGATCACCAGTGAGCTTCAATAAATGACTTTTTAAATATTTGTCTCAGAGGAAGATGTTATTCTCCTTCAGTTACAAAATAAAAAAAAAATATGGCTGAAGGTGCTAGTCAAACCAGACTCAGTGTTGTTGAGAAGTGGTAAGGCTAACTGCTTTCTTATTAACATGTTCTTCATAAAATTACATGTCTGATTGCTGACATCTTTCCAGGACTGAAAGGTGGTCCTCTATGCAACTGGAAAAGAGAAACCTTCCAAGCTCAAATTGAATCTTATCTTTAAAAATAGGGGGCCTTCAAGATAGACACAGTATGTATGATGTTTTCACAGCTCCCTGGGAATCCTGGAGTGAGACACCAAGGAGCCTTGGTGACCCAGGCTGAATGATAGGAAAGAGTCCCAGTTAGAGCTGACAAAAATCATGTGTTCCACCTCATCAAAATTTTGTGGGTTTTGCCTGCTTGTTTCAAGTGCTTTTATTTGTTTTATTGACCAAAATGGACCCACACAAAAAATGTTATAAATCATCCTTGAACCAGAAATGTTGTTCTGCCAAAAATACATACACTCTTTAGTTCCTCTCAGATCTGCTCTGTTCACAACAAGAATTCAGTATTTTTTAAGGTATTCCTGCGCCAGTATTCTGTGATATATGTGGCTTATGCATGATAGAGAAACACAGAGAAAAATCTTAAAATATTCTTGCCTTCACTTATGATGTCTTGAATAAGATGTTTGTGGCCTTTGCCCAGAAATGAGAGAGCTATCCCAAGCTAGTGCTGATAAAGCTTTTCACTGTACCATCCCTTACGTTCTCCTCTATTTGACATTATATACACAGGAAAAAAAAACACGGACAGATACATTAAAATATACTGATTTAAGGAAACACAAGGAAACAGGAAGTAGGTTTTCTGCAACTTTAAAGAATGGAAACAAAACATGGTAACATTAGAGCAAAGTCCAGGGCAGGAAGACAGTCAATTCAACATGAAACTAAACAAATACACAAGGAATGATGTCTATGAGAAGGTCCAGATTTTATCCAACAATTCAGGTTCAAAGGGGAGGGATGGTGACAGGGCAGGGTCCATAAACCTTCTCACACCCACAAAGGATTGTAAACAAAGTGAATAAAAAGCATCTAGTAATCTCCCTAGAACACAAAGAGCAGAACAAGCTGACTATTGTTGGTAGAAGTTTTTTGATGCAGGCCAAAAGCATTTAAAGACTGAGAAAGATTAATGTAGTAACCCCTGGTCTGCTGGCTGCACTATTTTGTGAGGGCTGTATTTATCATAAATTGATCTGAATTTTTGCTCTCATCTGCATTTTGATTTGAGATCCAAAAGGTCCTAAGAGAATTCCTTGCATCTGAGAAGAGGACCAGAAATGGGAAAGACATCAATCTGGTTGATTTCCCATTTCAGTAAGTCTACCCTASAAAAAGAGTTTCACCCCACTTTCAATATAGATATCAAAGGGTTGTGTGGAAGGCACTGGGGGTGGGGGGAATATCGAAAAGAGGTAACCCAATAATCTAAAAGGCACACGAGATTCAAATATTGGACCCAGTCCACAAAGCTGATGCCCAACAYAGAAAAACAGAGTTCTCAGCAAAGGCCATAAAGGAAGTCAATACACTTCTTCAAAGTTTTAGTATTCCAGGCACAAGCCTAATTATTTGTGAGCATGTGCTGTTTTGATTAGATGCCCAACTGCTATATAAAAAAGATGATGATAGCTTTAGTGAGAACTAGCACACTGTAGCATGAATGCCAAGCAAAGGTTCAGCATTCTACATGCAATTTTTCTATCATTTTTTAGGAGTATTTATTTAAAAATCAAATCACCCAAAACAAACAGCTGTCTTGAATCTCTTCCAGCACATGAGCAATCTGTTTCTAATATTTACCAGATTTTGGTTCTGCCTTTAGAGAAAAGAAAAAAGAAAAGTTCTCTGTTCTGATACAAAGTCACTTGCTAAATGATAGAAGTGTCACCTCTTGTTGTATCCCCTGTGCTGTATAGGTAAATGCCTTTCACATTGGAAACATCTGCTTTCAATTCAGAGGCTGAAAGACCAGTCTGACATTTCCGGCAGACAGTAATGGAACTAATCCCAGGACAAGCAGGTGATTTTTCTCAGTGCGCAGCATTTCACTATGGCACTGTTCCCTACCAGCATATGTTTGCCAGCTACAAGTGATACAATTTCAAATGTTTGAAGAAAAGAAATCAGAATTAAGRTATTACCTGATACTTTATATTTTTAGAACTAGGTCGATAGATATTTTACTTTAGGAGCCAAGTGCATTAGAGCAAGATCAACTTGGCCAGTCAGTGCAAAATGTATTCATTATTTTGTCATGTGCATTGGCTTAGATGTCTAGCAGAGCTTTACCATTTTAGTACTGAAATGAAATACATCAGGCTGAAACAGATAACCTTATTAGAGTTTGAACCTCACTACTAGTTCTGTCTCTTTAATTTGCTGTATCACAAATGTAAATTACGCATGTGCTCACAGGTGTGCGTGTACTAAGCCCTTACGTTTCTCACCCATATGGCCAAAACTCTGCTTTTGCAGATTACTTGTTAGAACAAGAAAACATAATGGAGTTGAGCAGTTCTCTGACAAAACTCAACTCACAAAATGCCTGCAAAGTCCTTTTTCCTTGTACACAAGATAATGAAAGACAAGACAGCTTCTATGGTAACAGTCCAGCCACGTCCTGCCAGCACTTAGCCCAAACAGCCCCTTTTCCACACCTTTTTCCTCCACCAACTTTGCTCCCAGTACTTGTTGGTGTTGTGTTCTCGGCTTCCCAGGGGGTTTTCTCTCGACTCCTCTACTGTGTTCAACACACCAGCCTCCTGTCCCAGAAACAGTTATCCAATGACAGGCGATACCTCTTCTGCCTCAGAGTTAAACCTCTATGTTTGGGATGGGTTTTGGCAGATAGAAGCCTCATTTGCTTTCAGGGGCCTGATTTTATAATGCAGATCSCTGTTTCTTATTCACAGTAAGAGACTAATATGGCCAAGCATTTCAATAAAGCTTCAMCCAATCCATAATAATGTTTTGTATTCGGGATGAAAACTAGGAATCCTGCAGAAAAAAAAGAAACTGAATTTTTCACTGTTATGTACCTGACCATCGAGTCCTATATATTGAATAAAAACAGTATAACTGTACATTTGGTTTTAATGTCTTTAATTTTGTACTTAAAAAAAATCACAAGTTGTTTCAGTTCAGTCACAAGATCCTGGTGTAGATATAGGAACAGCAGGTCAGCCTGGATCATAATGCTCTATTCTGGCCTAATGTTCTACTACTTTATTTTGGAATGGAGCACAAATGAATCTGAAGAACATGCAAGGAAAGTCTCCTTACGTATCTGTATCTGAACAAAATAAAAATGCCTACACCAGAAATACATACTGTTGGGAAACTAAACTGTTTATTGCAAAACACACATTTTAGTTTTCAATAGTCTCATTGCAGAAAGGTCCCAGAATGGATAGGAATTGGCATAATTCTCCTAATTTGTAAAGCAGCTTATTTAATTTTACGAACTTGATATCTCCACTGTGATTTTTCACACACATTATTGTCCTTTTGTAAAAATAACTTTGTAAAAATTAACTTTTTCGTACGACAGACAAAAATAACTGTGCCTCAGTTGAATTTCCTGCCACCCCAACTCCAGTGCTAAAGGATATGGAGACACAAAACCTCATCAAAGTGCAAAGTTATAGCTAATTTAGTGGAAGAAGGATGGCAATGGAGATTGGATTTCATCAAATTAACTATTCTCATCTGACAAAATATCAAAAACTTTCCCTGGCATCCAGTAATCACTACAGGCTTCCTCTACCGTATGTTCAAATAATCAAAGAAATTTCAGGTTCAACTAAGTCCACTCTGGGTTTGAGCAAGTCAAAAGCGCTTTCCAGGTGATGCAGTAATGATGTGCAGCAAGGACACTGCTGGAGCTGRGATGTCCCTTCAGATGCAACCTTCCTCTCCATGACTCGCGGACGATACCTCCGGAGGCAGTGGAGCAAGCAAATGGGCCTCTTTACTACAAGTAAGTGGCACGAAACGACAGTTCAGAATAGCTATTCAAGAGCTATCGGAAGGTAAGAACAGAAACTGAACACTATGAAAATCAGCACGGCAAGCTACAAACAGTTCAGTTCAACATTGTGTAAGCCATAAAATAAATGCAACTCACTGTTTTCTATCAGTTGATTCTGTAACATGAGCACAAAACCAAGTTTCTTTCCACAGCAAAGATCAGCAGATACCACAGGGAACAGATGCAGCAGGAATAGGGTAAGGAGATGCCATGCTGTTTTTGAAACGACTGCATACAAATCCACCATCATTAGCATGTAATAAGCATGATTAAGGAGGAAAATTAACCTATAAGCTCCACAATTACAGATTTGTTATTCCAGTTACCTGCTGAAAGCTGGACCACACTATTATTTGCCGGAAGCACTGTGGAAGAGTCCTAGGCAGCTACTTCAGACAAGACTACTGCACCTCAGGAAAAAACAACAACAAAAAAAAGCAGAGGTAATTCCAGTTTAAATCTCTCTTGGGAAGGTGGCAGAATTCAAAGCCTTATTAGGCTATGGTAAGCATCTGGTAATCTGATTTATTTGAGACTCCTTTAGAAAGTGGCTTAAGCAAAAAGTTAAGATGGAGAATTTCATGGTATCATGAAACATCTTTTGTGAAGGAGGGAGGCTTTAAATTTTAAATTTAAGTCTGCTTTAAAGCAGACTACTGATTTGTATAATGAGTTTGAACTAAGCATGTGTCAGTAATAGATACAAAGTTGCCTCCAATTATTTGAAGAGCAACATGATTAAACTGTCAGCAGATAGAAAGCTGCAGAGATCTAGGAAACAATTTCATGATTCCCTTAGCAGCTATTTCATAACAGTGCCACAAAACAAAATTACTTTGGGGCCATATGAAAAATAATTTCTTAACACCAACAGTGCATGTCTGAGTTTATTTAACATTCAGAATGTGATGAACCCTCAGTAGATAAATTAATTACTGTTGGAAGTTAGATCAGAAATCAGGTACTTGGTGAACTACTGGATTAGYGTTCTTCAGTCCAGAAAGGTCTCTCTGCCCTTTCTTTGCTGCCTATTCAAGTTGCAAGCTCTTTGGGACAGACAAAATCCTGATGTCTTCTGATCTGGGAAGGTACCAGGCACAGYTCAGCGCAGGCGCAGAAAGCTGCCAACTCTTTTGCCTCTCTGTTACAAAATCTTAGTTAACATCAGCCTATCGCACCTGACAGCATGTTCAGAAATCCATATATATGTGTGTGTACTTATGTATGTATGCATATGTATGTGTGTATATAAATGTAGATGTGTAGATATTTTTAAGATAACATGAGCAACAAACATTTGAGATTAAAAACATTTGCATTACAGTTTTCATATTATGTTTTTTAGAAACCATAATCGTTTGGGCAAAAAAACTGCTGTSGTATTTGGAAAGCCATCTCTAGAACACCATAATGTTAGTGTGAGTACAAGTCTACAGAGATTTTTCACCTCACCTACCATTTAGCTTTAGAAGTTTTCATTGGAAAAACTTTTTTTTAAAGTAACATCCAACATACTCTTTAAAATTGCTTATTTATTTATAAAAGACATATTTGTGTACATGACGTTGTTGATGTTTGTAAGCTGTCTTGCTGATACTTTGTTTTGATCCCCCATTCCTCGTAACACTACAAGATGCTTACCATGCCAGCTAGAGTTACAGATGCTGAAAGATGGAATGAGATATCACTGGCAGTTACTTTTTGCAGACCTCTGAAAACTGGACACTTGAATATTAGATTAGATTTCACAGAAAGAATTAGCCAAGTGCTCCCTTCCAAGTACAGAAAAGCTCAAAGCATAACAAAAGGGACAGGTCACATAAGGACTGCTTGCGAGGATAAGCTGAATATCATAGGTAGTGATTTCAGCGGCACTCAGGAGATGAACATTTGCTTCATTTCCACTATTTATGGCACATTACAATACAGTAATGGTTTCTTYAAAAAAGGAAAAAATGTTTTGGAAGTGTTACAATAGAGCTTTGACAAACTCATATAAAGCAATATTACTTAGAGAACAAATACACTGCCACTACGGTGTAAAGGCTTGAATAGAATAGTCTGACATAATTGCATTACTCATGAGCAGCAAAACCACAAAGGAATTATGTTGTTTATCCTAAGTGGGTATCAATAAAAGCCTTCCACAAAACTACGCTGTMATCTGTTCGCTGCAAGACAAAGTGTCCTGGGAAGGTATGTACTGATTTCTGTAGTCAGTTCTCCAGCAAGGAGAATATCCAACTTGCAGTGGGCACTGGCAAGACTAACCGATGTCCACAACTGAATTTAAGTCAATCCATCCTGCTTTGAAGTTTGRTCCAAGTTCTCTGCCTGGTGTTCCCCAAACGACGCATACTGAGGAATGTGCGTGAATGATGCCTAAGATGATTTTGCAGGAGCCGTCTCAGGTTCAGACACAGCAGTATCAGCCATATTTTCTATTGACTTTACAAAAGAACAGTTAACATACTGCAACCTCATGAAATTTGGAAGACCATTGTTTCCTGCAATGCTTTACAGTTCCAAACACATGTTTTTGTTGTGATACTATGCTTTCTCAAGTCTTTTTTTAACCCAAAATTATTACAGTTATTTGGTGGTATAAATAGAAGGATGGGAAAAAATGTCAAAAGAAATGCACATAGGAGCAAGTTCTCTAGACCTCTTCCACTAAGCCCAGTGCTGTCTTACTGGAATGGCCTTAGAGGACTTCATGCCAGCAAGAAAAGTTAAAGCCATTTAAATGCAGTTTTATGGAAGGATTAGGTGGCTGGAAATGCCAGGTGGAGGCTGGAAGTTGTGACTGGCTCCTAGCAAGGCCTCCTGTTCCTCTCCCTCAGTAACACTGAATTAAGCCCTACCATGCTGGTATAGCAAGAACCATTCCTCCCTTTAAGAAAGACAGGCAGCCTCAAGAGCAGACATCGAAGACACCGAGCTGAGAAAGAACAGATCTGAGCCACGAGTTGGGAGTTTTCCTATAATACTAKGCCAAACATGACATCATGCTTGAATTACAAACAAAAGCTAATAATAGTTTCTGATCTTAATTTACAAAACAGAATTTTTACACAGTTTTGGAATCTTACCAGGTTTGAAAGATCTGCGGAGCTTAATCACTGCCCAGAAGAACATACATATTCCTCTATAGCTGCCATCAAAAGAGCTTAAGCAAGTACAGCTGCTAGGAACAATTAATTGCTCTGCAGCTGGTGAAGTGTTCCAGAAACATTCAAAAGGTCATAACTATTAATTATCAACTGCCAAAGTCCATTTATCAATAGGAAAAAATCAATATTTGGCCTCTGAAACGGAACAAGTTTCAACTTCTTGTTTTCAAACTGTTGTTTCCTTCAGTAAAAAATAAATAAATCCTCAATGTCTTAGAGCTTCAGCCACTCCACCACCTCCTTTCAGCAAGGTTTACCCCCMAAAAAATACTGTCAACACAGAACTCACTGGGAAACCTGGTGTTTTAAAGGAAAACCTGAACGAATCTGACAGTCTAACTTCAGCAGCTCAGTTCAGAGTCACAAAAAACAGTTCTCAAAGATAAAGAAAAAAAWTGTTGTGATAAAGAAAATCAAGAAAACATTGAAACTATGAGACTGATTCTCATTTCTCTAACGGCAATTCTTTTGGTGTTAGCATTACTTCCAGCCTACACCTATATACCAAGAGGTAGCAGRTAGAATAAACTACTTGAATTATTTTGTACTTTTACCAGGTAAGAGTGTTTATATAAGCAGCTATCATGAAGCAAGCAATCTTCAGTAATATAATCGTGGGCTTATATATTTAGTCTGCAAAATGTATTCAGGTTGGTCAAATCCGAGGACTACAGTTCRTATCAGTGCACCAGATTTTTGGCATTTCAAATATCTGCAAACCTTCCCAATGTTATATAATGAAAACTATGCCAGTTTCAACATTGTTTTGCTGTTCAACCCTAAATGTTGATATTTGAAATTCAAGCAGTTTAACAGCTCACAACTCAGAACAACCTTCCTCCGCACGAACCAATACACCTTTCCAGTTATACTATCCCCAAGAGTCTGGCTCAGAGCTATTTTGTCCTATTGTACAACCACTCAGTTAAACAAACTGGAAAGGCTACTTTGGATTAAATAATTTCACCTTTTTTTTTTAAGACAGGCCTTTCTAATTTTCCCCTAAATGCAGAAAGAATCATGTTTTTTGATTTCTATAGACCAGTCTACATTTTATCCTTTCCTTCAGTTTAAGTCACAGATTCTGCTTACAGGCTTATGCTTTAATTTGAACCAAGTGTTGAATACTTCCATTTCTAAAAATAGGTCCTAAGCTCAAAATTTCTAATACGCTTACTTCCTTTTCTTTAAGCTTTTCCTTCTTAAATATTTTCATTCCATAAGAGACCAGTTCCAGTGCAGTAAAATAAAACATAAGCTCAGTAAGAAACAAGACTCTGACAAGATCCTAGCAGAAGTTCCCCTAAGTCTACTCAATAGTAAAAGACCACAGGGTTTAGGCAGTCTGTTCTTCACTGTGTTTATATATCTCTGCAAAGCATGCAGCAAGTGCAAGCAATATGGAAAAAAGTTATTCGTATTTTTCATGAAAAAACACTTGTAAAGCATGCTATGTTAAGAGAATCAAAAGCTAAAGAAAGCAACTTAAAGCTCTAGGATTTTCCCATTGGCCACTATGGGGAAAAGAGCCAGGGAGACACCAAAAAAGAGGAAGGAGCTGAGTCCACCCTGAGCTAGCYGGGGAGAGTAATATTCAAAGCAGCTCTCTCTGGGAACCACCTAGAAGCCAGATAGCTATAATTCACAATTTAATTCTAAGAACTGTCTAGAGAAAGCCGTAATGAAGCAATGTGCTAATAAGTCTTAAAAGCTACCCAAAATGTTAGAGTAGGGAAGGTGAATTTGTGTCAAGTGCAGTCTTAATATATTTTTGTGTTTTCAACTTTCTTTATAACTTCATTCCATTATTGTAAGCCTGTGTTTAGTAAACATGCTTTTATCTTTAAATCTTCTCAGGGATAAAGCTGATTCAGTAATCTGACATACACCAAGAACTCCTTCTTTCCACAGTAATGAATGCATTTTTCCAGGGTGAACTGGTCTCCCACTGAATAACTCAAAGAATTCATAAAAGCCTACTAGCAATCTGCTACAGGGATGCAAGGTTTTGGTTACAGACAAGTATCACAACGGGTCAGCTTTTAAAAAGMTATCTTCCTAAGCAGCTTCAGCAGCTTCAGCCAGCATGAAGGTAGCTGGATGAAATGCCAGAACTTGAGGGTCAACAGAGAGCTTATTTACACTTAGCTTTCTAAGAAAAAGATAAACACAACTGTAATAAATATTCAATAAAGTCCTCTGGGGAATTAGGTATACTCTGCATACCTGAATACCAGATACACTTCACCCATGTGCAAGTGGTTTGGTCTCTCTCCTACAGTTTGGAGAGAAATACATGTGAAACACCCATCCTGAGATACTAAGCCCAAGCCTAGAGCCTCTTCGTTAGAGCAGGCAATTACGGGCTGATCGCCATAGACACAACAGCTTGCTTTTTGGCAGAATGAGCAAGAATACATGCAGGAAAATAGAGGGAAAAGAGGGTAGAAGGGGCTCTCTAAGCATGTGTGGCACTGTCAGTACCAGCCACCAGAGCCAGATCGGGGTGGTGGGAGGTCGATGCGCCCATGGTGCCAGCAGCTGGAGCGAGATTGCGGCCTCGGGCACTCATGGCTCCAGGTGGCAGCAACTGGATAGATCAGGTGTCTGAAGCCAGTTATTAGAGGGTTCCATATCACGTGCGTATATATGTATATATTACACTAGCAGACTTTCATCCTGAGCAGCAGAAACAGAAGAGCAGGATCAGGTCATCCATGCCATTCATGCTCGAGTGCTGTCTGTTTTCTCTCTGTGTTCATCTATGCCAGCCGTCTACGTACATATATGTATACACACACACACACACACACACACACACACACTTTGTGTATGCATGCATGCACGCTCAGCCTCACTACTGGCTACAGCTAGGGACACAGAGCCGCAGCAGCCTCCCTTCTATTTGGGTATTAGATTCAGCAACACCTAACACTGTTGACTCTCTTGAAAGGCCAACGTATCTTCAGAATCTATTTTAAAAATTGTTAGTCTAGGTTAAAATGTAAAGTGTTGTTGGAAAGCATCAACCAGTCCTTCTGAAGACTAGGTCGCCGCATAGAAGACTTAATTGTAAAATGCTTTTTAAAGCTCTGTGTGATATCCCTGGATCCAGCTGAGAAATTGTGATACCTAGAGGAGTCCTTAAATGTCTTTATACAGCAATTCACAAATCTGAAAAGCTGTTGGCTTACTTTATTCATCTCTCTATATATTAGAAGTCCTACAGTCCCCCTCTTTTAGAATCTTGAACAGAATGATCACAGAATCACATTTCCTTCAGTGCTATATTCTGTACAAAAACAGTTTTACTACCTTGATCATGCATATCTGAATGTTGTTAAAGAGTAACAGATAGATAAGACAAGGAACTGGACTAATTCCAGTTTCTAAAAAATGTATATAGGGATAAATAGGAAAGTTCAGAAGTCTATCCTTATCAAGCAAATAATACAAATACAGATTTGAGAAAGCTGCTTCCTGCTCTCTGAGTAATCACTTCAGCTGTGGAGTAAACCTAGTGCATGGCATAGGCAGGAAAACATAAGGATAACTGGCTCAAAGGGATTGGAAAGGTCTTGAAAAAATCAAAATTAGGAACCAGCCTCCGCCCCTACATCTTGACAGTGAACTGCATTTCAAAGTGAGAGGGTCTTTCTTAAGTACTTAGCTAGGTCCTTCCAATGCAGTATCAAAATAGAAAGCCTCAAAATAGAAAAAATATTTCTCCTCAATTGGTTCAGCTTGAAAAGTAGCAGACTTTCGTTCTCAGTGTTTACCACAGACGAGATAAATTATATCGTGGGAGCTAGAGTTAGTTTCAAACACTGACAATTTTGAGATTATGCTTATTTCTTCTGGGAATGAATTTTTTAGTATAAGTCCAGTTCCTGAGAAAGGGTATGATATAAAGCTCACTGAAGTCAAAAGAGTCTCTCACTGATGACCGACAGCTTTAAGAGGGGCCGAAAGTACGAGGCAAAGTGGCTTTCATCTATAGATCAGCAGTTCCTTGACCTGACTGTAATACGGCTGGTGAGAGCAATCACAGCCACAAGAAAGATCCTGAAGATAGCAAAGGATATTCTGCTGACGGCAGGGAAGTAGAAGTGCACGCCGATACAAAGAACAGATGCCAGACCAGCATTTGCATGTTCCTGCTGTTGAATTCTGTACCAGCCATTGTATTCAATGACTGTATACAGTCATCGGGGTTTTCAGGGTCTGCAACTCCTAGGTGAGAGATGCCGAGTGAATCATCCAAAAAATCACCTAAAAGACCTACTACAATGGGATCTTTTACTGGTGTACATTATAAAGCACACAAACGTGAACAGATACTTCCCATTTACAGTTTTAGGTATTTGGGAACCATCAAATGCAGTCTAAGTTTTGACTCAGAAATATAAGTTAAGGAAATAGAGGCAGAAAAAATAAGTGAAATTATCCAAGTTCATGAGACTGGAGACTTACACTTGCCATCTGGGCTTACAACCTGCAGTCATCGTGTATCTGTGGCTGCTTCTTAATATCCCAGAAACAGGAGCAGCAGTAAGACTTTCTACACTTCCCCAAACTACAATTACCTACTGGGTTAGAAATCTTTTTTTCCRAATACGGACCTCTACTGATAGTTGTCTTCTTTGAAGGTAAAAGTTCTATGATGTTCTCCATTAGAGTAGACCCAAAAACTACTTTAGCTGATGTGAAAAATATACTACATTCACAACCTAGTGGAATCAATCTGTGCCACATGCAGTCCAGTCCAGGAGGGCAGCACCACAAGCAAAAGATACTCTTTTTTAGAGAAGGGAGGGACTGAGAAGTGCTCAAGTCACCCTTTAGGAAGTGGAACGGTAATCTGAAGAAGAGCAAGAAAGAATTTGTTACTGAAGTTAGTTGGGTTTGCACCTTATTTTTTAACTATATCCATCTGGATATAAGCAATTTTTTATTTCAGTGTAATTTGGGCTAAGAAAGAATTTATTTTGTGCTAAGAAATACATACAAATCACAAAGCATCTGAACTACAAATCACACACTGTGTTTTAACAATTAATCTATCTGCAATAGAGGGAAAAATTGTTTAATACTAAAATAATTGTATTCACAGTAAGGTAGTTTCCCAATAGGAATTTTCAGTAGTTTAGCCCAAGAGCTTCAAGTTCAAAAGTTGGCTGTTCACCATTTATGGTTTGTGTTTTCTTGTTTACATTGAATCCTACTTTCACAGCGACACGGCTAGTCAATTAAAGTTTCAGTTCTTAAATATCAGAGCTATGTTAYTGTGTATGGGTTTCCAACACTAACAGAATGACTTGTATCCAAAATAAAACTTTTAAATAAAATTAGGAAAAATATTTCATGTTCATAATAACGTACCAATTCACAGTGGTTTAAATGTTCTCTTTCGCATCTTAATAAGTGAATTTGAAACCTAAACTTCACAATCCTGTTTCTTTAAGAAACTCTGATTCATCATATTAAATGACACATATAAGCATTAAATCTGAATTAGATCTATCACACATATTTGGGTATTTTTAATCCTAAAAATGCAAAGTCAAGTTGTTTGAAGGCAAAGTCACATTGTCTTTTGATAAAACAACTCTGCCTGCATTTTGTTGGGCCATAGGCAAGTGGTGGCACAGGGTGGAAGCACATCAGGGACACATACATATGCACTGCGAGTCACTTGAAAGGATAATTTCGTATGCCCCATCACCGCAAAATGTTGGGCACTACTGTTTTAGCCGGTTCAGGATCCACACATCAAAACTAATCAGAAGCTCAACAGCAGAGGAGAAAAAAAACACATCTGTTTCCTAGAATAGCTTTGAGTAAAACCCCAAATTCTGTATTCTCCCTGTGGAAAAGGAGTCATAAATTCATGAGAAGTCCCCAAACGTGCCTCATGTCTTTACATGACAGTAAATCTCGTTGGATACAAATGCTGACACTCTTGTATACTCTATTCAGTATGTTTCAGGTCATGAAACAGCCATCTCCCAGCTAAATACTACGCTCATTTTCACAGGACAAACCRCAGCAATACTTTCAAACCACAGTTAATCCCATCCAAATGGGAATGTAATCTGTTTGAATAAATAAAAACTAAAAAGAAGAGTCAAGCCAAAGAATAATGAGTGTTTCTCAGGACTCTGTGTCATGGCTAGCTGAGTATCTAAAATTGTGGTTRCATCATTTATACTGTGTACTCTGAAGAAGATAAATTATGACCTGTAAGGCAGCATGTACATATGTCGTGGGACAAAAGACACCATGGGCTAAATGGCAATTTTCTGCTTGCTGGAGAGCTCTTTTTGAAGTTTCTGAAATTCCTTCCGTAATGATATTCACACTCACAAATGCACACATTGAACCATGCGTTTTTCATCTTCTTCTTCAGGATTTGGTATTACCCACATCCAGAGTCAGGGTGACAGACTGGATGGCACATAGTTCGATCCAGTGCAGAACTTTCTGAGTAACATACACCAACTATTAGTGAAGTGAGTTCAAATACTGCTTTTTTCTTTTTTTTTTTTTTTTTTTTTGGTGATAACCCTTCAAATTTTTCAGATGTCTGCAATAGAGCCTGAAGTTATATTCCAACTATTACTAAAGAGTGGAACTGAACACTGCAAAGTGATTTTATATTCCATGCAGAGTTTATGGATACTACAAGTTCTGTAAGTGCATGAGCTTCATCTCTATTAACACAGGAGATTTTCACTGAATAGCTTAAGGGTAATATATTTGGTACACATAAAAATTTAGAAATAAAAGCACAGTTGGTATTAAATGCCTTTCAGATGCTTACATRTTTGGCCATGTGTCATTCTGCAATGCCAGCTGTGCTGACTGCAAAGGTTACTGCCCTGGTCTGCCCCAGGCTGCTTGTCATCTCCCCTTCGCTGGAGATTAGCACCTCCTCTGAACCACTGGCTCGAGTCTTCCCAAGAATAGTCCCCATGTCCCTTTTGGGAGGAACGAGCTGGGTTAAGAGAGAGCCAGTATTTAAAGCTAACCCGGCTGACAGACTTCAATGAGTAACAAAATGTTCCCATAAGCGGCTCTGCTGGCAGCTCGRAGCAGCGCTGCTCCAGCAGGCCCAGCTGAGGAGCAGCTGGGACAGTGGCTTCTTTGGCCAGGCTAGCAGAAGATAGGATGTGAACAGATCGAGTCAGCCACAAAATCTTTATTTGTCTGACACACTAAAGCAACCCAAGCTCRCACCCAAGCCCCTGCACCCCAAAGACCTACAGAAAAGCACCAAGATTGCTCTGAGTACTTTTAGAAAGCCCCTGAGACACTTCGGTACCAAATACCAAAAATCTAAAGATCTTGCAATTTCTTCTGTGCAGGTATATTTTCTAAACAACCAACCTTTTGATACAAAGGAGAGACAGAAAGACACAGCCCAAAACATCTTTAAACAAATCTTCCGGGAAACATCTATAATCCACCTCCCCACCTCCTACTAGATGGCCTCACGTTTCACATCAGTGTCTCCACTCCTCCGCTCCAGTCTTTTATTGTTTCTATTTCTCCTCCTCCACAAATATTCCTGAACAAGCTTTTATAATTGTTCACATTTTAGAAGAAATTAAGTGAAAACACATGTGATTTTTACCATTTTCCTGTCTGTCACCAAGATCTAAACAGCGATAGGGAAACCATCCACTGCATTATCAGAATCACTTGTTTGCAATTTGGTAAAGTTCACGCACTGGCAAGTACCGCAGTTGTCTAATTGCAGAATTTGGAAAATAGTTTATACTCCTGCATATTTGCAGGAGAACCCTTTTCAAATCAAAAGAAATAGAGATATTTTAATCTAAAGTTAAATTCTACCAGAAGTGGTAGTGCATGTATCTTACTCTTTAGAGTAAAAAATGTAGTCTCAGTTGGGTTTTCCTTTTGTTTGTTTGTTTATTTTTGAAAAGTTGGTCTTATTTAACTTCACTTGGAATTTCTCCAAATAATGAGAACTAAAAGCCATTAAAATAACTCATTAATGATTTAACTATGTGAAAAGAATCAAACCTCCCACTTTGCTCAGCAGCAATATGGATGCTCAGAGATAATATAAGAAGGTCAGTGCTGCTGCAATCTGTATAGGATTCAAAACATGCCTGTAACCAAAACTTATTTAAAATAGAGCCTGGGTTAAATAAACAAAGACAGACCATGACTGCTGTAAGCAGCAGTGTTCGGCTGAGCTCAGTTGTTGTGTATCCAAAGGTCTTGCTGGATGAATATTCAAACAATGCATTCAGCCTCATGACCTTGGACTCTGTTAAAGAAAATTCCATGAGACCTCCGAGGTCTGATCCTCTACGACCTCCCTGGGAAGGGAATGTAGAGATTAATGACCTGAAAGAATAATGTGAACAGACAATCTAGAAGAAAAACTAAACCACACTGAAGAGGAGCTGTGAGAGAGGTAATAGCTGCAAACAGCAATAGAAACTTTTAACAGATACCAAAACCACAGTAGGGATAAGAGTAGAATATAAAATTGTGGTATCAGATGACAGCATATCTTATGCCTAAGAAAAGCTGTGTTTTTATATACTATATAAAAACATATAAACTATATAAATACAAAACTCCATTCACATCCTGTGGAATTGTGCTGCCRTAGCCAAACTGGAGACCAAACTACATTACAAAATAAGCCCAGCGCCTACAGTATACCCTACTCAGGAGGACTGTGAGGCTTAACCCATTGTGTAGGTCAAGTACAATTATAGTCTAGAAGATGTAATATTAAAACGAGTACTCTTTCCTCGGCAGCCAAAAGCACAAACTGTGCAAAGATCTTCCTTAAAATAAAGAGAAGCCTTTTTTCTATTTTCTGATGTCAGAGCTTACTTTAGCCCTAGAYTGTGCAAAAGTCCTTATTTTGCAGTTACTGCACATACTGACAACTATATATATACACACATATGTATGTACACTGCCTGTTTGGCCAACTCTGTCCTGAGGTTCACACTCTGCTGTGCACAGTATTAAGTCGCAAACCCAAAACACTGAGCCTCCCAGTTCTCCCTGCAGCTCCAGCTAGCCTAGGGTACCAATTTCTGAAAAACAGGGAGGTGACTCCAGTGAGCCACAGCCACAGAAACACAGCTGAGGAAGCAGCTAAAGCTTCCCAGGATCCCAGCATGGACAGAGGTCTGAATTAACAACCCAAAGGTATTACTCCTCCATGTCATTTTTGAGACACAGGAGAGAACGGTGTGCTCCCTGGCAGTCTCTAAAGGACTGAGGGGACAGCAACAGCTCTGAGCACGTAAATGCTAGAGGGACATCCACGCTCAAAGAGCTGAGCCCGGGGATGGAGCACGGCAGGATCTGTCATGCAGCTGGGAACAGGTGGGCAACGCTGGTCTCAGATGCCAATGTTTCCTGCCTCAAAAYCAACCCCATCCTGCTGCTTCCTTGCTGACCTCAGCCTGGCTCAGAGACCACCAGAAGTGATCACAGGATAAGCCTAGAGCCATCACAGCCACGTGCTGGAAGAGACAGGAGCAGTCACAACACATTCTGGAGTAAAAGAAAGTAAAATAGAAGAAAGGAGGAGAGGAGGATAAGGAAGATGCACAAAAGCTACATTTCTTTGCATCTTTTGCATTCCATCTTCCCAGTGGAAGGATTGTACCAAAATAACTGTACTTTCTCTTTTCAGAAACAYACTGCTGAAGTCAAGAAAGAGAGGAAATCATGAGGACCAGATATGGCTTGCATCCAAGGATTCTAAACAACTTAGGGTAAGTGAATGACAAGATAGATAACGTTTTAATGGATTTTACTTATTTCTAAATAGACTTATTTATCTGTGAAAATCTTATTTACTATAATCTAAATTTTGACAATGTATTAAAAGAATTGAAATTAATTCAAACAGTACATGCCTGTTGATTAAGGCTAAAATTGTAGAACAAACTGCTTATGGACTTGGAGGATGTATCAAAGAGATAAACTAGATGAAGTGATTTGCTCAATCACAACCTATTTTGCTGATAATAAAGAGCATTTTCTTCAGTTTGAGAAAAGAACTAGTTCCTTTAAAAGCAAAGGAACTGACTGGAAAAAAAAAGAACATTTTATTCAGTTTGAGAAATGAACTGGTTCATTTAAAAGCTGAAGAGCTGACTGGAAAAAATAAATTTGAAAGGTTTATTTTTTCCCATTCTACAAAAAAACAGKCAGAAAAGGCTGGTATCTCATAGCTCTAAAATCTGAAAGAAATTGAAACCATGAACAGTGTAGTCAGATACCTAGGTAGTGCTATATAGAGATAATATTCAGGATTTCTCACAAGTTAATAATTGCCTTAGTTATAGATGCAAAGCATGCTTGCTTATTTGAACATTCAGCATATCTAATGTAGTCTGAACACATGCTAGTGCATTTTCCAGTTTGATTTCGTATAAAAGAAACTCAGTTCACATACTCCGAGATTGCTCCAAGATGTGCACCAAAGCTCAGCAAGTGAGAATGATGAGAACAGCTACTGAAAGTACCCATCTGATCCAAAATAAAACRATCATTTTAATGCATGCGTAGTGTTGTTCAATTGATTGTCTGATAATGCTCTTAGTTTTAGCAACAAAATGTGGTTTCACAGATATTCAGTGCTTCTTGTACATGTAATGCAGTGTTACTTAAACTATCTTATAACACTGGTTTTCTGCTTTTTGAATTGAATTCCAAGAAGACATTACCACATGTTAAATAAACACAACATTCACCATTTTCTAATATAAACAAACTGTATACAGTTTTTCCATCTAAATGGCAAAAGAAGTACCAAATTAAGGAAAAAACTGTACTGCTATTAACACTCAATGCATGAAGYAGCTATCAATCAATCAATATCAATCTTGCAAGGAAAATAATTATGAAATACAATTCAAAAAGTATTAAGACTTCTAGAACACCAAAAGCATYTGTGGACAAAACAACTGAAGAGTAACATAAGTTCCTTCCAATATACTCTTTGTGAAATTATGCTATTCACACCTATGCCTACATTTTCCAGGCAAATTATACAGCATTGGTGATAATCCTAGCAGCCTCTTCTCACAGAATCACCGAATGGATAAAGTTGGAAGGGACCTYTGGAGATCATCTAGTCCAACCTCCCTGCTCAAGCAGGGTCACCTAGAGCATGTTAGACAGGGTTGCATCCAGGCGGGCTTTGAATATTCCCAGAGAAGGAGACTCCACAAYCTCTCTGGGCAACCTGTGCCAGTGCTCCGTCACAAGACATCTCCACAGGGCAGCTCTGGGAAGTGAGGGCATCACTGCAGCAGCAGGGAGACTTCCCTGCGAGGCAGCACTCTTCTTCTCTTTTCTTTGTTTAAAGGAAGTCTTGCTTGTCTGAATACCGACAGCACATTTCTGCAGCGAGGCATCTTTGGGCAACATGGTGAGGTGGTTTGTATGTTCACCTCCTCATCACAGACAAGACAGTTTTCTGAAAGCTTTTTGCTGAGTGCCCCCAAATCACTTAGAGTTGGCTACATTTATCTGAGAGTCTCTTCCTTACTCTTGAGGCTATTTCCAACATGGAGTTATGTTATCACAAAGARGTGGAACCCTTTTTGGAGCATCAGAAAGAAAGTGGTTTCACAAAGGTAGCTGAGTCCCAGTTAGACTAAGCTCTGAAGGCCAGCTGGGGGCCTCAGGAGAACTGAGGACAGTATGCCTAAAAATTAGCCAGAGAAGCATGAGGCATGTTGAACCATCTTAATGGAGCAGAAGCCAGTAATCTGAACCAGACTGGAAACAAGATATGGAAGAAACTAAATGGAGACTGAAAACTTTTAGATTAAAACTAACAGTTTGAGTGTCTTGGCATTGTGAGGGCAATGTTCGTATAGATTCAGCTGAAGTGGATGGAAATTTAATTATTTCATTTGCAACTCACCATTAACAAAGCCAAACAAAACAAAACAAAAGCAACTGCAAAAACTCCACTTTTTCAGGCATATATAGAAATATAACAAAATAACTGTTATTTCTTGAGCWATCCCAGAATCTTTACACTTGGATGGACTGGCTAAAACAGAACAATAAAAAAGCAYTGTCTTGCAGTCTGAGCATTCTGCAGTTTAGAAATATAATCTCAAATGGYAGGATACTTTAAAAGAATGCAAAACTTGCAGAGATAAGTACTCAAAATTCAGAAACTTCTGATAATAAAGTTGTAACTTTGATTCTAAACTCAAGTGGGAGTCAGTCATCAATTATACAGTCACTCAGAATTTCTCTAGCAAGATGCACTATGCATTTTTTTTCTATAACTCTACACATACCTTATGTGACATCTTATATTACAGGACCAAACAATAGATACAAAATTGCCTGAAAGGATGAAAAGCACTTCTCAGAGCTGCATAAGAAAACCAGTTAAATAGCATTTTCCTCCTAGTAGATAGAAGAACGCTAAGCGTTCAACAGATATAACCCAATTAAATCTTCACCTAAATTTGTTTTATCACTGATAAGATTCAGAAGCTCTTGGGTCCAGATGTTTCTTGATGCCATATGCCAGTAGGCTCTAGGTTTGCACCAAAGRTGTTCCTCCATCTCCCTTGTACCTTCACCTCTACATGAAGGGAAAATAGCTAYGCACAAAGGAAGGTAGAGTCAACATGTTTTAAGCTGTTTATCCTAATGGATGGGGATCAGGTCCCCAGCATACCCATGACCGTGAATAGTCTCTTAGGTCTAGACACGCCACGTACATGTCTCAAACTACTGATTTGTTCAGAGAGGAAYGATTGTCCTCAGAGACAACTCAACTGTGGCCAAAGCACCTTTTCCTGTGCTAGAACAGCACAGGGTAAGAATATCTGAAGCTAATTTACCAAACACAAGTTAAGGAGGTTTAGAACAAAACRCTATACTCTAGAACATTCTCAGATGTGAGGCCAATAATGAATCTTTACTCTTGTCCAGTTTTCACACATACCATTCTGCCTGCCAAAACCAAATGTGGGAAACATTTTGTCCTTCATTTGGAACATATACAAATTATTCATGCACGGAACTACATGGGAACATATGTATATGCAAGAAGTATATTCATAATATTATACGGGGGTAGTTCTTTTTTTAAAATTTTATCATTTCGGCTACATATTTTTTTCTGATGTCAGCACAAATGTAGACAAAATCATGTTTACTGTATAAAAATGAAGATGATTGATGTTCCTCAAGTCAAGGGACACTTCAAAACATATAGTCCACATAAATCAGATTAAATAGCAACAATATAAATGTCCAGCACTTAGAGATAAAATCTTCTTATGAATTTGTGTCATTCTGCAGATTTTCACTTTACTTAGTCCAAGAACAGATTTCTCTCCTGATTCATTCTGTCATTCAGGATATGTATAAAATGGACTCTTTTTCTTTTAAATCAATTTTACTTATTTTTTTATCCAGCAAAAGTGGAGGATGACAGAATACACTGCTCTTATACATAAAGACAAAATAATTTAATACCCTGCTGAATGCTACTTTTAACATGAATGACGTCACTTGTCAGCTTCTAAGGTGTGGTAGGGCACCCAAGCAAGGAAATTCTATTCTCCATATAATAACGTTTAAAACTATTTTGTCAGGAAGCCTACATTATAACTGCATTCACCTCTTTATTCACTGGTTGCAAAAAAATGTAACAGATATGACAGCAGTCATACRCGTCTTGCATTTCTTGCTCATTCCATATATTAAATTAAGTTATAGGAACAAGACACTTTCTAAATGAATGTTGTTTATTCCTCTCATAACATGAATGAGCATTTCTGTGCTGATCTGTCCACCTCACTGTGTATGGGAATCATCTAAACAACAACGAAGAATGAAGTGAAAGAAGTCTCATAATTAATTTACAAAGACTGAACACGTAGCAAGTCTGGGAGGTGGTAGATCATGTCTTACACAAACGATTATCAGGAGAACCATACAGAGACATACTGGAGTCAGATACAGCATTATACATGGAAGTAAAATGTAGCAGTGATTGATAARATAGCTTAAAAATATTCAAAGCAAACAAAATTTTCCAAAATATTTTTAAAGAAACACAGTAAAAATAAAATAGTGTCAAGTGAACAGAAATCAGGTCCTTATCTCACTGCCACAGCTGACACTATTACAGCTTCCCAGCAGGTGTTCTTGTTAGATTAGGCATAGTAAGGTCTAATAAATACAGTCCTCACAACTACGGGAAGGCAAATTGACTGAAAAAACAAACCCCAATCACACACAGAAATAAATATAGCCAAGCGGAGACTACAACAGAGTCCTGACTGACAGCACTATACTATAAACTTTTTGGATTTKAATGTTAGTTCTTATTTTATTAAAATAAACGTATGTATTAAAAATGAACCACTTGTGATTCCTACCAATGAAAAACTCTATTGCTTCAATCCCAAAATAGGAACCAGAATACCCTCTATTATTTCAATATAAAAGACTATTTCCTTCAAGAGCAGTACATGATCAACCTTCCTTTTAAGGCTGACTTATTTGTGACCTTTTCCTGTTAGGAAGAGCATGGTGATTTCACATCTGTTGAAATACTACACCATTTGCAAAATAATATTTAATTGATTCCATAAGATGTAAAGACATGTTTTAAACAAGACCACCACTGTTAAAAAACTTATGCCAATTAAAATCAGCACGCCACCTGACAAGCTTCATGTTAATCAGTCATATCAGTCTCTCCAATTAAAAAAAAATAAATATATAAATAGCAGAAGTTTTTGATTTTCTAGCCAGAAATACTTCTATAGGCTAGTGTCTTACATTTTTATAAATCAGTCGAAGTATCTGACAGTCTAGCCTACACTAGTAAGATAAAGGCACTATAATTATCATTAATTCTGCATATCAGTGGCTCTCTCCTGTTATACTTACGAATAGACTTTAAGCCTTCTTCCCAGGATCACAGTTCAACAGAAAGTTGATACAAGATAGTTGATTATATTCCTTTAAAATTGAATTCTTATCTTTTAAGTAGCTTAAAGAGACTCGCTAATTATATCCTTTAAGTAGCTTAAAGAGACTCACTAAGTAAGATGAAATACATGTTTTTGTTAATTCTAACATTCAACTTGATATGTTGAATCTGTCATTTGATAACTTGATAACTGTCATTTAAGGTGAGGGAAAGATTTAACCTTACAAGATCACTGAAGTCACTAAAGAATATCATTCTTGTCCTATTCATAGAATCTCGTGGTTTGAGAAAAGGGAGAGAAAAGCAGGTTTACATCCTTTATAGACCCTAAGACATGTTCCTGTTCCTCTCACTTAAAAAAATTATGGATGTCCAGAAACCCATCTTTGTTGTTCTTCAGTGAAATAAGATATTTTATAAGCAAAGTCCAGCCACCTCCTCCAAGGTGATCATTTGACTTTAACCCCATGAAAAGCATGCTGTGACAACTCAACTGCACAGGGAGAAGAGGTGRAGCAGCAATGTCCTGGGTACACTGCTCACACCTGCCTTCAGTGAAGAGGCCTTCAAGCCTGCTTTCAACAGCTTCCACTGGGAGATGGCACAGGTGGCACATGCAGGCACTGCATGGAGTGCAGGGGTTGCATGCTTTCACATAAGGCAAGGGGGCCCAAGGACAACTAAGCATGTCTAAGTACAAATGCTGGACTATCTCAACAGTGCCACCAACAYCTCAAAGCAATCCTATGAGTGCTAAGCCTGGGACTCCAGAATTGCCTCTACAAAGTGCAAGTGTGGTGCAGAAAAGGGTGGGTGAAATTTCTCTGCATTTACCTCCAACACAACAAATTTACTATTGTCAGAATAGGTTTCACTGCATCTGCCACTTGATCCTTTGTGTTGTCCTTTATGAGACATTTGTTCGGGTAAAGGTAAATCATTAGACCCCTCTTGGTAATGGCTAACTACCAGGGCAAGGACTTCTGTGAAAGCCATCTGTGCTGTAATAAGGCTGAAATATTGAACCCTGAATTAGAAGTTGATTGCTCCTGTCTGAACTTCCCATACAAAGATCTAATTGAAGCACAAAAATAAGCATTTTCCAAGGCAAGAGATACAAATTAAGCCATCTTCTCAAGACCCTTCTGAACTTGCATTTCTAAATAAGACCTCTGGTCCTCTAAATTGGAGATTGGGTTTTCAACTTCTGGTGCTTTTGTTGGGTTTTTCCAYCTCTCTTTTTTTCTGCTACTAGGAAATGTCTACTGCAAAGCCAAGTTTTACTGAAATATGTGTGCCTCCTCAAATTCTCATAAAAGGAAACCCTGGATTAGTAATGAAAACAATTCTGGAGAGCAGCAGGATCAGGATCAAGAATTGTATATTACAACCATAGCTACAATATCCAGCTATTTCCTTGTTAGAGGTTATTAATGATCATATAAGGTGGAAGCTTGACAGTCTGTCCTCAAAAAGCTATTGAACCAAGAACATGAAGACATCAATCCAAAAGAAAAACAGTTGCACACTTCTGGGGTACACCTCATCAGCTGGCTGAGGAGCTGAAGAAGACCAAAGCTGTGCCCTGGTCTCTGCTACTCAGGCTGCTGCTGTCCAGTACTGGGTAGAGGCAAAAATGGTATAGCAGATAATGAAATTCTCTGGAGTTTTGCATATGGTTTGTTCTTCACATACAGAAACTATAAAGAAGCTGTTTAGAGAAGAGTTTTATAACTAATGCAGGCATCTCAGTCTTGCTGCTGAAGTAGTAAGAGGCCACAGAAGTAGTTAAGAGGCCACAACAAAAAGGTAAAAAGCTCAGATGAGCAGATATAAAGTTGTAGGTGGCTTGACACAACTGCTATATATAAATAACTATATATAATACATATGTATAAATAAATATGGCAGAGCCATCTTTCTCCTACCTCATCTGTACTCTTTGTTAAAGTACAGACTCAAGCTCTGTTTTCAGATAATATTAGAGAGTTAAGTTTCAAGGCAAACATGTAAGCACCTGTTAGGTAAGTGTTAATAATTCACAGCAAAATGTCAGCTCTCCATTAAGAAATCTAGTGCACAAAGAAAACATTGTAAAAGGTACTTGGAATAAACTGAATAGCTTCCAAATGAAAGGAATTAGACAGTAAGCCTATTGGTATCATTCATCAAAACTTTCCTTTTGCTGCTCTCAAAACATGGTGTTTCTGCCTAGAGTTTAAACTTCTATACTTAAAGCCATACACATAACCTTTCTTTTTGATGGTGATGTCTCTTTGTCACTAAACACACAGTGTAACAACAGTGCTCTCAGGGATCAAGAAAAAAGATTGTAAGACACATCTCAGGGAATAGAGCAAAATTCCCCCAGGCAAGGGGTTGTCGTTGAGCCAGTCAGAGTTTCCAGTTGGGAGAGAAGACAGATGTTCTCCTGTGAGTTATCAGTACAGGGACAACAGCTGAATTTGTTCTTATGCTTCATTTCTGGGTAACTCACTTTGTAAAGGATGTCACACTCCACGCGATATGTGTCCCATCACATGATAAGCATGATCCAATGTTCCAGTCAACTKTAGCAAATGCTACTGAAACAAACTTAGATATTGCAGAGATAAAACTTGACTGATAGTTAAATTAATTTACTTTTCATTTATTGCTACTGATCCCTAGTACCTGGAACTCTCTGCTCAAGAGACTACTAGATTTTCTTGGATTTATTAGTAGGACTACAGCTGCACTACTTTTGGGCCCAGGTTGATTCAGTGTAGTAGTACTGCACCATGTTGCCTTCCCAGCTTAGACCAGTGACCTTTACAGCATGCTGCACTCCACTTCTCAACATACTTTGCAAGACACAGGGAAAATTTGATACCTCTATCGGAAAGGGAAGAGAGAGGAGAACAAAGGTCACCATGATGTAGTATTCGAATTCCTCTCCACAGTTGCCAGGTGCTAAAGAAGTTACTTTTCTGTGCAAGACTCTCCATATACAGCATTTTCAATACAAAACCAAGCTAGAAATCTGATGCAGACTTTTAGCATCTCAATGTCTGTGGTATTCTTYTTCCTGGTCTTTCCAAATGCTATACTGCTCTACTGATACTCATCCAGAATGCTATTGCAAAGGCTATTTGGCTTYGACAATCTCACCTTTTTCTACATAGCCTTCTATTCAATATCAGTCTGTTACTGTATCAAACGTTAAATATATCCCTTCCTTTAATTTGCCCCATCCTATCTGTCCTCCTCAGTTCCTGCCTATATTCATTCCACCACATCAAGTCTCTTTTGCCCACTTATGTTCTCTGGAAACTTCACTCCTTCTCCTTCATTAACCCTCAYACTTGGGAGAAATTCCCCAGAAATACCTGTACAATTAACTCATTAATTCCTACATGTTAAGACTCTTCAAAACTTCGAAAGGGACCTGGTATGCCCAGGCTACTACAAAGTCACAGAATAGTCTGCATGGTTCCTAACACAACTGTCTTTTGTCCCTTTTCTTCTGTAAAATTCACTTAAGAGGAAAAAGAAAAGTATTGTGTTTATATACCACCTTGCACAGTGTTATCCTAGTCTTTAAACAGGGTAGTAAGACACTACAGTAATATAAAAATCACATTTACCATGCAAAGCCACCACAGAATCAGGGATCCTCATACAAATTCCTTGGACTTTGTAATGCATTTCATGCTGCTGATGCCAATTTCTGTCCCTCAACCCAATACAGTCAGGGAAGACACAGACATTCTTGTCACTCACCTTTACCCTGTTGACTCTAATTTGGGCATAATCCCATCTTAAACCAATTAGTTAACAGCCAAATATAATTTCTGTAGGCTGTATAGCTTCCATAAGTAACTAACGCTGCATTTTCCCCCTGCCCAGGGAAATGCACAGCAGCACACCCCAAATCATACCCACTGCAATGCCGCCCTCCTCAGTAGGGCAGTGTGACACACGCACCCTGTCCTCACAACAGACACTTCTCTTGCTTCGGCAGGGATTAGCCACCAAAGCCACAGGCTTATATGYAGCTCCGATATTTCTAGCCTGGCCTGTTCCCGCACTCTGACGAGCCACCCCTCCACGCAGCTCCACAGAACCGGGCAATCACCTGCCCGCTGCTTTTGCCCTACTCGTTGGGAGCAACTCAAAAGACATGCTAAGAAACATGCAAGCTAGGCATACTGTGAATAGACAGACAGATAGATAAAAGTTCTTGCAGAGGTGGATGTAGCCTCAATCCATAATATTAGGGGAGGAAGAAAGAAAGGGCAATAGCTTTCTTAGTCCCTGCAGTAAAATCTGCAGCTGGTCCTTCTCCTTGCTGAGCAAATTCATTCCTCTGTCAATAATCCTGAGAACTGCCTCAATTCTTTTGGTTCAAATATTTCCTAAAAAAGCTGGGAACAACAAAATCAGGAACAGAGTATGTCCAGAGTTATCCAAACACAAAGCATGGAAAAAAAAATTTTTAATTCTTCATTTTTTCCAAATTCAGCATGTTAGATTCTTTTCTACACATTGATCTTGCGACAGCTGAGTAAAGAATACAATAATCACTCTGAAGTAAAGGCAAAAGCCCTCCGGTTCTCCGGAGGCAAGTGACCTCCAACTATTCGATCTCGTAACAGTTCATATGCCTTCTTGATGTGGAAGTTCCTCAGTAAAAGGCATCTGGTGGAGTTTGCTAATGACACCTAATGCCATTTGAATTATGCACTGCAGCCACTGATGTGGTGGCATATGCAACAGCGGAGTTACTATGCTGCAATATAAAGCAATATTCCAGTGATTYACAACATTGAGAATTCAAACACATGTCTGAGGAGCCTCAACTTTACCACTATGAACTGTAACCACCCTCTTTTGGAGTGTCTCAGTTGCAGAGAGACGTTGCCTGATAGAATGAAGAAAGAGACAGATAAAATCTTGACGTATTATTGAGAGATGTACCTTAGTAAGAAAAGGTATATTTTATACATTTTTTTTCTGGATAGAAATCTAGAAACATTACATTTCCATGTAAATAAAAATTATATAAAAGTAACGTGGAGCTTTTTAGTAGCTTGGACTTCAGATACAATTAAACTGTTGTTAAATGGTTAAACTAGCATTTTTCCAYGTGGCAATGCTTCGCAGAAAAGAAAGACCCCAGAACACAAAACATCTTCCACACAGAATAAGGGSTCCAACATTGTTTGCACATTCAGAAAAAATACATATATATATGTAATATATGCAAGAGACAAAGCATCTTGTCACACAAATTAACTAATTCCCCTGCAGTTCATAACCAACCATCCCCAAACATCTCTGCTTTGATTTTCCCATATAGAGCTCCTTGCAGAGTGCAAGGGAGCAGCAAGGGCCAAGCAGGCAAGACAGGAGTGGAGGGGTCACGCAGCAAAGCAAGGCACAAGCAAGGGAGGCCCAGAGGTGATGGGCARGTCCAAACAAGAGCCCAGATCATGAGGCAGTATCACAGTGAGGAGGCAAGTCTGAGGTCAAGGAGGGAGGTCAATCTGCAGGGCAGGCCAGGATCAGGTCCYGGGATGGCCAACCAGGGCTGCGGTGATGAGGCAGGGCTGAGGTCAGGCCAGGAAATCAGTTTGCAGATCAAGGTCTGGATCAGCRGGGTCTGTGGCTGCAAATGGGCATGGAGCTGGAGACTGAGTATGCCTCCAGCACAGCTCACGGAGGGAGCGGCAGCCCTGAGCCAAGCTCCTGGGCCCTGGGCAAGGGTGAAGGAGGCCCCAGGTGATACTGGTCAGGACCACTGGGGTCTGAGGGTGCCCTTAGGGCCCTGACAGCAAGCCTCAGCATCTCAGCCACTTATCTCACAACATACATAGTCTTTTGAGCCCAAACATAGCACATGACCACAACAAGGACCTCAGTTACTGTGTCCTCCATCCATCCTCAGTGGTCAACAGATCTCTCTCCAGTCTTCCCAGTACTTCTTTCCCAAATGTCACCTGCCCTCCATGGCAGGGCTTCTCAGTCTCTCCGCTTGGGAAGGACATGTTGCCTTCTTCATTTTTGAAGGCTTTTTTTTCTGGGGGGGACTTTAGGGGAGGTGCTTCTGCTGCACCACCATCCTCAGACCCCAGCTACACCTTATTGCCTAGGGAGGAAACACCCCTCCTCACTCCTCAGACCTTTATTGCTGCTCCAAGGGACACACCAAGCCAACTTYCCTTTGCTCTTCTGCTTTCAACCTCATCTAGCCTTGGAGTTCCTTTTGAGGGGAGTCACCAATCAAGTCCCTACCACTATCAGTCTTCGGCAGGAATCTTCCACATTGTCCTTGGGAAGATCCCAACTAGTTGTTCCCTTCCAGCATTGTTTTTATCCACCCTAGATGATGCCAACCACACTCCCTCATTCCTCTTCACTTCCAGCATATCTGTCTGAGGTCCAGCACAAGAAGAGCTTCTGCCTTCCTACAAAGACTTTGGTCCTATTTTAATTAAAGGATCCAGCAACCCTGTAGCCCAGAAATATGGTTATTAAATAAATGCCTTTATCTGAACCAAAGGAAGATGTTCCAGAAAACTGTAAAGAAGCCAGAAATAAATAATCCACTGCAGGGATCTCATTCTCTTCAACCGTAATTCAGATGCCATCTGAAGACTGCTGTCTCTGATTACAAAACAAGGTAAATGGCTAAATCTCATTCTGAATGACAAGCTGACATAGCTGGATTTGGTCTAGAAGGAGGGTCTCCAAGAGCTGAAAACATTTAGAAAAGATGTCCTGCCACCTGAGACCGTAAGAGATTTTGTAGCCACAGCTGCTGGTATGACCATAAGGATGCACAGCCCTCATTGCTCCTGTATTTCCATTTCCAGGGTGCAACAGCTCTTGAATCTGCAAAGCAMTGAGTGCATCCTCTGTTCTCTAGACCAACCATCCTGATTCAGAAGACATGGTGTAAAAGTTGGCCTTTGTGGAACACAGGCAATAGAGGTCAGGCTGTAAAACTCCTCTTTTCTCTACCCAGTTCTCCTTCCTCACTGGCTCTGCTGGAGCTGCCGACTTCTGCAGCCCGGGAGATACAAGAAGGATTTCCTCCACAGAAAGCAAGGCGGTATCCAGCTTTCAGTGAGTTTGTCTCAAACAATCAACCCTTCAGACCAAGCATCTAAACCCCGGRGAGCTTTGCTTTCAAATTCTGTTTGAAAAACAAAGCACTGCAGTATAGCTCACCAAGTATAGCTCCTTTAAGTGAGCTATCACAGGAATGGAATGAGTTATCAAAGAGCAGCAAATACTCTTTTTAATTCTGCAATTATGCCATATCCTGTGTTTTATGGAAATCAAAATTTCCAGTTACCATCAAAGTGTAYAGGCTACATGGTACTGGATTAAAGAAATAAAGTGCATATATTTGGAATTTAATAATGCATTGATAGAACCTCAAGACACATTTCTGAAGTTAGTAGGAACTTGGTCACAAACTGAAAATAACAAATAATAATAAAAGGCAACATAATAAAACAAGTTGTGSTAAAACACATAGTAATCACCACAATCACCACAACACCAGCAGAAACAGAGAATATGAAAACATTTACAGAAACAACACAAATAAGTGAAGCCGAAAATGCAACTGAAATCAGAAACAGCTTAAAAAGACATATGGATAGATGTAAGACCCTTTACTGCTAAAAATTCTATTTGGTTGTGTGGAGAATCTCATTATTACAGATATTTTGCTCTGGGAAAGAAAAAGGAAGAAGCTMTAATTAATAGAGCAACTAGTAAGGGGCTGGATTAAGATTTTTAAAATGTCCTAAATGATCTAGGAGCTTAAGGTCCAATTTCAAAAGAGACTGAGGTGCTTCCGATAACCTTATCATTAGGTATGATGGTGAGAACTACTCACAGAGTGCAATGCAATATGGCAGCCAGAAAGGACTACTCCACCTCTAAATAGCCTCAAAAAACACCGCCCTTTCATCTTACCAAMACCACACCACCGGTGGGAGCTTCTCTCGCACCAAGATCACACGGCGGGCACAGTCAGTCCAGAAGCGCGGAGCAGCCACAGGACTGCCCCGCAGGGCCACAGGGCTCCCGGGCAGAAACGAGGGCTGGGGAGATAGAGGCAAGCTAGGATTTCCAGCTGAGAGTGAGACTTGACAGGGCTGCATAAACTGAAGGGAGTCAACAGCTCTTCTCTTTCCAGTGGTTGTAGCTCTTCAGTAGCAATCCTATTTTCCGGCCTTGGTGTTGCTTTAGTTAGCCACTTATTTCTTATTCTTTTCCGTTCTTCTCTCTTTCCTTACTTCTTTTTATTTTAGCCACACAGTCATACTCCACAGCTTCCGTTTTTCTCTTTTTACCTTCATATCCATTCATGGCAAAACATACTCACACAGACTGGAAGAGGTTAGCACTCCAAGCAGTTGAGGCTTTGGTTTATTTGTGGGCAAGCTCCTTCTGTCAGCCCACTTTCACACTTGATGTTGGAAGCCCACCTGTTTTACAAAACCTCTGCCAGCTAAACGCAGACTTGCCGAAATCATTTTTCAMGAACAAGGTGAAGGGACACAGGAGATCGGTTGTTGACCAACATACTCCAGAAGCTCAAATAAACCTACCACTGCGCTGTGAAGAACAGCAAATTATGCCCTGTGCTCCATTTAAATAGCACTGGGGAAGCATTTAGTTCAGCAAGCCAATTTGGTACTAGCTTTTTCTGGGCTGTGTGCCCCCATCCGCCTATTCCAGTTTAGTTTAGCTTTGGCTGATCCCAGTTACATAACTGTACCCTTAAGCTCATAAGTTGTAAGGTCAATATAAGGTTAAACTGCTCCTGTGTAATACAATACAGGCGAAGCACGGACTGCCCTATTGCCACACCTATTCTTCTGTGTATCTGATGGAATTCCCAGTTCAAAGCTCAGCACATTTCTTTCTTGCATCCCTTTGATGGTTTCCCTTCTTCTGCTGTTTTTCTTCCATATTMTTTTTACTTTTGCAATACTTCATGAAGATGACAAAAATGAAAGTAAGAAAAGTTAAGTTGATGTGAATGGCTTTGTAGYATAACTTTACTAAATGCATTTAATTGAAGTGTTTTAGGCAGCGTATCAGGGCTGTCATAAGCACACTGAACTAGCAAGAAGCAGCAGAGAAGACTACTTTTTTTGCAAAATTTTCAGTATTTTTAAATCTGAAGTGAAAAAGCCCACAAAAGTGTGTAGCACTAAACTTCAGAGCAAGCCGGCTTAGCCAGCATATATGTGTTTTATAAGCCCATGGTCTCTAATGCTGATGTATGCAGGCAGGCTTAGTTAACTGAGCTGGCAGGAAACCTACCTGGCAAGTAGTTGTTAAAATCTTCCTGTCAGTCAAGATCACACTGCTATACCATTGCCAAACTATCATCTCTGCAAAACACCTGAATTTGACTTTTTTTTGACTTTTTTTTTTGGGGGGGGGGCTTACCAACATCTTAAAAAAAAACACCCTTACCTTACTTACCTTTGTAATACACCAGCAGTATAGCTGCAGCTTAACAGTAAGGTATAYCCTACAAAACATCAGTGCAGAAACAACTTTTGAGAATGATGCAGTGAAAGAGGTCACTCGTAAATTCTTCAAATTCTTGAAGACAGTGAGCATCATTCTTTCTGCACTAACCCACCAACATTTATCCCACCTCAAGCATGTTATACTACAAGGAAAAAAGAGTTCTAATTCTATATAGAAAGAAGAGATACTTAAGAGTTACAGAATCACAGGAAAACATTAGGTTGGAAGGGACCTCTGGATGTCATCTATTCCAATCTCCTGCTCAGAGCAGGGCCAACTTTAAAGTTAAATCAGGTTCCTCAAGGCCCTGCCCTGTCAAGTCCTGAAAGCTTCCAAGAATACTGATTCCCCAGCCTCTCTGAGCAACCAATTCCAATACTTAACTACTCTTATTATGATTGGGTTTCTTTCCTTTTACCTAGTCAAAATTGCCTCTGTCACTGTGTATCACTGAGAAGAGCCCAGCTCCATCTTCTCCATAGCTCCCCTCTCAGTAGCAGAGGTGGAATTGCACCTCCCCTCATTCTTCTCCAGCATGAAAAAAATCTCRGTCTTGTGCATTGCTCCCTCCTTCCCCTACCTGTCTTGGTTGCCCTCCACTCCACCCCACTCCCTCCAGTTTGTTGGTATCTCCCTTGTACAGAGGAGCTCAGACTGGACCCAGTACTCCAGATGTGCACTCATGAGTCACTTCCCTCACCCTGCAGATTACATTTTGCTCATACAAGCCACTATGCAAGACTTGTTGCTCTCTACAGCATGTACTTTCCACCACTCACTGATGTTTCTAACTGATTCTCCTCTGATCCATGTGAAACTGTAATTTAGCTGTTTTGGGGATAAAAAAGAGGTAGGAAGCTCTGTTACACAGTTCACGGCAAGAAAGAAAAGTATGCTTGCCCGTCTCACTCATTCAGCTTCTGTTCATGAAAAGTTTATGAAACAGAAAGATCTTTATCTGAGCTTTTAMGGAGGGCAGAAGGAGTATTCACTCAGACCTCAAGTAAACAAAAAGAGTAAAAAGCCTACATTTTGTACCATATAGCAATGATTTTACAAATATTTAAATTTACAAATATGAATCTGACTAATTATTCTATCAAATATATGCCTTAAAACTTTGCACACAGGTTGTCAATTATGCCACATTCTATGAATAAATACAGAATTAAGWCACATTATTCCTGAAAAAAGCAAAATTTTAATAGCATTTATCTAAGAAATTTGGCTATTTAACTCCCAGCTGGCTGCGCTTTGGTACCTGCTCTCTGCCACAGTCCACTTCATACAGTTTGTGAACATGTCGTTCCCTCTGAAGAAGTGTATGACACGCACACACTGCGCACTGCTACAAGAGATGTCATTAGATGCAGACACCCAGCAGTACTGAGAAAGAGTAGTGATGCAGTGAGCAAGAGGCACACCATATTTTGTCAGTATGAATGTTATGAAATAGCCACAAGAAAGMAAAAAACAACCAGATTGTTCTAATTTAGGAGAGAATAGATACGGTCTTATTTTGGATCATGAAAATGTAATCTGTCCCAGTCTCTCTTTCYCCCTCCTTTCAACTAACAGTCCCTRCCCTATCATCCACATTAAACRAACAGCTAAGCATAGTTGACCTCCAAGCAGGATACTACAAGGGTTTTGCCTTTCTGCCAGGTTTAGCTCCGTTGGTTAGGGCATGGGACTGCTAATGCCAAGGCTGCGGGTTCAACCCCCGTATGAGCTTCGCTGAGGGTTGGGCTAGATGATCTCCAGAGCTCCCTTCCAATCTTACCATTCTATGATTCTACGATTTACAAAAGAAATTGTGATAATGAGACTGAGATCAAAATATTGTCCAGAATCCTTTTAAAACTGAGGGTAAGAAAAAGAGAGGAGGAACTTCTTCATGATTTAAGAATGAATAAACATATCTACGATCAAAACAACAAAATTTGAGAAGTTATAGCTGATGTGTTAATCCACATTCTTTAACTTCAAATTAACTTCAAATTCACGCTAAGTGTCAGCTTTTCCTGAAGACTCAAGTCACTATATAAAAAACGATTGTGTATCTTCTAAAAACAGAAGATGGTAAGATCTCTTGGACCGCTTACCCAAAGACTCTATCGTGCCTAAGCTCTTAAGGGAATACAATTCAGAAAGGTTTATTCAATAAATTAARAGTAATACCTCCTACGGGAAGCAAAAGACATAACAGAATGAAAAACATTTCCTGTAGGAGGTATTTTTAGACTTTTAGAGAGAGAGGCAAATGAAAGCTGAACAGAACACTGCCAACTGGTTTCTCACCAAATTATTCTCAGTAGGGTGCAACCAAATTCAAAATACTCTTTAGAGAAAAAAGAAAAAGACACTGCTCGAAAACCATCTTGCCATAATACAACAGTGGCAAAAAAATAAAGGGATACAACTGAAACCCAGAAACTGCAAGGGAAACTCTGTACTAGTCTTTCTTTTACAAGTACAGTTATAGATGTTCTGTGGAGGTACAGTCCCATCATTGTAAATCAAATCCAAGAAGCTAGTCCTTCAGAGAAGAATGACTCTGAGGCTGTGCAAGAGACTTCTTATAGTAATCTTAATTATGCTATAAAAAAACGAGGTTGTACATTTGTAGCATGTATTCTCAATTTATGTATGAATGCAGGCCAAGATTTACTTAAAAACTTAAGATACTACCATAGCGTGAGGAAAAAGACTTCTGCAACAGATTGTTAAACCTATTAATTTTGACTCATTTCATGGATTTCTTGTATAATTATGCCTCAGTATATTTTGAATCTGTTATTTATTAGTTGAGTCTGTATACTTTGTTGAAAACCTTTACCAGAACATAAAGACTAATTAACATTTAYGGTAGAGCTCCAGTAAAATAGCTTTTCTTAATATGAACTTCAGGTGATAGAAACAGGGAAAAGATACATTATCTTCCTTTTTAATGTTTGGCATTGAGGACAATCCAAAGACCTGTATAACAAAGGCGATTAAAAACAGAGAAAAGACACAGCAAATGAGAATAGGTCTAGCTGCTTGGAACAGGAAATCCTAAATGAACAGACAAAAAAAGAGCAAAGAAAGATTTATCCAAGTCCTGGGAGTTTCTCAGCAAGCACAGTGCGGGGAGAACTCCTGCACAGACTGAATGCTCTTGTGCATCCCTGCTAAGTGCAAAGCTTAGAAATCTCTTTATGAGCTTACACAGTCGAACAGTCTTCATGGAGAAATACTGTAAAGCAGAAAGGTCCTTGTTCTGAGAGAGAGCAGCAGCAAGTCAGAAGATCTGGAAAAGCCAGTTTTGGTTTCACGGCTGGAGCTGCGGACGCAGGCTGTTCCCACAGCCAGGGCTCTGAAGATGCTGACTCAGGAATGGGGAGCTGACATCTGTGTTCAAGGGCCAGAGATACCATACCCAGCCTACCTTGCTCTAAAAACAAGAGTATGTGATGCCAACATCAGGTTCCCGCACAACAACGTGGTGAGTGTYAAGCACTGAAAGCTCACCAAATCCTTCAAAACACTCTTAACTCTCCCAGTGATCCTTGCTGATAACCAGAGTGGAGCAGACATGCGACGTGACATAGCCATTCCCTATGTATCTAGGAAAAATTGAACCTGAGCTAAAAACCTGGCCATACATTTCCATAGAAAWGTATTATTGCTGCAGGATGAAAATTAGATGGAAATAACAGAAATGATTTTGAACAGACACAGCTTCAAAATCTGCATAAAACATTCCATAGGAAAGTTTTAAAGAGAGGTTAAAAAAAGAAAAAAAAAAGATTCCTATGACTGAATGATAACCAAGGGCTTTGTTTCTTATCAGATTTTTTGTTTTGATTAGTAGTATTCACTTGCTTCAAGTAAAGCATACATTTAAATATCCTGTTAGGTTAAAATCAAAGTGCCCAATATCTCACAAAACTGGATACTGGATCACAATGTCAAAATTCTAATAAATTTGGGGTAACTTGAACCTCACCCATACCTCCTTACCTGACCATCCTTCATCTTCCATAATGAAATATCTGGCCTTTTCCCYACCATCCAGACACCTGGGTCAGTTAAAAATCTGTGCCACTCAGGATGCACAAAAACTGTTCTAAAATATCTGCTTAAGTCCAGTGACCCATATGGTTCCAGATACTATGCCACACAGGCAGCAAATCAAATACGAGTAGTATTGTATCATGTTGAATGTGGCTAAAACARTATTGCTATTATATGTTAATTTTCATTACCTGACTTTAAGATTTCTACTCTGTAGATATGACACTAATATAACCTAGTTACTACTCTAGCAGAATGAGCACTCAGCCCTACTTGCTCAGAATTCCCTCTTAGTTTCCATCAGGATATTTACAACTGGAAGAAAAAACATGCTCTGTACCTAAATGCTTATACCTCCAGAGCACCACGGAAGAGTGAAGAGAGGCTCCTGAAAAGTTCTCAGTTCATACATTGTCACAATTGCAAGTTCAACTGGTACAGGACTGAATCTGCAAAGCAGCAACTCCATCACGAAATAAAGACTTCAGTCTGGGTTGTTGATATGTTGGTGGCTGCTTAAAATCATTTTTCCATCTCATTTCTATTTCTTTCACAAGTTCCTTTCCCATCATTAAAGCAAGGCACATTCAGTAACAATTTTGTCTGTCCTAACTATCAATTCCCATATTTTCACCAAATGTCTTAAGATGGAATTTAATCAGGAAGAGGAAAAGCATATTTCTGAAATTCAGAAATGTTGAATATATTCAGGTAATTTTTAAAGATATGCATCTTCATACAAGACCCACAACATCTGTGCCCACTACATGCTTTGCAGTTACAGAACTCTGAAAACATTGAGTAGAATAGACTTAGGCTGAAATCTATCTGCACCATACACCTAGTGTTTCAGAGTGTCTTATGTAAGAAAATAGAGCAGAACAGTTCAGTGCTAAATAGCAGTTACAGTGTTTTACTTTAAAAATCAAAAATCCTCCAAAATGCAGTTCTCAGATGACTCATTAGAAAACCTCCCTTCCCCACAAGGGAAAAGGCAGATTAGTAATTTGGGGGTGGGGGTCTAGTTTTTATATTATTTGAAGGACTATTAAAAAAGGTGACAAAAAGCCCTTTAAACACACTAGATTCCCATTCTGCTCCCTGAACAGTTAATCAGGGCTTTCCACAGGGCTTCAAACCTCTCTTCCATCCATACAGAAAAATGTCCAGCTTAGATAGCAAGGTGCTTGAGGATAAATGTATGGAAAAGGCACTGAGTTCTCATTTAACTTCAGTTATTTTTCATTTTTCAGAAATAACCAGGGCAAAAAGATGAGCTGGTACYGATGGTAATTTAATACATTCCCTGTGCTTCCTTCCCCAAAAGCAGACACATTTTCCAGCTGATGGGAAAAAAAATCTAGAGCATCTCACAATAACAAGCCACGCAATAAACACATGCAAATGCAGAAACAATAAACTCAAAAATACCCAGCTAATAGCACCCTGAAGATACTGCCTGGAAGACTATGGCATCCAGAGACCAATAAATACGACATTGTCACAAGAAACTAMATGTTGAGGAATTGAGAGGAGTTTCATTAAAATATTTGCACATATACTGTCAGATTAGTTTAGTGGGGAGTACTGGTCTTCAGATGATGCAAACTATTACAATATTCAGGGCTTTTTACCTGTTCAAGTGTAGCAGCTTTGCTCTTCTACATGAGGAAAGATTTAGCTTAGTCCACAGTTTGACACTTGCTGTCACATCAACACCCCTTGAAGTGTAATCCCTCGTCAAAACTGGGGAAATGAGGTCTTTGCTGCAGTTGCCACACCTCATCCTGTGCATTTTGAAAGTAATACAACATATAAATTTCTATTTCAAGTCTTCTTCATGCATCCTGAAGAATATGAGATGACTCTTTTTTACATAGGTAGCCTATGCATTTTGGACTATATATCAATTATTGATCACAAGTTCAAGGGGGGAAGGAAAAATATGGAAAAGCTCTTCCCCCTTCTTATAGTGAACAGGTTCGGATCTGCAAACTTGATTATCAGTGCTTTTTCTGTCCCTAAAAGTTTGTCTCGCTAACTTCCAAATATTCTTTTGACGCACCTAAAGATACATATCTGCAGGAGAAAGTGACCTCTCCATTGGTCAACCATAATAAGCTTAAGATTTTGAAGAATTTTGTTTTGTCCTTCTTCTGTGAAAGTATTTCTCATGCACATCCTCCCTTCAGTGTAGTCTGGATGTGAGTGCTGGCTGTGAAAGAAACAGGAAGAAGCGAGGAAAAGAAAAAACTAAGCCAATCACTCAGAGTAACTCTGAGGCAGAGGTTTAAAATTCATTTGCAAACACAGTGATGCTCAGTGGGAAACCTTGGCAAGGAGATACAGAAGGAGGGAATCAGCGACCTCTGTTCCAACAGATTTAAACTCTCATTCTTAAAATATCAGGCAAGTGAATTTAATCCCTCCGCACCTATTACCTAAAACTGGCTTTGTGAGCATTTACTGCTTTGGAAAGCCATGCCCTAAATTATCAGACCATGTGACTCAAACAGAAGCTATAAAATAAATAAGCTAAAGCAATGTTGTCGTTCTGATTTTGTAGACATGCAACACCAACGTCCTTGCAACCAGTATAGCTTTGCCGATGGGCAGTTCGGCGATACCGCAAAGATCCCGGCTTCTTCACAGACCTTGGCGGCAGCYGAGAAGCCAAGACGACTTCCAGCCTTGCAACGGGGGAAACCACACGCCTCTGTTATGGTTGAGAAAAGCTTCCCTAGGGGAGCAAGCAGGTACACTGCACCACTTCTCTCTCACTGCTCCTCAGGTTATATCAGAAGTGAGGAAGAACTGATCAGACTGCTCACAACAACCCCAAACCACCGAGGAGCTAGTAACAAGCAATAAATGACAGTTCCAGTTCCTCCTATTTCCCAGCAGCTAGACAAGCAAAGACAAGGGCTTCAGATTTTCCGTTACCCTAAACAGCTCTCATTGAAAAGCGTATTAGCTGGAGATGTTGATGTTTAATTTCTGAGGAATATGCAGAGTGCAACAGCAGAATAATCAGGCCACATAAGTTTAAGTGTGTAGATTTGGTTTATCATAACAAAAGGATTACCCGGAGACATTTCCGTAATTCGCCATATTTGCTATAGACGTCATGTGGCATTCCGTTCTTGCCTTCAGTATAGAAAAATAAGCGTAAGACTTTACACAACTTGAGCCTTTACGCAGATCTATTAATTTTGAACTCTGCTGGACTTTTCACCTGGTGAATGTATTCTAGTCATTGCAAACAGGCTTTCTTAAACCACACTCTGYAAAAAACACCTTTAGCTTGTACAGGACCACTGAGCTATTTAAGGATAAACACTTTACTAAATGTTTACAAAATCAAAGCTCTAAAGTATCTCTACATATTTTACCGCCTTTTTCCATTATATTCATTTTGCTTTAACAATCACTTAATCGTACAAAACATGTAGTGAATTAAAGTATAATAATTCAAAGATTTCATTTTTAAGTGAAAGATGATGTTTTCCTTTAAGAAAATGTCTTAAAAGGACAGCTGAAATCTGATGGGAATTGAAGATAAATCTCTTTTCCTTCACTAAAAATCTCCCCAGGCTTTGCCCTACAATTCACTGAAATCACTGGAAACTTGGTCACTGACTTCAATAAAACCAGGAACAAGCTTTTATTTAAGTAGCCCTTAATTAATTTAAGCAATTTAAAATACATATTTAAGCATATTTTATTGTGAGTTGATAATAGAAATAGTAGATACTGTGAGAAAGGGGAGAGAGCTCTTGTTAKCGAGTAAAGTTCCCCTAAACTATTCTTTTTAATTGTAAAATATTCTTGTGAAGATAAACACCATCAACTGCACCGGAAAATATATGTTGATGAAGAAGGAGATCTCTAGAGAGTCAGAGATACCTGTTTCACATGATGCTTCACATCTACAAAATCCTTGGAGCAAGAATTTAGCTGGAATTTTCTTCATGTGAAACTTCTATGTGTTAGCAACCACTGAAACTCGAATTTCCCCATGTAATTTTGACACTCCATTAAAAATTATTTGTGAATGACAACTCTCTCTAAGCAGCAACCTTTCCATTCCCAGRCCAGTATAAAAGGGTGTGGTATAAAACGCCGAAGTCAAATAGCTAATATAAAAAAGGTAAAACAAACAATCCATCCTTCTCTTGGCCTCATATCAAAATTACAGAAATTTTGGCCTCCTATACGGAAATCTCCGATCAGCTGATAACTAAGTACTTAGTGAACACTTTAAATTTGAACGCAGCTRGGCCAATTGTTCCTACCCCTGAACAACAGGCTGTTCCAAGGGCAGGATTTGCAGATCTTGCACACAAGCGCTCGCTACAAACTGCATCGTCGCCAGGTCACATCTGACACAGATGCAGTTTGAGACAGATGAAGGATGTCCTGCTCTGCTCAGAGGGTATTGATTTTGTTTTTTTGAAGACACAAACCTCCATTAAATTTTACCTCTCTCTCTCTTTACTGCTTCAGAGATTAAGACAGGAGAAAGGAAATAATTCCCACATRCATCTCCTAAAAGAAAATCTTCAGTTCATAACCCTGGTGCTTGCACAGTGAATTTACAGATGTAAATGGTAATTATACTGAAGATATTGGCACGGAGTTAATGAGAAAAGGTTTTGTAATGAATACCTCTTTTATTTCCTAAGAAACAGGATCGGAATTTTTAAATATTCAGACCAAAACCTTCCACACTCATTTTTGGCTCACATTCATCTATTCAATTTGYTTTTACAGTTAAGTAGAATCACTTCCATGATAAGCTCCATTTTTCAAGCTGAGAGAAACTGAACTACAAATTTGCTATTGAGGATGCTATAATTTAGATAACTGGACCTTTTAAAGTTACAACATTATAAATGATTACTTCTTATTCTCCAAACGAAATGAGTCTTTTTTAACCTACTCAAGCACACTTATTTTGCTGTAGGTAGGGTGAAGCACCTGAAATAGAGAATTCTCCATTTCCTAAAACTGTGTAAGACTGAATATGAAGCAACCAAACCAAACTGAATCTCCAACATTAGGACACACCCCTACAATAAGAGGGGGAGACGATCAAAATTACTCACGTAAAATTTCTTTTAAAATATGGTTTAAAATCATTTATACATATCACTACCAACAGTGATAACGTGACCAGYTAATACCTGTGTAACACCTTGAGAATCCAAACTCCAAACCCAACAGGTGTTAGGTGCTGTGAGGACACACAACACCCTAGACCAGGTGCAGCATCGGTGTCCCCCCACACAACAGCACCGCTGTGACGGCAACTGCAAAGTCACTCACGCAGGACCAAGGCATCGCGGGCAGGAGCATCCCACCTGCAGGCCACCTGCCAGGGTTGGACACGGGTGTTCAGCACAGAGACCCGGGTACACATTACTCTGTTGCAGCACCATGCTCAGACCGGTCCCAAACTGCTCTCACGCATCAGAAATGCACGCATTTTTTTCCAACCTAAAGGCGATTTTTAAAAATGTATTAGTTACCCTAAATATCTGTCCTTATCAACATGAAAGATGCCTCCAGAATACAAACTACTCTTTGTTACTGTAGATTAATGCCTGAAAGATCTTAAATGCCTGAAAGATACCTACCCATGTTCAAATGCCAAGTAATCAAATAAAAACTTTGTTGAAGGACAGCACAGTAACGTCACGTGAAACTGCACTGAATTTAAACTTAACCAGAAGCCCCACAACACAAAGCTACAATCCTCTGTGATCAGGAATCAAACAAAAAACAAAAGAAAGGTTGGACAACTTTAAAATGCTAGGCGCGCACCAATTTAAAAAAAAACCCTCGTGCTTTTGCATTTGCAGTCTGAAAAAGATGCACCTTGTTGCACAGTTTGGCAACCCACAGTCCTGGAGGTTACACAAAACCCTGAGGCCCAGCGCATCCAACACCTTCACCTGGAGTCAGTGAAAACACCGGGATCCACCTAGCTCTGCAGACCAGAGCCCACGCTCTACGTCTTGGACACAACTCGGTAACTCTGCATGGAAAATCTTACCTATCTTACATGTTTCGATGGTAGTTATCGAGTCGTAACTGGGTAAGTAGTCATCTTACCCTTAACTAGCACGAACATCTAAAGGTTTGTGCCATCGTTCACTGTCTCTAGCATCTCATCTCACTGACACTGGTGCTCCCAAAAAGGGTTTTGAAATCATCAACTTTTAACTTAAAATTCAAGCATCTAGATCAAATTTTAGCTAATTCTGAGTAACTTTTGATCCTAAGTATTAATACATTTTTGAAAAGTGGTAAAAATCTTCTTTTATCTTTTTTAACCGTRAACAGCAACACTTTTGTGGTCATCACCCAAGCGCTGACACACCATCACAGCTGGCGGAGGCAGACAGCTTTTATATCCCAAGTTGTAGGGCAGATCTGGGGAGGCTTGTTCAGGGAGAGAGGCAGGCTCGACCCTTAAAAATTGTCTTTCACAGTCTTGTGTCTCAACAGTGTCTACTGTGTCCTTGAACACCAGATCACTGTGTAAGGTAATGATTTTGTGAGGAGCTCTGCATCGCACCGAAGCAATGGATGTGTTTTGTTAATTGATCTAGTAATGGTTATTTTTAACGGAAGGAACTGTCTGAAAAGGAAATGGAAATAAATGGGAAAGGCTGCCTTCCGACTGCAATCCAAAAGCGCCAAAAGCCACTACTAAACGGTTAACTGAGAAAGCTGAACGCCACAAACAGGAAGGAGAATTTCTTCAAAACGCACAGAGCTTGCAAAGGGCTGCGCATAATCAACTTCCAAAGCAATCGCTATCAAGAAACAATGCAACATTCTTTGAATACATTTGTCCACTTGGTATGATATCTGCAGCCCAACATCGAAGACATCCAAGTTAAATGAGTAAATATTTGCATTGCTACGTTGCGTTTGTCTTGGAATATGATCGCTCCTCATGTGGTTTTGACACATCTGGGTTGTCAAATAAATCACAGATCGCTGGGTGTGCTCATTAAAAATAATTTGTCTATCTTGTTAGAAGCCGTCGCATATTTAAGTTTACGAGGTGTGAAATGTTGGGAGGGGAAGCTTTTACATGCCCGGGACAGCTATATACGGAGTTCATCGAGGGAACATCAAACACAGGAGTCCACCCTGCCAAGGCAGCAGGGCAGCGCGCGCAACCTCACGGCCGGGCCTCGCCCCGAAACCTCGACGGCGCCGCGCCCGTGGCGGCGCGGCACCCACGCGCGACGGGGTGGGC